>NW_024063367.1:0-584398 GCF_006381635.1 Hibiscus syriacus | reverse complement strand
TCTCAAAACATTCTCTCTCTTTGTCACCGTTCACTCTCTCCATCTCCCTAAATCTCTACTTTGCTTCAAAACATCGATTTATAGTCGGAATCACTTCATATTTCATCTTCTAAACCTGCTAGAATCATTAAAATCATGCAAACTTCATCCAATTTCACTTAAATCCAAATTTTCAAGGTAATATTTCAAAATCCTCTATTTCATGATTTTTTGAACTTAGGACTAATTTTGATTAGTTCTAATGAACATTACATCGGGCATTTATATATGATTTTACAACCAATTTAAAAAACTCAATTTTTCAAAAATTATCTTTAAATTTTGAAATAATTTTTTTCCCCGAAAATTGTTGTGTTAATTGATGTTTTTGATTCAATTATGTTGTTTTCATAAAAAACTATACGTATTATGATTTTCAAACATTATTTTCCAAATAGTTTTTCAAAACATTGCCCTTTAGGATTTGGTTTTGAGAACCTTGAAATATTGAGGACTCATTTGAGTTTTGGGTTTGATTATATTGCATACATGTGTTTAATTTGCATGTTACATATTATATTCCAATTCTTAAACCATGTCAAATCCTAAACGACCTAGGACATCGTCTAGTCACTCAAGTCAAAACTAACCTATTATTCCTCCACCTAATCCAAATGACTCAAATATGACCATTCTGAACTTAGAACTTTGTATTGTGAAACATTTTGATGTTCATGGATTGTTTTATTTTGGATGTTTGAATTTGTGGATTATCTGAATTTGGATGCTTAAATTTTTGGATTTATGTTTTGGATGTTATGGATGATTTGAACTTATATGTGGATTTGCTTAAATTTTAAATTTATGCATCATTTTAGATATATGACCAATTTTACCATTTCACTTTCGTTTATGAATATTGATTATAAAACTAATGGTTAATATCTCTTTTGATTGTGTTCTTAGCAGCTTAAGCTTTAAATTTCTAAATATCAAATGGCTTATTTTTCAAAACCTTGTTTAAAAACGTTTCAGAGTCTTTTCGATTTAAAAAAAGGGGGAGAAGTGTAATAGTAAAGGGGAGTAATTTCAAAACCGATTTCAAAATTTATTTTCAATTAGAAAATCTTAAAATTACTAAAATGTTTTGTTATATCAAAAAGGGGGAGATTGTTGAAAACATTTTTATGTTTCGATATAACAAATTAAGTTAAATGAATTTTAAGATTTTATAAAAGGTTTTCTAAAGTATATTCAATATAATTATTCGAATATCAAAATTTACGTCAAGTATTTCAAAGTTCATTTTAATCCTTACTAAAGTGTAAAAATATGTTTTAATCTTTTAAACAAATTTACAAAGTATTTCGAGCCTTAATCGAGTCAAAAATCATTTCTTAATTAAAATCAAACCAAAATGGGCAGATTGCCCAGAGGGAACCGATTCCCCCCCCCAAGGGGGTACCGATTCACCCTGAATGGTTTGGCTCTGAGAAATAACAGAATGCTAGGAGGGAACAGATTCCCCTTGTTCAACGGTCGAAATATTTGAAGTTTACACTAAGGAAATCGATTCCCTATGAGGGGGTATTGATTCCCCCTATGCTCCAAGCAGTTTTATTAATTGTTTTTACACTTAAACGGCTCTATTGACTCCACTAATCATCCCCAACGTTCAGAATCAATTGAAGGAGTATTTAAACAAGCTTAGAAGCCATTGATCAATAACAAGAAACAACAATCAACAAGAATCAAGAGAGAATCAAAGAGAAATCATCAAACCTCAAGTTTGATCACTTTCAAGCCTATTTCATTCAATATTCTTTTTGCTTTCAAGAACACTCATTGTGCTCAATTATATTATTCTTAAGTGTTATTTCTTTGTTCTAGAATTATGCAAACACATTTTCCTTGTGATGTTTTTCATTAAGTTTGCAAATTTGTAATATTCTCTTTGAGAAAGAGTGTTCTCAAGAATTGGGGTATATTCTTGAGGGAGTTGTAAGGTTATCTCTTTGGCCTCAAAAGAAAGAATAAATTAGTGATTTTTTGGAAAATCCTTAGTGTAGATAGATAAGGAAGTGGACATAGACTTTGTTTGAGAAAGTCGAACCACTCTAAATCGTTGTGCAATTACTTTCAATTTTTTGCAAAAGCTTCCACCAAATTTTTTAATTGCCAATTCACCCCCTCTATGCCAATTCCATCGATCGATTAACTCAACAACTTTTGTATCATGATGACATATGTTCCAAGAAAGTCAGCAAGACAAGGAGATGATTGTTGAGAATACCTTGAGAGAACTGGATATTAATGTTATATTGGACGATGAATTTGAAGAAGAGAGAGTTATGGGCATCTACCTCGCACCACCAGGCTTTATGTTGAATAATTGGACTGCAGAGGAATTACCTATAGTTTTAAAGTCTTTTCTAGAGTAATACAAGAACTTTCCCTGTTGCTTATACCCTGGGCCAATAGGTGATTTTGTGTGAAGGGTTAAACTATATGTTTTTCTTACTTTTAATGAAAGATGCATTCCAACTAAATTCAAAATGAAAAACATTTTCCCATGCATTCTTTTCATTTTTTGTTTATTATTTATCTTGATATGGGATGATATATCCTATATGACTATATGTATATATACTCATTCATTTTTCTTTTAGGGCCTCACATATCAATAACATGAATGATCATGAGATTGACCCGAAAATTGATTTCGAGCAGCCTATATGTCATGGGAAAGTCGAGGATTGTGATGATGGTGAGGGATGTGAATTACCTTCTGAGCTCCTCAAAATGGTGGAAAAAGAGGATAAATAGATTCAGCATTATGAAGAACCTATTGAAATCTTAAATTTGGGGTCATATGAGGATAAGAAAGAAGTAAAAATTGACACTACTCTATCTGATAAAGGATAACAAAGTTTGGTTAATTTGCTTCAATAATACAAAGACATATTTGTTTGGTCATATGAAGACATGTCAGGTTTGTAAACTGAGTTATTGGTATTCAAATTATTGATAAAGCATGAATGTAAGCCGGTACAACAAAAGCTGAAAAGATGAAACCCGAAATACTGCTAAATATTAAAGAAGAAGTGAAAAAACAATTCGACGTCGGGTTTCTTAAAGTGGCAAAGTACCCTGAGTGGGTGGAAAATATTGTCTCAATACCAAAGAATGATGGGAAAGTGCGTATGTGTGTCAACTACCGAGATCTCAATAGAGATAGTCTGAAGGATAATTTTCCTTTGCCACACATAGATACCATGGTGGATAACACTGTAAAAAATTCTTTATTCTCATTCATGGATGGTTTCTCTGGCTATAATCAAATTAAAATGCACCCTGAAAATGTGAAAAAAAAAACAATGTTTGTCACTATATGGGGAACATTTTGCTATAAAGCGATGTCATTTAGACTGAAGAACATAAGAGCGACATATCAAAGGGCTATGGTAACATTATTTCACAACATGATGCATAAGGAAATAGAAGTTTATGACGATGATATAATTGTCAAAGCCAAGAAAAAGGAACAACATGTCGAGAATTTAAAAAAGGTTTTCTAAAGACTAAGAAAATGCCAGCTGAAGCTTAACCCAAGTAAGTGTACCTTTGGGATGACATCTGGAAAGCTATTAGGGTTTGTAGTGAGCAAAAAAATGAATTGAAATAGATCCAGATAAAGTCAAATCCATTCAAGATTTACCACCCCCACAAACATAAAAGTAGGCTCAAGGATTCTTGGGAAGACTGAATTATATAGCTCGATTCATCTCGCATTTGACTGAGAAATGTGATCCCATTTTTCACCTCCTCCACAAGAATAACTCATGGGAATGGAATGACGATTGCCAAGAAGCTTTCGAAGCAGTTAAGCGATATTTTGCAAGTACCCCAATCTTAGTACCACCCATCCTAGGAAAACCATTAATTATTTATTTATCAGTTTGAGAAAATTCAATGGAGTGTGTATTAAGACAACATGATCAAACTGAGAAAAAAGATAGAGTTATTTACTATATTAGAAAAAAGTTCACTGAATGCGAAGCTAGATACTCGTGTTGAGCTTTGCTATGGGCTACTCAAAGGCTCAGGCAATATCTGCTATATCACACCACTTGGCTTATATCCAGACTCGATCCTTTGAAGTATTTTATGGATGTACCTGCATTATCTGGAATGTTAGCTCGTTGGTAGATCCTATTGTCAGAGTTTGATATCCAGTATGTAAGCCAAAAAACGGTTAAATGGAGCACCATAGCTGAATTTATAGCAAGTAGGGCTTCTAAAGAATATGAGCCGTTAAGCTTTGATTTCCCAGACAAAGATATAATGGCAATTTTATTAGAAGAATCAATTACTTCTACCAATGAATATTGGAAGTTGAACTTTGTTGGTGTGTCGAATGCCTTGGGGCATGAAATTGGGACAATCTTGGTCTCACCAAATATAGAACATTATCCTTTCACCTGTTGGCTCAATTTTGATTACACAAACAATATGGCTGAGTATGAGGCTTGTGTTCTGGGTCTTAGAGGTGCCATTGAACGTAAGGTAAAAATGCTCAAGGTATATAGGGATTCAGCTCCGGTAATTTACCAACTCATGGGGGGAATGAGAGACAAAAGATCCCAAGCTTGTAGAATATCGTAAATTGGTTATGGAACTTATCTAAAAATTTGATGAAGTAACCTTTAATTACCTCCCCAGAGAAGAGAATCAAATGGCAGATGTCTTGGCCACTTTGGCAACCACATTTAAGATAGATGAGCATTTGAACATGATGCCCATCGAAATGCAAGCTTATGAGTATCCAACCTATTGTTTTAATAATGAAGCTTATGGTTAACCAATAGTATCCAAATCTAAAACAATGGACATCTAAGTTCAGTGGTCCAAGTACAAATAACCTGATTTAGGCATAATGTCCAAGTCCAGAGTAGAGAGACCCGTTAGGGTTTCATACTTTTCTCTCAACCGCTTGAAGCCTGAAACCTTCAGATATGAACCAATCTGACTGTCCAGATCTAACAGTAGTTAGGGTTTACCACCCTTAAGGAACAAGTGTCGCATCACAGGAGCCGTTGGATCAGGCTCGTGGATCCAACGGCCATAAGTCATCACATAATATTCCAGAACATCAAAGATAACACCGACACCAACCGGCCATATCAAAAAATATATGGATGCATTTAATACACCAAACCACATCACTGGCCATCCCTGGTGAGTCACCGACCACCCCTAACTAGTCACCGCCATAGCCTCGGTGACTCAGGAGGGTTTCCCCCTCAGACCGTTCTAAGAAGTAACTCAGGGGGTCTATAAAAAGCCCCAACCAAACCTGCAAGCAGAATACAACAACGACAGTGAATAAAAACAAGAACAAAGACAACCAGTAGAAACAAATTCCACAACAACCAGAAATTCGAAAAGAAGAGAGAGAAAGAAGAATAAGAGCCTTACCATTGAAGCTTCACCCGTCATCAGAAGCAACAAACGTCGCCAGATCATTTTTCTGAAGGTAAAAATTTAGATCTACGACACTAGGGAAGTTTTTGGGTGAAAGTAATGCCTGATTTAGGTTTGGGAGGTTGAGAAGTATGTTCGGCAATATTTTTAGGTTTTTCGACCACCATGAACGATGGCCGACAGTGTTCTCCGGTGGCGATGTACAATAGCCGGACGGGCTTCCATAACCAGAACCAGAGAGAGAATAGAGAATTTTTTTCTCTCTCAAAAGTGAAGAGATAGAGGGAAATGAAAAATGAGGGTTATCCCTCAATTTTGGGCCAGTTTGGGGCTTAAATACCCTCCTCCAAACGATATAGTTTTGAAAAGGGACCAGAGGGCATTTTCGATTGTGGGTTATTTATGTATTAGGTCCCTACGTCTTTGTGATTTACCGTTTTGGTCATTGAATGAAATTTTCTGGTATTTGTATTTTGAGCATCGAGTTTTACCCACATTTTATTTTGGTATTGATATTTATTTTTTTATTTTTTTATTTTTATGTATATATGCATCTAAATTTAATTTTTTTTGACATGTATGATGACCTCATAAGCATAACTCGACTTCAATTAAAATAATTTGATTAAAGGAAAAATTATTTCATTTTAAAATTCTCGTGAAGTGTTGTCTTAACTAATAAGAATGTCACTTTTCGAATATTTTATGATGAAATAATATCCTATTAAGTATAACTTTAAAATTAATTACACCTAAAATATGGAATGAAAGAAAAAAAATGTTCATTTATTTAAATTCTTCGAGAAAAGATCGTTAGAACTTATCTAAGGTCCGATCTCAAAGTATTTAAATAAATCAAATATTATTTTTCTTTCTAAAAGAATTCTTAATTTTAAATTAATTTAATTTCTTGCATTTGAATATTAGGGTGAAATTATAATATTTATTTGTTTCAATTGGAATAGGAATGATTGTCTTAAGATACAAGATATCAATTAATTTCGATAGGAAATAATTAAATATTATGATATTTCATTCCAACATTCAAGAATCTTAAGGGATCTTAAATTTAATTTAATTTAAAATTTGTGAATTTTATTGCAAAGATAAATAATTAATGGACAAGGTACCGATTTAGGGCATTGTGAGGGTGCTAATCCTTCCCCACACGTAACCGACTCCCGAATTCATTTTCTGGTATGCAAACCCTTTTTATGTTATTTTAATAATTTTTAAAACAAATTTTATTAAAATAAAAAAATATTTTAGGTGTCTAATCACATCTTAATTAAAGATTGGTGGCGACTCCATAAATCGTGTTTTATCTTATTTGAGAAGAAAAACACCAAAATATTCGAGACAAAATTTTAAAAATAATTTATTTTATTTTCATAAAAATATCGTTTTGACAGTGAGTTACTTAAAATTGATTGAGTCAAAATTCGGTTATCACTTAAATCAAATAAGCTCGACTCAAGCTTGAACTCAATTTGAATTCTTAATGAGCCAAAACGGGTTACTTGATAATCAACTCGAAAAGTTCGCGAGCTACTCGAGAAAAACAATATATTGAAATTTTAGATTTTTCAAATTAAATTATTAATAATATTAATATTTATATGTTGTTTTTTTAAATGCAACAGAAGACTTTCATGTATTTAAGGTACTGAGAATCAAGTTGTTGACCATTTATCTAGGCTAGAGAACAATTCTAATTGCCATGACATTTTAGATATTCAAGAGGAATTCCCTTATGAGAAAATCCTATATACCGCGGCAATCCCGTGGTACGCTGACCTTGTTAATTTTCTTGTTAGTGGTATACTGCCTTTTGAATTGAACAGTCAGGGCAAGAAAAAGTTCAAACATGATGCAAGGTTCTAATTTTTGAATGATCCATATTTATTCAAGCATTGCATATACCAAATAATTAGACGATGTATGCCTGAAGAGGAGCAATAAGACATCATATACCATTGTCACACAGCCCCAAGTGGAGGCCATTTTAGAAGAGAGAGAACCACTGCCAAGGTTATGCAATCAAGATTTTATTAGTCAACATTGTTCAAAGATGCTCACACATTTTATAAGTCATGTGATCGATGACAACGCACTGGGAGCATATCCAGGCGACATGAAATACCATTGCAAGGCGATCTGGAGATTGAGCTGTTTGATGTTTGGGGAATTGACTTCATAGAACCATTCCCATTTTCTTGTGGCGATTTATACATTTTTCTTGTTGTGGATTATGTGTAACCCCTAGACCCGGCCTATGTGTTTCGACTAAGTCTAGTGGATCACATTATGATTCTTAAAGACATTTTCTGAAACTGTTATTCAATCAATGTAAAATCACATTATAAATGTCATGAAATAAATTATACCATCAAAACCCAACTTGTAAATATAATACCAATAAGTAATATATTAATTTAAAACAGGTCTTCAAAATCAAAATCACAATAAACCGAACAGTAATAGCAAAAGTCTCATCATCCTAAAATATGATACTTTAAAATAAGGTCCATGTCACCAAAATAAAGTCAACTAGCAAGATAAAACATTACAATCAGATATACTTCAAGAGTTATGTTGATCCTCCAAGTGCTCGAACCGATGTATCTAACCAACAATATCTGAAAGGGGAAAAAACATTTTCGAAAGGTGAGCTAGGCTCAGTGTGTCCCAATATTACCTTAAAATCACATAGGTACATTAAACAAATCATAGTCCAGTAAATCTCATAAATTCATAAAAGAGTTTAACTTTTAAAAATCATAGTTTAAACTCTTTTCTTGTACACCATCAGTAATTTCCAAAACTATTTTCCATATAGCTTCCTCTAAGCACACAGCAAAAAGAAAGCCAACCTAATGATAAGCTTTAGAGCTTGTATCCTTAAGCCCGTAAGTCCAAGTCCATATAGCTTACCCTAAGCACACAGCAAGGGAAGCCAACCTAATATATCTTGGGGCCCCAAGAGTCACATTAGGCCCATTCTATTTTTTAGCTTGATCAGAGCTATACTATTGTAATTCAATCCAAAAGTTCAATTGCACCGTGACACAAATTCCATAAATCATCACATTAAATTGGTGCATCAATAAAGCAGTAACCAAAGAATTCAGTGTACCTCATATTAAAACCAATAAAATAGTTCAGTAATAATTAGGGAACACACCTCGATAATAGGTTCAAATAGTAGATCTACTGATTGCTGGTTTCACCACGCTCTGCTACAGTTTTCAAACCTATTTTATAATAACACTATATTACTTATGGGTAACATAAATAAATCTCTAAAATCATAAAATTTATGGGTCTTATGGGTGAATACTGGCACACGTGGTTTAATTGATCTAGAAGAGCTGGGTCGAGCTGTCGAACGATCCGGAGAGTCTCTTGTACCTTCAAACAATAGTAATTTATCAGCCCCAAATCTTACTTAATTGTTCAAAGCTAAAATTCTTAAGTATATAAGCATTTTCAGGGTTTGACTATCAATTTGGAGGATTTCGGGTTTGAATTTGGCCAAACGGATTGCGGAATCGGAATCAGGACTTCGAAAAACATAAAGTATGTCTTTTCGAAAATTTAAATTCTTGGTCAATTTCAACCACTTTGACCATCGATTTAGAGGCCTTCAGGTTCGAATTTGGTGAAACGGACTTCGGAAACGGATTCGGGACGTCGAAAACTATTAGAATAGGTATACTCAGAAAATATTTACGTTCGTTTAAGGGTCGGTCAAAGCCATTTAAGGTTCTGGTCAAAGAAAGTCAACGATCAACGGTCAACAGTCAACGTTCAACGGTCGGGTCAGGTCGGGTCAACGGTCGGGTCGGGTCGGTCGGTTCAGACCGGTTCAAACCCGGTCAAACCGGTTTTCCAGTTGCTCACTCTCCCTACGGCGGCGCGTGTGGCGCGTGAGACGTCCTCCGGGGCTCTAAAAATCACGGAAAAATTTCTACAAATTATTTTGAGCGATTTCGAGATACTTACAACGATCGGTTCCAATTTTTGAACGGCGAAGAGCTATATTTTAAATTGGCCGAAACTTTGACTGCTCCACCTCCTCACACGCCACCGTCGACGGAGACCAAGGTTGACACCGGCGGACTCGAAACGACACAAGGAACATGATGGTGCAGGAGGTGTCGTAAACGGAGCAACGATCGGTGATGAATTTGAGATTTTCCCTGCGATCGAGCTAAATAAAACGTCAAGACTTTGACTGGAAATTCCCGACGTTTGGCAGTGTTTCGCTTCAATTAATTTGAAGGGTTTGTTCCTCGCTCGATGATGAACACAACGGTGGTTTCAAAACGACGATCGAAATTTGGACGGCGTCAGAATTGAGGTTGGAAACTGGTGTAGGGGAAAGGAAATTTCTGAATTGGTTTTCTGTGTTTTCACGCAGAAACCAATTCATTTCCTTTAAAAGAAAAACCTGCCGACACTCAAAGATATAACTCAGGGCTTGGTCATTGAATTTTCTTCAACTTCTAAAATGGACTTCAAATTTTCAAACTTTCAATTTAGTCCTCATAATTTACCAATTTTCACAATTAACCTCCAATTTCAATTTAATATTATTCTAAATTTTTCCGGGTTGTTACAATTCTCCCCCTCTACAAGAAATTTCGTCCTCGAAATTTACCTTATGAAAATAAATGAGGAAATTGAGCCTCCATTGACTCCAATGTCTCCCAAGTAGCTTCTGAGGGGCCTCGATTACTCCACTGAACCTTGACCATTGGAATACGCCTATTCCGAAGAACTCGTTCATCTCTCTCTAAGATCTGAATGGGCTCCTCCTCATATGACAAATCAGGTCTCAGCTCTACATCCTCAACCTGAATGATGTGATCTGGATCTGGATGATATCGCCTCAACATTGATACATGGAAGACATCATGAATACGACTGAGCTCAAAAGCAACTCAAGCTGATATGCTACAGGTCCTACCCTCTTCAAGATACTAAATGGTCCAATAAATCTTGGACTCAATTTACCCTTACGCCCGAATCTCAATACTTTCTTCCAGGGTGAAACTTTTAAGAAGACCTGATCACCAACCTCAAATTGTATATCTTTCTTTCTCTGATCTGCATAAGACTTCTGCCTATCAAATGCCTCTTTGAGACGGTCATGGATCAATCTAACTGTGTCCTCCGTCTCACGCACTAACTCAGGTCCCAACGTCTTCCTATCACGCAACTCAGTCCAACAGATTGGAGTGTGACATTTACGCCCATAGAGTGCTTCGTAAGGTGCCATACGAATGCTGGTCTGATAACTGTTATTGTAAGCAAATTCAGCCCAAGGCAAAAGGTTCTCCCAGCTACCATGAAAATCGATTACGCAACCCCGCAACATATCCTCCAGTATCTGAATCACTCTCTCAGATTAACCATCAGTTTGTGGATGAAAGGATGTACTATAATCCAATCTTGTTCCCAAAGCCGTATGTAGTGCCTTTAAAAATCTCGAAGTAAATCTCGGATCTCGATCAGAAATAATAGACACTGGAACACCATGCAATCGGATAATCTCTGAAATATACAATCTCGCTAGCTTGTCCAAAGTATAATTTACCCGCACAGGAATGAAGTGAGTTGACTTTGTAAGTCTGTTAACAATCACCCAAACTGAATCCTTTTTCGAATGAGTCATAGGTAAACCAGTAACAAAATCCATAGTAATACGCTCCTATTTCCATTCCGGAATCTTGATAGGTTGTAACAAACCTGATGGATGTTGATGTTCTGCCTTAACTTGCTGACAAGTCAAACACCTAGCCACAAAATTCGAGATGTCATTCTTCATGCCGACCCAATGATACCTCTCTCTCAAATTCCGATACATCTTATCTCCACCGGGGTGCATAGCATATGGACTACTATGAGCCTCAATAAGGATAGTCTGCCTCAACTCAGCATCATCCGGCACACAATACCGACCTTTAAAGCATAAAACTTCATCCCGATCAATTGCGTAATCTGAATTTGTCCCCTGTTCTACTTGTTCAAAGATGGGAAACAAGGAGCTATCAAGGGGCTGCTTAGCCTTGATCTCATCAACCAAGGTCGGCTTAACTTGCAATTCTGCTAACAGAGTGACATCATCATATAAATTCATCATGGCCATTAAATATCTCAACTTTGTTATCGTCTTTCGACACAAAGCATCCGCTACAATGTTAGCTTTACTAGGGTGATAATCAATCACGCAATCATAATCCTTTAAAAGCTCTAACCAGCGTCGCTATCTCAAATTAAGCTCCTTCTGGGTCAGAAGATACTTTAAGCTCTTATGATCCGTGAAAATGTAACACTTCTCTCCATAAAGATAGTGTCTCCAAATCTTCAAGGCAAAAATTACTGCTGCCAACTCCAAAATGTGAGTAGGATAATTACACTCATGCGGTCGCAGCTGACGGGATGCATAAGCCACCATATTACCTTCTTGCATTAGAACACAGTCGAGTCCTGAGTGTGACGCATCACTATACACTGTAAAACCCTTCCCGGACTCTGGTTGAATCAATACTGGTGCTTGAGTCAATACCGCCTTTAATTTCTCAACTCAAAGCTCTCCGGATGTGCCTCACCCCAATCAAATGGCACATTCTTCCTTAACAACTTTGTTAAAGGAGAAGCAATGATCGAAAATCCCTCAACAAAACGTCGATAATAACCAGCCAAGCCCAAGAAACTACGAATCTCATAGATATTCTTGGGTCGTTTCCAATTCACAATAGCTTCAATCTTGCTTGGATCGACCTGAATACCTCGCGTTGAAATAATATGCCCCAGAAATGACACTTCTTGAAGCCAAAACTCACACTTGCTTAGTTTGGCATAAAGACGATGCTCTCTCAAAGTTCGCAGAACGATCTTCAAATACTCGTCTTGCTCTGCCTCAGTACGAGAATAGATCAGAATATCATCAATGAAGACCACCACAAATTGATCCAAATATGGTCGGAACACCCGATTCATCAAATCCATGAAAGCTGCAGGAGCGTTCGTCAAACCAAAATGCATCACTAAGAATTCATAATGACCATATCTAGTGCGAATGGTCGTCTTTGCAACATCAAATCCTTTAACTTTCAATTGATAATACCCCGAACGAAGATCAATCTTAGAGAATACAATAGCTCCTCGCAATTGATCAAATAAGTCATCAATCCTGGGTAGTGGATATTTATTCTTGACCGTCATCTTGTTCAATCTCCGATAGTCAATACATAATCTTAGCGACCCATCCTTCTTTTTCACGAACAGAACTGAGCTCCCCAGGGTGAGGTACTATGTCGGATAAATCCTCGATCGAATAATTCTTGCAATTGGACCTTCAAATCCTTAAGTTCTTTTGGAGCCATGCGATAAGGTGCCATAGAAATAGGTGCAGATCCCGGATAAGTCTCAATCTCAAACTCTACCTCTCTATCAGGAGGTAACCCAGGCAACTCCTCCGAAAAAACATCAGGAAACTCGCTAACTGTACGAATCTCCTCGATCGTGGACAATGCACCTTTGGTGTTCAAAATACAAGCAATGAAAGTCTCATATCCCTTCCGGATCATACGATCAATTTCCATCGCTGAAACTATATTGGAGAGATAGCCGCGACGTTCACCAATTAACACAACAATCCGACCATCAGAAGTTTTCAGAGTAGCTCTCTTGTACTCGTAATCCAGATTTACCTTGTGTTTAGTCAACCAATCCATCCCAAGAATTAGATCAAACTCCTCTAAAGGAAGCTCCATAAGATCAGCGAGAAAAATTTCTCCCTTAACCTCAAGAGGACAACGCCGAAATACTTTATTCACTAATATCGCCTGTCCTACTGGACTCGTAACCGTAACATTATTTTCAGTGTTCTCGATCGGAATCTAAAGGTTTCGAGATACCGAGATCGATACATAGGAGTGAGTGGAGCCATTGTCTAGTAATGCAAAGTATGGAATGGAATATATAGTAAATGTACCTGCAATAACCTCAGGCTCATCTCTGTCATCCCGACGTCTAGTGGCATAAACCAAAGCTGGTTGTCTAGCCTCAGAAAAATGTTGGCCCTCTATTTTGCTGAGGTCGGGCTCTACTGTCTGTCCTGGATGCTGATCCTCGAGTCTTTTCTTGACTACGATCTCTAATTGGGGTCTGTACTGTAGTCTGAGAACGCACAGGAGTCTGGGTAGTGGTCTTCTCAAACGAAGCTAGCTGAGGACAATCCATCCGAAAATGACCACTAGATCTACTACACTGATAGCAAATACCCATCTTCTTACGACACTCTCATGTGTGTTGTTTACCATAAAACTCACAGAGGAACCCATGATAATACGACGAGGAACCGCTTCGACTTCCAACTAACGGTGAGGATGCTACAGGCCTGAAACGTGTATTGCTTCTCTGAGGGACTGAAGTACGAGTCCTTTTCTCGGACTGTGCTGATGACTCCATCGGGCCTGAAAATTTCTTAGATCGTTCCTGTTCAACACGCTCTCTATCAGAAGCTAAAACCTCCACCTCTTCATCATCTTTGGCTCTGCCCACCAGCACATCAAATATCTCATCTTGATGGGTTACAACTTGCCTACGCAGCTCGTATCTGAGTCCAAGGGCAAATTTACGACATCGATCTCTCTCAGTAGGTACCATACTGAATCCATACTTCAGCAACTTCAAGAACTCGATCTCATACTCAGAAACAGTCATGTCTCCCTGAACCAGGTCTTGAAACTGCTGACGTCTCTGAGCTAAGTAGCGCTCTCCCAGAAAACGACTCCGAAAGCGATCCTTAAAGAAATTCCAAGTCAAACGATCGGTAGGAACACTACTGGTCACTGACTCCCACCAAGTGTAGGCATTGCCATCTAACATCGCCACATCACCCTGATATCTCTTAGTTGAGTCTAAACCCAACTGATCCATGCGTCTCTCTGTATCCTGGAGCCAATCCTCAGCTTCAGTAGGAGCTCCACCAATCTGTCCCCCAAAAGTTTTAACTCCATTGGCAATCAAAGTCTGCAAAATAGGAACCTCTGATACAACACCAGTAGCTCTGACTGCTCCCTGTATCAACTGCAGAAATTGTCTACCAAAATTCTCATCCAAAGCAACTCCGGTAGACTCTGACTCAATATCGGTCGCTCCTATGATCGGTGTAGTCATGCCAATACCAGCGGCAGAAGGCAGATTCGTTGGGGTCGTAGGAGCAGGATCACCTATCGGAGGTGGGGGATCTACTCGTATCTCATCGATCGGGTCTGCAAATCTAGTCACTCGACCTCGTCCACGGCTAGTTCGACGACCACGTCTAGTACTCATTTTTGGTGGATCTCGAGTTTACTATAGGAGATAAAACTTAGGGTTAGACAAGCACTTGAGTCTCGAACACAGTTAAAATCTTAATAACTTATGACATGGCCTTAGTAACTTGTTTTGTAAAATATTTCTAAAACCATATTTTCAATGTGGACTCATACACAGTCCGCGGTTTGAAAACCAAAAGCTCTGATACCAATGTATGTAATCCCCTAGACCCAGCCTATGCATTTCGACTAAGTCTAGTGGATCACATTATGATTCTTAAAGACATTTTCTGAAACTGTTATTCAATCAATGTAAAATCACATTATAAATATCATGAAATAAATATACCATCAAAACCCAACTTGTAAATATAATACCAATAAGTAATAAATTAATTTAAAACATGTCTTCAAAATCAAAATCACAATAAACCGAACAGTAACAGCAAAAGTGTCATCATCCTAAAATACGATACTTTAAAATAAGGTCCATGTCACCAAAATAAAGTCAACTAGCAAGATAAAACATTACAATCAGATATACTTCAAGAGATATGTTGATCCTTCAAGTGCTCGAACCGATGTATCTAACCAACAGTATCTGAAAGGGGAAAAACATTTTCGAAAGGTGAGCTAGGCTCAGTGTGTCCCAATATTACCTTAAAATCACAATAGGTACATTAAACAAATTATAGTCCAGTAAATCTCATAAATTCATAAAAGAGTTTAACTTTTGAAAATCATAGTTTAAACTCTTTTCTTGTACACCATCAGTAATTTCAAAAACTATTTTCCATATAGCTTACTCTAAGCACACAGCAAAAAGAAAGCTAACCTAAAGATAAGCTTTAGAGCTTGTATCCTTAAGCCCGTAAGTCCAAGTCCATATAGCTTACCCTAAGCACACAGCAAGGGAAGCCAACCTAATGTATCTTGGGGCCCCAAGAGTCACATTAGGCCCATTCTGTTTATTAGCTTGATCAGAGCTATACTATTGTAATTCAATCCAAAAGTTCAATTGCACCGTGACACAAATTCCATAAATCATCACATTAAATTAGTGCATTAATAAAACAGTAACCAAAGAATTCAGTGTACCTCATATTAAAACCAATAAAACAGTTCAGTAATAATTAGGGAACATACCTCGATAATAGGTTCAAATAGTAGATCTACTGATTGTTGGTTTCACCACGCTCTGCTACAGTTTTCAAACCTATTTTATAATAACACTATATTACTTATGGGTAACATAAATAAATCTTTAAAATCATAAAATTTACGGGTCTTATGGGTGAATACTGGCACACGTGGTTTAATTGATCTAGAAGAGCTGGGTCGAGCTGTCGAACGATCTGGAGAGTCTCTTGTACCTTCAAACAATAATAATTTATCAGCCCCAAATCTTACTTAATTGTTCAAAGCTAAAATTCTTAAGTATATAAGCATTTTTAGGGTTTGACTATCAATTTGGAGGATTTCGGGTTTGAATTTGGCCAAACATATTGCGGAATCGGAATCAGTACGTCGAAAAACATAAAGTATTTCTTTTCGAAAATTTAAATTCTTGGTCAAAGTTAAAGTCAACCACTTTGACCATCGATTTAGAGGCTTTCGGGTTTGAATTTGGTGAAACGGACTTCGGAAATGGATTTGGGATGTCGAAAACTATCAGAATTGGTATACTCGGAAAATATTTACGGTCGTTTAAGGGTCGGTCAAAGCCATTTAAGGTTCTGGTCAAAGAAAGTCAACGGTCGGGTCGGGTCGGGTCGGTCGGGTCGGTTCAGACCGGTCAAAACCGGTTCAAAACTGGTTTAAAACCGGTCAAACCGGTTCAAAATCAGTCAAACCGATTTTCCAGTTGCTCACTCTCCCTACGGGCACGTGTGGCGCGTGAGACGTCCTCCGGGGCTCTAAATATCACGGAAAATTTTCTACAAATTATTTTGAGCGATTTCGAGATACTTACAACGATCGGTTCCAATTTTTGAACGGCGGAGAGCTCGATTTCTACAAAATTTTTGAACGCGACACCGTCGACGGAGACCAAGGTTGACACCGGCGGACTCGAAACGGCACAAGGAACACGATGGTGTAGGAGGTGTCATAAACGGAGCAACGATCGGCGATAAATTTGAGATTTTCCCTACGATCGAGCTAAATAAAACGTCGAGACTTTGACTGGAAATTCTCGACGTTTGGCAGCGTTTCGCTTCAATTAATTTGAAGGGTTTGTTCCTCGCTCGATGATGAACACAACGGTGGTTTTAAAACGACAATAGGAATTCGGACGGTGTCGGAATCGAGGTTGGAAACTGGTGTAGGGGAAAGGAAATTTCTGAATTGGTTTTTGTGTTTTCACGCAGAAACCAATTCATTTCCTTTAAAAGAAAAACCTGCCGACACTCAAAGGTATAACTCAGGGCTTGGTCATTGAATTTTCTTCAACTTCTAAAATGGACTTCAAATTTTCAAAACTTTCAATTTAGTCCTCATAATTTACCAATTTTCACAATTAACCTCCAATTTCAATTTAATATTATTCTAAATTTTTCCGGGTTGTTACATTATGTATCCAAGTGCGTGAAGGCGATTGTAACATCAAAGAATGATTCCAAAATCGTGCTTAAGTTTTTACACAAGAATATATTTACTCGTTTTGGAGTGTCTCGAGCCATCATTAGTGACGAGGGAACTCACTTTGACAACATATTGATTGTTAAGGCACTGAGGAGATATGGAGTTTGTCACAAGATTGCAACGGTATATCATCCATAGATGAATGGCTAAGCTGAAATAACTAACCGCGAGATGAAGCAAATATTAGAAAAAATGGTGAATCTGAGGCGAAAGGATTGGTCACTAAAATTAGATGAGGCACTCTGGGCATATATAACAACTTTTAAGACTCCTCTGGGCATGTTACCTTCAAGTTAGTGTATGAGAAAGCGTGCCACCTCCCTATTGAGCTGGAACACAAAGTGTATTGGGCCATTAAGAGGTAAAATTTCGATGCTCAATTAGTTGGGGAGCAAGAATGCTTGAGCTTAATGAGATGAAAGAGTTCAGGGTACATGCATATGAGAATGCCAAGTTATAAAAAGAAAAGACTAAAAAGTGGCATGACCAAAAGCTGATGCCACGACATTTTCATGTTGGCCAACAAGTATTGCTTTACAATTCAAGGCTTAAGTTCTTCCCTGAAAAGCTCAAATCTAGATGGTCAATACCATTTGAGGCGTATCATGTCTACCCCAATGGAGCATTTGATATAAAAATATAGATGATGGGATGATCTTTAAGGTCAACGGTTAGCGCTTCAAAGTTTACAATAGAGCTCCATCTTTGTGCGATAAGTCGGTGTTTTACTTGCACGACGTTTGAGTGTGCCCGTCACGTGAACAAAATTTCAATGTCACAACATTGGATTTTTCTATTTGTGTATAAATAACGAATTTATTTTTGTGGATATTTACAATTGGTTTTGTACTATAGGAACCCACCAATACTCGGGCTTACACGATGGAGCGGTTTCCAAGGGAAGAAAAGATAAAATTAAGTAGGAAAATATTCCTTTTACAATTTATTCATTTATTTTTATTTTATTTTCAATTTTTGAATTGTCGTTTCATCCCTCATTTAATGTTTACAATTTACTTTTTCACCTACTCATTTCACCCCATCCACTCATTTCTTTTCAACCGTCTACTCACTCTCTCTCATTCACTATTTCTTTTAACTTTTTTATATTCTTCTTGTCTATTTCCCTTCACACTGACGCCATTATAGCAAAGAAAAATTTTCTCAACTTTTTATTTTTTCTCTCAATCCGGTGAAAAAATGGTACGAACTCGACCCTTAGAATCTGAAGCTACTCTTCTTCAATAGTTTGTTGATAACGCTGTAAAGGAGCAGTTCCAAAACTTCAAGAATCGAAAAATCTTTTTCGAGTTGAGGTTCATTTTCACTAAGGAGAAAGATGATGATTTTGGGTCGGACGTCATGGACATTATCGAGCCCCACAAATGGTAGAAGTTTGTGCGACAACTTGTCTTCTTCAATGTTTCATTGGTTAAAGAGTTCTATGCAAACATCTTGTTGAGTTAATCGATTGATGGAAATGGCCAAGAGGGGGGTGAATTGGCAATTAATATTTTGGTGGAAGCTGTTGCAGAAAATTGAAAATATTTGCACAACGATTTAGAGTGGTTCGACTTTCTCAACCAAAGTCTACGTCCACTACCTTAGCTATCCACACTAAGGATTTTCCAACAAATTCACTAATTTTTCTTTCTTTTGAGGACAAAGAGTAACCTTACAACTCCCTCAAGAATTATACCCCAAATTCTTGAGCACGCTCTTTTTCAAAGAGAAATACACAAATTTGCAAACTTACAAGGAAGACCTCACAAGGTAAGATGTTTGCACAATTCTAGAACAAGAAAAGAACACTCAAAAATAATTACAAATGAGCACAAATGGTGTTCTTGAAAGCAAAATGAATATTGAAAGGAAAATTGGCTTGATTTGCACAAACTTGGTGTTTGATGCTTTCTCTCTTGTTTCTCTATTATTTCTT
This sequence comes from Hibiscus syriacus, assembly GCF_006381635.1. Taxonomy (NCBI): domain Eukaryota; kingdom Viridiplantae; phylum Streptophyta; class Magnoliopsida; order Malvales; family Malvaceae; genus Hibiscus; species Hibiscus syriacus. The sequence continues at coordinate 565,021 of NW_024063367.1, read as the reverse complement.
GTTGATCAAAGGCTTCAGAACTTGTTTAAATACTCCCTCAATTGATTCTAAACGTTGGGGATGATTAGTGGAGTCAATGGAGCCGTTTAAGTGTGAAAACCATTAATACAACAGCTTGGAGCGTGGGGGAAATCGGTACCCCCTCATGGGGAATCGGTTCCCTATGTGTAAAATTCAAATATTTCGACCGTTAACCAGGGGGAATCGATATCCCCTCATGGGAAATCGATTCCCCCTCATGGGGAATCGATTCCCTCTGAGCATTCTGTTTTTCTCGGAGCCAAACCATTCAGGGGGAATCGGTACCCCCTTGGGGGGGATTCGGTTCCCTCTGGACATTCTGGAATTTTTTGCTTTGAAATAGTTCGAAATACTTTGTAAAATTATTTTGAAATAATTTTAAGATTAAAACTTAATTTTACACTTGAGTAAGGATTAAAAATGACTTTTGAAAGATTTGGAGTAATATTTTGATATTCGAATAATTATATCGAATATACTTAGAAAATCTATTTAGAAAATCTTAAAATTCATTTATCTTAATTTGTTATATCGAAATATCAAAATGTTTTCAACAATCTCCCCCTTTTTGATATAACAAAACATTTTAGTAATTTTAAGATTTTGAAATCAAGTTTTGAAATTACTCCCCCTTACTATAACACTTCTCCCCTTTAAAAACACAAACATTTCTCCCGCTTTTTGTTAAATCATAAAGACCTTTAAAATATTTTAAACAAGTTTTTGAAAAACAAATAGCCAATTGATAACTAAATATAGCGTAAGCAGCTAAGATCATAATCAAGAGAAAGATTAGCCATTAGTTCTATAATCCAATATTCATAAACAATGTAAAATGACAAAAATTGGTCATAATCCAATATAAGCATGTAAGTTCAAATATCCAATTATCCAACAAATTCAAACACCCAAAATAAAACAATCCATGAACATCAAAATGTTTCACAATTAAAAGTTCTGAGTTTGGGACGATTAACCCATTGACCCAAAGACCGAGTTTGATAAACAAATTACTAAGGAGACAACCATAAACCAAGGTTTCTATATTCTTGGAAGGAACAATGTTTATGGAAACTCACTAAAGATGATCTGTGGCAGATTAATATTCTTTTTATGTTGGATACAATATATCCACCATATATCTATGTTCCTAAGGGAGGAGTACCTACCTCCGGATGGTCTAAACCACCAAGAGATCAAATAATGAAGGAATCTATCACGATGAGTTCTTAGGGTACTCTCACTATCCTTAGACTTATACGGTGAATCCACAGTCTCTTTTTCATTAAACCTGAGTTATCTAGTCCAAAATGGGTAGCGATTGTGCCAGAGTCAATAAAAATGAATTGTCCAAAAAGATAGGATCGAATTCCTATAGTTTCATATCGGAGCTCGTTTTGGACACATACCAAATTGGAATAGAAAAATGCGACTAATTGATGATAAACCAAAGGTTTGAGTTTAAAGAGTTTATCAAACTTCTAGGATTTAAGAGTATGAAGATATTGGAAGTCAATATCTTCTATAGCTTGGATCGAAGAGATACACTCTTCCCAGATTTTATATGACTCAAAACAAGTATGGTACATATGGTATAGATCTTGTCCACAACCAGGTACGTTGAAACAAGAGTTCATAATGGTCATATTTGGGTTATTTGGATTGGGTGGAGTAATAAGAGGTCAATTTTGACTTGAGCTACTAGACAATGTCCTAGGTCGTTTAGGATTTGACATGGTTTAAGAATCAGAATAGAATATGTAACCTGCAAATTTAAACACATGTATGCAATATAATCAACCCAAAACTCAAATGAGTCCTCAATATTTCAAGGTTCTCTAAACCAAATCCTAAAGGGTAATGTTTTGAAAAACTATTTGGAAAATAATGTTTGAAAATCATAATACGTATAGTTTTTATGAAAACATAATTGAATCAAAAACATCAATTAAAACAACAATTTTCAATTTTTTTATTTCAAAATTTAAAGATAGTTTTGAAAAATTGAGTGTTTTGACGAAATTGGTTGTAAAATCATCATATAATCAATGCCCGATGTAATGTTCATCTTAGAACTAATCAAAACTAGTCCTAATTTAAAAAATCAATGAAATAGAGGATTTTGAAATATTACCTTGAAAATTTGGATTTTATGAGAATGTGATATTGTTTGCAAGGATTAGAAGTTGAAGAACGATCTAATTCGACTTGTATTTGATGATTTTGGCAAAAATGGAGATTTAGAGAGAAAGAGAGGATGAACGACGTTTAAGAAAGAAGAGAGGTTTTGAGAGAATGAATTCCCATTCAAAGGGGGAATCGGTTCCCTTATGGGGGTATCGATTCCCTCTGCCAAATATTTAAAAATTTTGTATTTTAAACATCCAATAGTGCTAAATTAATTAATCCTAGTGGTATTGGCAACTCATATTTCGAAAATTAACTATGTTCAAACAATCAAATTTGTCATTAAACATCATTTGAACAAACAATTAATTTTTACTAATAATCATAAACTCCCCCTAACTAATAACAAGAATACAATCAAAAATATTATTTTAAGCATTTTTCATTTATTCTTAAAAGTGCTAAAAATTATTTTTAAACACTAAGTGAAGATAGGTCAGTTAAACCTAATTCTCTCCTAAGTGTCCAAAATCTTTCCTTAGCTAAGGGTTTTGTAAAAATATCCACTAATTGGTGCAAAGTATCAACAAATTCTAGAACTACATCTTCCTTAGCGACATGGTCTCTAATGAAGTGATGTCTAATTTCAATGTGCTTAGTTCTAGAGTGTTGGATGGGATTTTTAGTGAGACAAATAGCACTAGTATTGTCACACTTAATAGGAATAGTACCTACTTCAATTCCATAATCAAAAAGTTGTCGTTTCATCCATAAAACTTGTGCACAACAACTACCGGCTGAAATGTATTCCGCTTCAGTGGTAGATAATGCAACACAATTTTGTTTCTTTGAAAACTAAGAAATGAGCATATTTCCAAGGAATTGGCAACTACCGGAGGTGCTTTTCCTATCTAATTTGCATCCTCCATAATCCGCATCAAAAAAAGCATGCAAGCTAAAGCTAGAGTCTCTAGGATACCAAAGTCCTAAACTAGGAGTGTCCTTAAGGTATCTAAAGATTCTCTTAACAGCTAGTAAATGTGATTCCTTAAGGCATGATTGAAATCTAGCACATAAGCAGACACTAAACAAAATGTCTGGTCTACTTGCAGTTAGATAAAGTAAAGATCCAATCATTGACCTATATAATTTAATATCTACACATTTACCTCCTTCATCTAAGTCAAGCTTTGTTGAAGAGCTCATTGGAGTGTCATGAGGCTTGCCATTTTCCACTCCAAATTTCTTGAGCATATCTTTGATGTGCTTAGCTTGATTGATGAAGATGACATCTTTTCTTTACTTGATTTGGAGTCCCAAGAAAAATGAGAGCTCCCCCATCATGCTCATTTCGAATTCGCTTTGTATTAGCTTAGAAAATTCTTGGCAAAGAACATCATTAGTAGAACCAAATATTATATCATCAACATAAATTTGAACTACTAATAAATCTTTACCTTTATGCTTTAAAAATAATGTAGTGTCAACCTTCCCTTTTGAAAAACCTTTTTCAATTAAAAAGTTTGATAATATTTCATACCAAGCTCTAGGAGCTTGTTTTAAACCATAAAGTGCTTTTGTCAATTTAAGAACATGATTCGGAAATTTTGAATCTTCAAAACCTGGAGGTTGTTCCACATACACTTCTTTTATAAAACCATTTAAAAATGCATTTTAACATCCATTTGATATAATTTAAATTCATGAAAACATGCAAATGCTAATAACGTTCTAATTGCTTCCATCCTAACTACGGGAGCGTATGTTTCATCATAGTCTATGCCCTCTTATTGAGTATACCCTTGAGCAACAAGTCTAGCCTTATTTCTCACTATATTACCACTCTCATCAAGATTATTCCTAAATACCCATCTAGTACCTACAGTAGATTTATTACTAGGCCTTTCAACTAATGCCCATACTTTACTTCTCTCAAATTGATTTAACTCTTCTTGCATAGCCATAATCCAATTTCATCATTTAATGCTTCTTTAATATTCTTAGGCTCTATGCATGAGATAAATGCAACATAATTACAAATATTTCTAAGAGAAGATCGAGTAGTTACCCCTTTGGATGGATCACCTATAATCTCACCATCCTTGACATAGTTGTACTATCTTGGATAAGATACTTCCCTTTCTTCAATGGTTGGATTCTCGAGAGGATCATGAGTTTCCTCATCTTTCATTTCTTCCTTTGATGATGATTCTCCAACGTCATGTCTAACTTCATTTGTATTTATAATACCTACATTTATCATTAACACAAGAATCCTTCCTTGGAATGAGATTATCATCGAAAACAACATGATTAGACTCTTCTACAACTAAAGTTATTTTATTAAATACTCGATAAGCTTTAGAATTTAAGGAATAACCCAGAAAAATTCCTTCATCACTTTTAACATCAAATTTGCCAAGGTTTTCTTTATAGTTGTTTAAAACAAAACATTTACATCCAAAAGGATGAAAATAGCTAATGTTAGGTTTTTTATTTTTGAAAATTTCATATGGAGTTTTCTTTAAAATTGGCCTAATCATTACTCGATTTACAATATAACAAGCGGTATTTGTGGCTTCCGCCCAAAAATATTTTGGCAAATTATTTTCACAAAGCATGGTTCTAGCCATTTCTTCTAAAGTTTGATTTTTCCTCTCAACAACTCCATTTTGTTGAGGGGTTCTAGGTGCTGAAAAATTATGGCTAATACCATTAGAATTACAAAACTCATTAAATCCAAGATTTTCAAATTCAGTGTCATGATCACTTCTAACACTAGTGATAGAGTAACCTTTTTCGTTTTGGATTACTTTTGAAAATGTGATGAAATTTTCTAATGTTTCATCTTTAGTACTTAAGAATAGAACCCAAGTATATCTAGAATAGTAATCTACCAAGACAAATGCATATTGTTTTCCACCCAAGCTAGTAGTCCTAGTTGGCCCAAAAAGATCTATATGGATCAGTTGTAATACTCTACTAGTTGACACATCATTAATGGATTTAAAAGAAACTCGCTTTTGTTTTCCTTTAGCACAAGCATCACAGATTTTATCATTATCAAATTTTAGTTTAGGCAGCCCTCGAACCAATTATCCTTGAACTAACCGTTGCAAAACACTCATACTAGCATGTCCTAGTTTCCTATGCCATAACAAATTATCATGCTCATCCCTAGCAACTAGGCACAAAAAAGTCATATCAATAAAATCTAAATGCATCATGTATATATCCCTATTTTATGACCAACAAGCATAATCGAAAATAGATGCAATGTCAATCAATTTTGCAATCATTTAAAATAAAACATTGTATCTTTTATCAAATTTATTTTTCAAAAGATTATGCTTTTAACTCATTCACATATAAAACATTATGCAATGTTGAGTATAGAGATTAAGAGAACATGCATAAAGTTTTTGAAAATGTTATGCATTAAAACTTTATAATATTTAAACAAAAATCTATGCATAAACATTAAGAAAAATTTCAGGTCAAAATTTTGCAAAACCAAAGTTCTTGAAAAATCGATATCAATTGTTAAAGAGATATCAATTACATTTTAAAAACAATTTTGACCAAAAAATAATATGATGAACTAAGTTTATAAAACATTACCAAAAATTACCATGTTCATCATACAATATTTTTTTTAACATACATGAGATAAAAGATAATTCAACATTTTAAAACCTCATGTATGCATAAACTAAATGAGCAACCAAATAATAAAAGCATTAAGTTTAGAGGTTACCCATTCCCTTTTTATGTGTTGCTAGAGCATCTTGAATATCATCATCTTTATCACCATTGCTCTCACACACCTACAAAAGACATTTAAGTAGATTTTGGTATCCAAATTGCTTTGTATCCTTGAACATTAGTTTCAATGCCTCTTGTTCCTTTTGGAACCCATACTTGTCTAATTTTAAATCATTTTCCTTTCTTTAAAGGACAAGTATGTTCCTTATGACCATGATAATGACAATGTGAACATATTGTCATTATTGAACTAGATGAATTATTTAGAATTATCTCTTTTTCTCTTGTTAAACATTCAAGCTTATCTTTCAAATTGAAATTTTCTTTTTCAATACTTTCAAATTTCATTTTTGAGAGTTCTAAATCCTTCTTCAAGATTTCATTTTGATTTTCAAAATCCATTTTCATTTCTAGAAGAAGTTTGTTTAATTTGAAATTTCTTTTTCAAAGTTTTCAGATTTTATTTTTGAAAGCTCTAACTCCTTTATCAACATTTCATTTTGATTTTCCAGCAATTTTACAGTTTTTCTGATCTCTCCCCATTTCCCCTATGCTCGACCGAGAACCATCGACCCCTTTAACACCCATATTCCAGTCACTGCTAAACAAGTGGTTGATCTACTTGTGTTCTTCAGCTTCCAGCTAAAAGATCTCTCTTTTTGGGGGTTTATTCTTTACTTTTATTTTATTTTTGTCTAAGTATATTTTCCTCGCTTTCTCTTACTAAATCTGTCCGTTGTATGTGAATCTTTTAGATCGGCTTGCCTTCGTAGTTTAAATTTGTTTTGTAGAGATTTAAGACTTTTTATTTTGGTCTATTTTGAATGAATCAGTGATATTTATGTGTTAATTAGGTGATCCAGTTGTTTTTGATTTGTTCATTACTCTTGAGAACTGTCTCTGGATTTTTAAGATATTACCCAGACTTGAAAAGTAAACTCTTAGACCCTCTCTCTCTCTCTCGCTTGCTCTCTCTTTTAAGCTCAAATTACCCACGAATCAGGTACTTTTAATATTGTTTCCCCCGTATATTTTATTCCAGTCGATCTTTGTTTGAACCTTATTATTGTTAATAAACTTACTTATTATTATTATTATTAACCTAATTACACAATTTATCTTATAATTGTTAATAAACTTTACTACAATAAATTAAAATAGTTAGTAACCAACTAGGCTTTTTAGTACCCCTCAATTCTCTAGTTTTTCTGGTGCATCTTCTGTCTTCTTTGGTTTCATTTTTCATAGTTTCTCATAGCTTTGACTATAGATGATTACTTGAGGTCATGCCCGTCTTTTAGAGCCCATGGGGCGTATAGGGGGAGGGCTCAATATAGTGGTGACAAGGAGACTAGACTTAGAGTTTGCTCGTTGAATGTAGGCACATTAAATGCTAGGCTGCTAGAGCTGACCGACGAACTTAATAATAGGAAAATAGATTTTGCATGTTTTTAGGAGACTATGTGGAAAGGGGCTCGCGCCAGAGAGTGTAATGGGTACAAGTTGTGGTATTCAGGCGTAGATAAAGCTAGAAATGGGGTGGGTATCTTGGTATCCTCTAGGCTCAAGGAAAATGTAGTTGAAGTTTGTAGATACCGGGATAGGATCATGATGATTAAGGTTATTATAGAAGAGAAAGTGGTGAATGTCCTTTCAGTGTACACCCCATACGTTGGCCTAGGGGAGGGGGAGAAACGTTGCTTCTGAGATCAGTTAGATGATGTACTTAGGAGCATTCCGGAGGACCAAAGAGTTTTCATAGGGGGAGACTTCAATGGCCATATAGGTAGTGCAACCGACGGGTTTGACGGTGTTCATGGGGGTTTCGTATATGGTAGCAGGAACGATGAGGGACGTACGTTGCTTGAATTTCTACTGTACACGATTTGGTGGTCACTAACTCCTTATTTAATAAGAGAGATGTGAACTTGATTACGTTTCATAGCGGGGGACATTGTACCCAAATCGACTACATCCTGGTTCGAAATCGGGATCGATGGGCTTGCATTGACTGTAAGGTGTCCCCTGAAGAGGCATGCGCATCGCAACACAAATTATTGGTTTTGTGTTTGCGTACCGCACGGGCGGAGCACTCATAGGAGGGCTAAACTGGGTAACCTAGGATCCTTTGGAAGAAGTTACATGGAGCGACAGCTGATGACTTTAGGAGTAAGGTTTTGTCTAATACAGGTTTTGGAACTACAAACTCAAATAATGCAGATTTGTTATGGAAAAATATGGCAAATTCCATCAGAGAGATGGGAAAAAACCCTGGGGTTGTCGACAGGGAAGGCCAAGGAACATAAAGAATCGTGGTGGTGGAACGACGAAGTCCAAACTAAGGTGAAGACAAAGCAAACTTGCTTCAAGGAGTTTCTACAATGCAATGACGACGAAGAAAGGTCGAGCGCTAAACAAAGATACAAGGAGGCAAAGCGGGAAGCCAAGAAAACGGTGGCTAAAGCAAAGGATAAGGCATACGAGGAAATGTACAAGAGATTAGACACCAAGGATGGACAAAACGACATATTTAGGCTTGCAAAATCTAGGGAGAATAAGAAAAAGGATCTAGGTAGCATTAGGTTTATTAAGGACAACAATGGTGTTCTTTTAGCGAAAGATCATGATATTAAGATGGTTTGGGGTAGTTACTTCTTTGGCTTATTTAATGACGGTGCCTCTCCCTGTAGAGATAGTACCGTTGATGGGTCAGCCGACCATCATACTACGGCCAATGACTGCCTTATAAGTAGGATTGGGTTTGAGGAAGTCAAAATGGCTCTTAGAAAGATGGGAAGGGACAAAGCTGTCGGTCCTGATCAAATTCCTATCACTGTATGGTTGGCCCTAGGAGAAGAGGGAGTTAAGTGGTTGACCAACATCTTTAATATTATTTTAGAGACTGCCAAGATGCCAGAGGAGTGGAAAGAGTCCACGGTGATACCAATCTATAAGAATAAAGGAGATCCCCAACATTGTGGTAACTACAGAGGTATTAAACTACTCAGTCATACCATGAAGCTATGGGAAAGGGTAATAGAGGTTAGGTTGAGACAAGTTACTAGGGTTTCGAAAAACCAATTTGGCTTTATGCCAGGTAGGTCTACCACGGAGGCGATTCATCTACTTCGACAACTTATGGAGAAATATACGGAAAAGTCTAGAGATCTTCACATGGCATTCATTGACCTTGAGAAGGCTTATGATAGCGTTCCCCGAGATACGATCTGGAAGACTTTGGAAACGAGACGGATCTCAACTACTTATATCCAGCCGATTCGTGATATGTATTGTAGATCTACTACACACGTCAGGACTACAGTTGGCGACACCGAGGCATTCCCAGTGGAAATCAGACTCCACCAGGGGTCAGCTCTTAGCCCTTACATCTTCGCCTTGATTATGGACGACATCTATTGTGCGACACCTGATAGTGTACCATGGTGTATGCTTTTCGCTGACGACATTGTCCTAGTTGTTGAAACAAAATCTGAGTTAAATAGTAGACTGGCTACCTGGAAGACTGCTTTGGAAGAAAAAGGTCTAAGGATCAATATTGAAAAGTCAGAGTATTTATGTTCAAACTTCAGTGGGGACCAAAACGAAGAAGATGTAGAAGTATGCATAGAAGGACACGTTCTCCCCTCAAAGGATTGTTTCAAGTACCTAGGGTCTATGATACATAAAGATGGGGGTGTAGAAGATGACGTTACACACCGTATAAAGGCGGGATGGCTAAAGTGGAGGGCCGCTACTGGAGTTTTGTGTGACAAGAAGGTGCCTCTAAAACTTAAGGGAAAATTTTATAGAATGGCAATAAGACCAGCACTGCTGTATGGATCAGAATGTTGGGCAACCAAGAAGGATCATGTAAGGAGGATAGAGGCCGCAAAAATGAGAATGCTTCGATGGACATGCGGTAGGACTCTGTGGGATATGACAACAAACTCTGCTATTAGGATGTCCTTGGGGGTGGTGCCTGTTTCCCAAAAATTGAGGGAGGGAAGACTACGGTGGTTTGAGCATGTCTTTAGGCGACTACCGTCGGATGCGTTCAGGAGGGTAGAGTCGATTACAGTCGACGGTGCCAGAAGGCGAGGTCGACCAAGGTGGAAGTGGGAAGACTGCTTGAGATCTGATTTGATGGATTTAGCCCTTACCGAGGACATGACCTCTGATAGGAAAGTATGGAGACTCAAAACTAGGGTAGTCGAGTAGTGTGGGTAACTTCTACTTTTTATACGTTTCTGTTATTGGTATTTATGAAGGCTTAGAACTGCTTGCTTTCGTTGACTTCTGTGTAACATTCTCTTCACTTTTAAATTTAGTCGGGTCTTACGTTTCTGTCTATATGCAGAGATTTTTTCGTATGGATTTATTTGCAGGGATTACTGCCCAAGTACAAACGCGCATATGATATTAATGATATTAATGTATGCATATGAATACTGTTCAACTATGTATTTATGTATTTATTTATACATGCATTGCATTTTATCTATATTTTTAATTTTCTGACTGCCGGAGGTCTTCCACGGAAGCTACTCTCAACCTGGCGTTGGGGACAGCCTACTACCCTACCTCCCCCTTACCCCATTGCATATGAGAATTGGGTTTTGTTGTTGTTGTGTTGTCATTTTGATTTTCCAAGTTTGTTTTAGCTTTCAAAAGAATATCATTTTTAGCAATAAATTAGAAATCAATTTATTGTATTTGGAGTTCATGGTCTCAAACTCCGAAAATAATTTATCATAAGCATCTTGTAACTCATTAAAAGATTTTGAATTTGATATATTTGAGTTAGAAGATACCTTTGGCTCTGTGAGAGCTAATAGAGACATCACTTTTATTGGTTCTTCTTCTTCCTTGTCTCTATAGATCTCCTTAAGCTTACCTCACATTTCTTTGGCACTTGAACAAGAAGAAACTCCTTCATATACATTAGGATTAATTTCACAACACACCATGTGCATAGCCTTTGAGTTTTGTTGAGCTTCCTTCCGTTCTTGAACACTCCACTTCTTTGCCTTCTTAGTAGGAGAGGAATATCCTTTTTTGATTATCATCCAAGCTTCCATATCAAATGCTTTGATGAATATCATCATACACCTCTTCCAATGACGTAATTTGTTCATTGAAGTGTGGAGGCACGTCAATAGGTATGGATTCTTCTATGGAGAATGAACAGGAAGTAGACATCATCTTTATCGATTTAACTATTCCCGGATCGACTCAAGAGGTGATTAAACCTTCAAATGAGTGAGGCTCTGATGCCAATTGTTGAGTTAATTGATTGATGGAAATGGCCAAGAGGGGGGTGAATTGGCAATTAAATTTTGGTGGAAGCTTTTGCAGAAAATTGAAAATATTTGCACAACGATTTAGAGTGGTTCGACTTTCTCAACCAAAGTCTACGTCTACTACCTTAGCTATCCACACTAAGGATTTTCCAACAAATTCACTAATTTATTCTTTCTTTTGAGGACAAAGAGTAACCTTACAACTCCCTCAAGAATTATACCCCAAATTCTTGAGCACACTCTTTTTCAAAGAGAAATACACAAATTTGCAAACTTACAAGGAAAACCACACAAGGTAAGATGTTTGTACAACAAGAAAAGAACACTCAAAAATAATTACAAATGAGCACAAATGGTGTTCTTGAAAGCAAAATGAATATTGAAAGGAAAATTGGTTTGATTTGTACAAACTTGGTGTTTGATGCTTTCTCTCTTGTTTCTCTATTATTTCTTGTTGATCAAAGGCTTCAGAACTTGCTTAAATACTCCCTCAATTGATTCTAAACGTTGGGGATGATTAGTGGAGTCAATGGAGCCGTTTAAGTGTGAAAACCATTAATACAACAGCTTAGAGCGTGGGGGGAATCGGTACCCCCTCATGGGGAATCGGTTCCCTCTGAGCATTCTTTTTTTCTCGGAGTCAAACCATTCAAGGGAGAATCGGTACCCCCTTGGTGGGGAATCGGTTCCCTCTGGACATTCTGGAATTTTTGGCTTTGAAACGGTTCAAAATACTTTGTAAAATTATTTTGAAATAATTTTAAGATTAAAACTTAATTTTACACTTGAGTAAGGATTAAAATGACTTTTGAAAGATTTGGAGTAATATTTTGATATTCGAATAATTATATCGAATATACTTAGAAAATCTTTTTGGAAAATCTTAAAATTCATTTATTTATTTGTTATATCGAAATATCAAAATATTTTCAACACATCTCAAAATTAAACCAACATGACATCTTTGTTAGAGTAAATATATTCGTTTACACCATTTGTGATTAATCACTATTTTCTTTTACAGGGTGTTGTAGTCAGCATGTGGATTTTGATAAGGAAGCTGATAGTGCAATATATGATGGGATACTATATGATTTGTGTTTTCTGAACACCAACTGGAATGGCAATCAAACTAGTCATTATTCTATCAAACGGGAGTCTCCAACCTCGCGTGAAATTACGAAACCACTTCATGAAACATAAGCTCATGTTGACTGCCCATAACACAACGGTAACCCTTCATCATCTAATGTTATTACATTATATTATGGTTACTCATTCAATTGATGTTGGTCGAATAATTGTTGAGCAAGTTCATGAGTGTTTAGGAAAGAAATCTAGCATGTTGGTTTTTCAGAACCTTATCACGACATTGTACCAAAAGAAGAAAGTGACTGAAAACATATTTAACAAAATTTTGTCTAGAGTGTCGGGCATCACAAGAGCACGCCGCCCATGCTGTTGGGATTGGTTAACCCTAAATGCAAGGCAGGCATATCAACACCTCCATTGCCCATTATTACTCCACATCTTCAGAATCAAGCCCCACACCACTAAGGAAACACACCAGGTGTGGAACTCCAAGGACCTTCATCACGGCACCACCATAGAAATCGAGGTACCTCGTCTTCCACTCATTTTGCATTCATTTTTTAAAATGTAAATCATTAATTAAGTAATCATTAGTGATAATATATATTTTCATGTTATTAGAGATTATTAATTCTTACAACCGTATTTTTTTGGTTAATTTATAAATTCCTATGTAAATTTCAATTTGGTTTTAAGTATGTCCTGATCCTAGACTAAAAGAACCATTCCTAGCCTAAACTTTTTTGAGAAAAAAAAACAATAACTCTTGATTTTCGTTAAATTATACTTTGATGGATGTTGAAAGTAATTGGATTAACTCTTTCCAACAAAAAAAAAGTAATTGGATTACCCTTTAATGATTTTTTTTGAATGTTTGGATACTCATCATAATTGATAATCCCTATTACTCTTCGATTCTTAAATAGAATTTGAATTAATGTAATTACATATATAATTGTACTCTTTAATTTTATAATTAATAAGATTTTAAAATTTAAATTTATACATATAATTATAATTTATACTACCAAACACGACATAAATATTTATAATATAATTATGTTATGTTAATGTAATCATCCAAACTATTTAAAAATGTTATATTAATAATGCATGTCTAAAGAATTAACATTTCTTATAGTTACACTTGCGAATAATTATCAAGATAAGTATATTTTTATACAACGATCCTATGATGTACAAATACGTCTTTTAAGTGTCACGAAATTTAATTAATATGCGTTCATTAACTACACAGCAATCCATCCTAATTTTGTTCGTATAACCAAAAAAAACATTATATATATATATATATATATACAAATCTTAATTAAAGTACAAAATATAGATCTTAAAAGTAACCTAAAACTGAATTCTTTTTTAGAAAAATAATTACCGAATTTTATCTATTGGTATAATAGTGAATTGTATTTGACAAATTGCATAAAACAAACCCTATACCGTAGGAAAATAGCTACCAAATATAAACCATAAAATCAGTTATATTAACCCTAATCTCCCTCCCATTAATTCTTAATTTCATTTTTCATAGACGAATATTTTGAATCTTCCAATCGTCGGAAGATTGACGACGTATCGTCGTCAACATGAATGCTTCCGACGATCACTACGTAATAAAGAAAACAAACGAAGTCATCGAAGCATGTTATTACGTGGAGAATTCAAACGATGATCCTTTATGGCGAGATCATAGCTCCTTGAACACTTCTCTCCCTTTCTTGCTAACCCAGCTTTTCATTGTTCTTTTCCTTGATCGACTCCTATTGCTCGTCCTCAGGCCCCTCCGCCAGCCTCCTATTGTCGCCCATATCATAGTGAGTATAATATATATGTATTATGTAAATGTAAGTGTGTGTGTGTGTATATTGTTTGATTGTATTGGTTTTCATGTACATGCAGTGCGGCGTGATGTTAGGCCCGACATTGTTTGCAGAAACTCAATTCTCGAGAAAGTATGTCATACCTCACAAAACGATAATGGTGCTCGAGACATTTGCAAACTTGGCATTGACGTATTACGTGTTTTTGGTTGGTTTAGAGATGGATTTTTCCCTCATTAAGCAATCGGGGGCCCAAGTGATAAGTGTCACCGCCGCCGGCATTATATTCCCGCTTCTTCTCGGTTTTGGCTTGTATTTCATGGCGATAAAAGAAAACGAATATTTCGATAGAAGGGGATCGTTGTTCTGGGCCATCGCGTTGACATCCACCAACCTCCCTGATCTTACTCGGATCCTCGCCGACCTCAAGCTCCTCCGCACAAATATCAGCAAGATAGCCATGAGTTCCGCCATTCTCTCCGATTTGTTCTCGTGGCTTCTCCTTATCACTGCGATATCGATCTTCAACGGCCAAAAATACAAAACCATACTCGCTACGGTTGTTTTCGTACTGGTATGCGTTTTCGCACTCCGTCCGGCTTTCGCTTGGTTGATCGAACGTACTTCGGAAGGTGAAGTCCTCAGCGACACACATATATGGTTCATCATGGCGGGGATTTTACTCTGCGGACTCACCACTGATGCTTGCGGCTCGAATTCTATCGTGGGTGCCTTCATGTTCGGTGCTATTTTACCGCAAGAGGAGGCGGTGAGGACCAGGGTTGTGGAGAAGCTTAACGATTTCGTGAACTGGATCTTGATGCCTCTCTTCTTCTTGATCAATGGACTACGATCCGATCTGCCGTATTGTTCGATAATACCTCTTGGATCATGGTGTTTCTTGTCATCGTCTTGTCTTGTGCTGCAAAGGTTGTCAGTGTTTTCCTGGTTTCATTACACTACAAGATGTCATGTACAGACAGTATGGTCCTAGGGTTGCTTATGAATACCAAAGGTGTGTTAAGCCTCATCATCCTTAATACAGGCCGCAACATAAAGGTATCTTCTTCTTCTTTTGCTTCTTTTTCTATTCATAATTTGACCTTGATTTCAGCAAATTACGAAACAAATCTTTATGATTCGTGTATGCAGGCTTTGAACAACCAGACATTTCCATTGATGATGCTCGCAGTGCTTGTGATGTCGTGTTTGATAGAACCAATAATCGCATTTGTCAACAAGCCATCGAAGAAAACCGTGACACACGTGAATCGGAGCATCAAAGGGTCGGAACCAGACACAGAGTTAAGGATCCTTGCATGTGTCCACTCCATGCGAAATGTAATGGGAACCCTTAGTATTCTCAACCTTTCCCATGGCACCAAAGGGTCTCCTCTCTCCGTCTTCGGCACCCATCTCATTGAGCTCTCGAAACGAGCCAGCACAGCGATGCTCATTGTTCACAACGAGGGCAACCAGGACGAGGGCGGTCGTTTCAACCGGGCGAAAACAGAGAAGACCAACATCATCCGTGCGTTCAAGAACTTCGAGAAATCAAACGACGAAGATGCGGTGACGGTCCATACGATGTCGGTCATATCCCCCTATGCCACCATGCATGTCGACATATGTAGTCTCGCGGAAGACAAATGCGTCAACCTCATTCTCCTACCATTCCATAAGGAAGTGAAAGCCGACGGTCATATGGGAGCCAGCAACTCAAGTTACGCTAACGTGAACAACAACGTGTTAATGAGCACACCGTGCTCCGTGGCCATGCTCGTTGACCGAGGGATCAGCTCGAAAGTCTTTGAATCACACGATAAATCCTCCGGCAACTACACTTGTCGAATCGCCATGTTATTCGTAGGCGGCCCTGATGATCGAGAGGCATTAGCCTATGCTTGTAGGATGGCCGGTCACCCTACTGTAAACCTAACCGTGGCAAGATTTTTCCCCGGAGAAGATACAACGGACCCGACCCTACAAAGCAACACCAGTATTAAACGAGAAAAGCTGACCGACTACGAATACATTGAAGAATTAAAGGTGAAGGCGATGGAAAATAGCGTTATACGTTACGCTGAAATGACTGTCCACAACGGAGAAGAAACCATAGCAGGGATCAGAGCATTGGGCGATAATGTGTTCGATTTGTACGTAGTAGGGAGAAGACAAGGGGAAGCTAAGTCTCCGATCACCGAAGGACTGTCGGATTGGGGTACTTGCCCGGAGCTCGGGGCATTAGGAGATACATTGGTGTCTTCGAACTTTGCCTTGAATGCATCGGTGTTGGTCGTGCAGCACTACATTTCCACGGATGTAATTCATGAAATATCTGATGATTTTCCTGATTGCACGATAGGGATAGGGATGAAGCAAGGTGTTCCAAGATATGATTTCTAAGTAAATCACCACCTTTTCTTTTGAATTATTTTTAAAGGAAATTGTATTCGCTTCGAATGAAATGAAATACAACCTCATAACATTGTTTTGTTACAACATAGCTTCTCATAATTGACATAAGAACTTAATGATTTAATAATAATCGTATTATATATTATTTTGAATGTAGTATTTTTATTTTATACTTTATTTAAAATAAATGTTATAAAGTAAATTTTTAAAATATTTAATATTAATTTCAAAGAAATAATTTTTAATTAATTTATTTTAATCCTTGATAGAGGAGGAAAATAATTCTAATTTATTTTTTTTTTTTTTTATATTTTAAATTACATATTAGTCTGATTAAAAAATTTAAAAATTATATTACTTGGTTCAGTGATTAAATATTAACCATGAGCATTTCAAGTTCAATAATCTCAAACAAAATTTTAATATTAAAATAATAATATTGTTTAAATTAAATATTAATGTTAGTGGAATAGTACAAATTTTCCATCTTATCTCAATGATTAATTGTCTGACCCTATGGGTTTTGGGTTTGAATCTACCTTCTAGTAAAATTAATTAATTTTAAATTGATAATACAATTTAATTTAAATATTAATTTTAATGGAATTATGAAAATTATCAACCTAACTTAGTGATCGAGTGGCTAGACGCTTATACAAGGGGTCCAAGGGTTTGACCCTTCTTCTAACACAAGCGAAGCATTTTCAGCATCTCAGAGACAGAGCTATGATGAAACTTTAAGGGTTAAACATAAAAAAATAAAATAGGATCGTGGTCTAATTATTAAGTCATTAATTTAAAATTAAAGTTACATATAATTTATTTAATTTTAAAATTATCAAGGATCTAAGAAATATTTAAACTAAAAAAATATGAAAGTTTAGGACTAAATTTGCTTAGTTTAAAAACTAAGATGGACCTAAAAGCAATTTAACTAAATAATTAGAGAGCCAAGGCTTAATCGGTTTAGTTTCAGAATTATAAGGACCTAAAACTAATTGAACCTAAAATTTGAGAAGGCAAGACTTAATTTATAGAACTTCAAAACTAAAGGAATAAAATTGAAATTAAACCTTTTTGGGGCCATGGGTCTGATAGAATTCGAGGACCAAATAGTTATATTTTCCACGAATAGCTATAACTAATTTCATTATATATTTATTATATGAGGATTAAATTAAAAAGAAACAGAAAAGACGGGTACTGGGGTTGTAGATAGGGACATAACTGTAGACTCGTACAACCTCAACAATCTTAACAACCAAATTGGCGCAAATTTTCTTCGTTTAGCCGTCTGTTCCCTTATTTGCCTAACCTCACTCTTTTCATTTCTCTCAAATCTCAAATGTCAAGAGACAAACTTGTCCTTCCCGGTGTGTCATGACCCTGCTCCGCTCTCGGAACCCAACGTCGTTCAAATCATAAAGGCGCCGCCGCCATGCACATCATAGTACCTCTCTAATATTGGAAGTCAAACATGATTTTGACTCATTAATATCGATAAAGTTTGGAAGTAACTTTGAAGTAAAAGCATTTAAAGAAAGCAACAAGCAACATTTAAAATAATTAAGAAAATTATGAAAATAAAAAAACGTGATGAAATTACAACAACAAAGTGATGGTGTGACAACACAACAAATTAAGAAACAAACTTTGAAAAGTCAAAGATGACAGCAATGCTTCGCATTTAGTTATGATTTGTTTAATTACTAAGAAGGAAAGTTTAAGGCGGCAAACGAGTGAAGAATTTCATCAAGGCAAATAAAGTGTTGTTTCGAGAAGGATAATGATCACGTGAAGAATTATAAGGCGACATGAAGAATGTGGAATCAACTATACGTCGATTTAATTAATTTATAAAAATATGCAATGTATGAGATGTAATACAAGAGAAGGAATATGAGGAAAATCTTATAATGTAAGAATGAGAGATAGCTTAAAAATGCTATTAGAGAGAATTGAATAAAGCTTAACAAAACTTAAAATATTGATATTGTGTTTGTAAACTAGCCGCAGTTAGTGTTATAATGTTATAATATTGATAACATCGCTGTAACATATTTTACTTCGTATAATAATAGTTCAAGTAATATAAATTACTGAGTGTCATCTACGCTTCCAATACCCAAGTCGTGGTCCAAGGCAGAGGAGGCCTAATCTTCGATCTCTTATACCACACATCCTCCAACTCTTCCTCAAAACGACACCGATCTCGCAACCCTCAGTGCAGTCCTCGTTCTCCCACGTTCTCGTCACCAAAGTAGGCGGAATTGACGAGAACCTCTATGCGCTCCAGTTTGTTTTCCCACGGCTCGATTGGACAGGTTCGGATATCTTCGCGGCCATTTCCCTTGCGAAGCCGAACGACTCTCCGTATTATATCGGGTTGGAGAAGGCATCGGGGGATCCGTATGACTGATTTGGTAACCCGGATGGAGTTATCCAGCTCGGCTTGTCGGAGAATAGAGCAAGCTTATCTTTTTAAACATAGTCTCATTCCGTTGGCATTTGCTAATTCTAATTGTTTGTTTTTGTTTCCTTTAAAAAACCGCTGCTGTGGTTTGATTTAATTGGGAAATGGATGTTGGAGAATCTGAAGGACTCGATGATGGGAAGAGATTGAACGTTAACGGCATTGCTACTTACCAGAGAGGTTAAACTGTTTAGTGGGATACAAATTTGCATATTTCCGCGTGTTAATTGTTATCATATAAAGGCATAGGTGGAAAATGAATAAGTTTTTCTGGCTTAAGAACTTAAGACTCACAGATTCTGTCGAACAACATGTTCTTATTTTATCTTTAAACCAGTTACTGCTCAAAAAGCTTCTGATAATGAGGCTTTCTTTTTAGCTTATGGCATTTATATTTGCACACTGCATACACTGTTGAGTCTTTATTTGGTGGAGCTTACTTTCATCACTCTTTCTGCGTACTCATTTATATTTGTAGTAGAGATTAAGAGACGTGAACCTGTAATGGAAGCAATATGCTTTGTGTAATTTATCCTCTTGACCATTACATTTAGCAACAATCATGTTAAACATAATGTATTAGACAGTATCACAATAGGAATTTTTAAACTGTCTGGTGTTGCTTTTATTTATTCCATTATTTGGGTTTTTTGCAGGCTATGACAGCTTTTATGTCTCATATTATGGAAGGAGCTGTCTCGTTCGAACCGTCACCGAAGGTCTTAACTGCAGGTGGGACTCCAGTAATTGAGACATTATGCTTCTGCTTGGCGGATCAGGGGAATTCATTTCTAGTTCCAACACCTTATTATCCTGGGTAACTATTTGGCCCTCATTCAAAGATTATATGATTACAACTGTTCTTTTCTAAACAGAAAAGCACTCCCGCCAAAAACACACACAAAAGGGTAAATGGTCCTATTGGATTAATTACAAAAACTGTTTGCAGTTTTGACAGGGATGTGAAATTTCGAACTGGAGTGGAGCTAGTACCCGTCCATTGTGCAGCACCGACAATTTCATGTTAAGTATCACTGCACTTGCTCAAGCATTCAACCGGACAAGAAAACATGGAACAAAAATCTGCTTTCTCTGGAGATGCTTCATGCTATTTTGGACTTTGCACGAGAAAAGAACATCCATATCATATAAGATGATATATTTGTGGGGCCTATGTATGGGGATGAAGAGCTTGTCAGCATGGCTGAAGTTCTTGATTCAGAGGGTTTTGATAAAAACCGGGTTCATATAGTTTATGAGCTATCAAAGGACTTCTCTCTTCCAGGATTTAGGGTTGGTGTCATCTATTCCTTTACTGAGAATGTATTGGCTGCGGCAAGAAAGTTAAGTAGGTCTTCTTCTGTTACTGCTCCGACTCAAAGATTACTAGTTTTAGTGCTTTCGGATTCAAGATCCATTGAGGAATATATTTATACCACTAAAAGGAGGATGCTTCAGCTTGCCATTGCATAGAACCAGGATGGTTCCGTTGTTGTTTTACAACCTTAGCCGAGGAGGATATTCCTGTAGTTATGGAACGAATTCGAAAAGCAGTTGAATGCACTACGAATCTCTCAAATTCGAGCTAATTACATTCACCACTGGTTGGATTTCACAGTCAGAGATATTCCTCTCATGGCTAAACAAGAGGATGTTGGCATGCACAATTACTAAGTTGGATCTTCAACACACAGATGACTTGCTTGAATTGATTGCAACTTTGAGTACAACAGTTTTACATTCCAGACTTGTAAAATCATTTAAATCCTAATTTTCTGAAGCAAGACTAAAGATTTTGAAGCTTCTTGACGTACTGTTCTTAGAGTAGCTGCCCTCTTGGTCTCTTCTAGAAGAATTTCAGTCTTGGTTGGAACTTCTTCAATTGCAATCATTCAATGATGTCAGTTCCAAAGATGCAGCATCCAGGAGCTCTTTCCTTCAGCAATTCCTGTCACAGTTTTGTTTTTGAGTTTTAGACATGCTTCCAGTTGTTCTATAGCAGCTTAATAAGCCGATTAAGTAATGGCGAAACACAGAATAGGGAAATCTAGAATTACCATCGAGATATTCTTCTCTCTTATTTGAGCAGCCTTTCTTTGATAACTTCTCTTCCTGCTCATCATTATCAGCTCTCCAAGTGTTGGTGGCCTCCTTATATTACTCTCTAGCTCAAAATCCCTTCGAGCTCGAGACTTCTGTTCAGGGTACCTGTCGGTTTCCAGGAAACCAGAACGAGGTGAAAGCAGTGGAAACAGGCATTCCAAGAAAGAAGCCCCTGCAAGGTTTGCAGCGCCAGTTGCATAGCTGCTTGTACTATCAGTTTCTGAAGCTGGTGAGGAAAGCGTTTCCAGATGGTCGCTGCCGTTATCCGTCCGGTGATTTCTCTGCTTTGAAACAATAGTGGAAATCGCTGTGGATGGAGCTGAGCTAAAGGAATCATCAGTTTCAAAACCAAATGCTTCCATATCCATTTCAAAAACTGCTTGCTCATCTCTGCCGTCACCTAGGTCATCATTGTTGCTGCAGCCATTAAAATAAGCCGGAGAGTATACCGGAGGTGGAGGCAGAATCATGAACATTTCTGATTGGGACACAATCGTCGGCTCCACCGCAGGCTGGGAGAAGCCGGGTAAGGGTGTCCCCGGCTTTTCCTCCCAATTAAAGGGAACTGAAGCTATAAGCTTGGTTGGAGTTGGAGGCAGAGTGGTGAGCATTGGTGATAGGGGCGAAGCCATTGGTTCCACCGGAGCCCAGGAGAAGGTGTGTAACGGTGTACCGGGCTTTTCCTCCCAATTAAAGGGTACCGAAGCTATAAGCTTGATCGGAGTTGGAGTTGGAGGTGGTAATGTGCTAGTAACTGAAGAAGCCACTGGTTTCCAATCTTTCTTTGCTATTCCAGGCCTCTCCTCCCATAGGAATGGAACCGAAAGTGGCTGCCTGATTTTCCTTTTATTAGCATCCACTTTGGCTTCCATCTCCACCATTCCGAAATAGCTCCGATGGCCAGTTCTTCGTTCCTCTTTGAACCAAATCTTTTCCTTTATATTGATGTGTGCTAACTGCATTTTGCTTACCAAACATCCGAACTGCACCACTTGTATAAAAAGTTAGGATTACCTTTGACAAAATAATAATAATAATAATAAAGGGTAGGTTGAACTGCACTGCATATATTTGGAGTCAAAGAGAAATTTTAGAATTGATAACACTCTGATTTTGGATTTGGTAGGTCAAACCAAGGCTTAACGTGGTCGTGACCAACTTCATTAGGTATTATTGCGACTAAATGCTCAGTTTCAATTTCGTGGTTCAACGGTTAGGATTTAGCACCATTATTATTAATTAACATTATAACCGACATAAGATTTTATGTTAGAATGGAACTTCTAAAATTTAAAAATGTGCGGATTTATAAAATTCCAAGGGAAAAAATTAAATATGTTTCTAAGATTTTAGTGGCTTGGAACGAAAATAAGAATTATACCTCTAATAACAAATATAAAAAAAAATTGAATCGTAAGAACAAACAAAAATAAGTAAATTTATTGAATTGTAAGAGCAGTCCCTCGATTTCCCCCCTGAGTTCATTGATGGAATTCCCACTGTTAAACCGCCATTGGCGGTGATTGAGGAGGGAATAGCTGAATGGAATTTCGCGGTTATGGGTCAATTTATTGGTGCTGCTCCCAATTTCGATTCGATGCAGCGGATTATCAACTCTCTTTGGGGGGAAATCATCTCCTGTAAAGGTTAGTCTTGCCGGTGCAAATCTTTACGTTTTTTTCGTTTGGGAATGCTTCTATTAGAGACTAGGTGCTTGAGAATGGACCATGACATGTCCAAAATAAGCCTTTGGTTTTGAGGAAGTTTGGGGGTGTGATAACTCCGTTAAAAGGTCATATTTGGGACCTTTTCACTTAAGTTATTGATTGTCTAAAAGCCCATTTAGGATCATATAGATGCATTTAGGAGCATATAGTTGCATGTGGTGAAATTTTGTTTGTCGCGGTATTTTATTTTGTAATCAGTGTTGTATTATGGGGAAGGTGTTTTGTTTAATGATGTGTAGGATTTGGGAGCAAGGAAAAGCAAAAGGGAAATGCCATGACATAAGGAGACTACTGAGCAAAATGCGATTGCCGCGACATCTCGGACGGTATTTCTGGGCATAAAAAGTCAAAGAATATATTTTTAGTAAGAGCCATCTGTCATGGCATAAAAAGTGTTTTCTGCAATCAGCATTAAAGGAGGGGCCAGTTACCATCTTTGCACCAACTCTCGCATAAAAGGAATGAACTTTAGGGTGCAAGGGTAATTTTAACACAAAACCCTAGGTTCATTCTCCCCTATAAATAGAAGAAGAAGCTTGACTTTTTGAGGGGACTTGGAGAGATTTTTAGACAGCCGCCAAGAGCCTAAAAATTTAGAGAAAAAGTTCTCCATCAATCCGATTTGCCGTGGCATTCCTCTGTTGACAGCTAGAGGGAGTGGCGTTCTAGGTGTCCGAGAGGAGCTAGATCGCTAGGACTGTTCGTGGTGGCCGAGGGAAGCTCCGGCTGTGCACGTCGAAGGCTTTTCCTCATTCCCTTTGCTCTTTGCTTTCGTTATTATTATTCGGGTTGTAAGGAACGGATTAACTTGCTTTGTGCTTGTTTATTTTGAACCCCACCATGAACTAATCCTATTTGGTGGGAGTTCATTTTGGATATTTAAGTTTTGCTTTAATGAATGATTGTTTTTCTATGTTATTAATTGTTTTGTTTATGGATCTTAATGCCTTAAGGTTGTAGGAGCTATGAGAGTAGCCATTCCTTATGAGATTACTAAGTGTTCGAGAGAATATCTAAGTAGCACATCCCTAGTATTCGAGAGAAACTAGGGAGGAACCACATAAGCAAGAGGTTCTAGATAGTAACTAGGCCTAATCCACCTTAGAGATAAGGCTAGGATTTCATTCTACTAAAAGGAGTTGTGCATGAGCGATAGGTTAGATGTTAATGCTGCCGCAAAAAGGTATTGCCGAGACATATCATGTTATTTGGACCAATAGGATCCCTGCAGTAGCTAACGCCAATCGGTTTTGCCAAGGCATCTTCAATCTGTCGAGTCCTTTAACTAGAGATAGCATAGGGCACCCTTAGTAAACTCTGTCGGGCAGTTAAGACATAGAAGTAAGACCATTCTAAGAAGTAAACTTAGATTTTCCTAAGTGACTCCTATCACTCATTCCCATAGTAGTTTGTTGTGTGAGGAGTCTAAAGTTCTTATAAGCAAATCCAGTATTTACAGTTTATTTTGCCTTTACATTTTTATTTGATTGCACTACACACAATCCATTTTGCCACAACATATTCATCTGCTACCACAACATATTCATCTGCTACCACATTGCCATCGTTTAATTTCCATATCATCCATTCATTTTGCCACAGCATCATCATTTGTATATATACCATCTCTAACTTTACTTAGGTGATAAATTAAAGTGCCGTGACAAACTTATTTGATTTCCCCCAATCCCTGTGGAGAACGATACTCACTCATCACTTTATTACTTGTTCGATTGTGTATACTTGCACACATATCCGCACCATTTATAGTACTCACAAACAGCGAACAAGTTTTTGGCGCCGTTGCCGGGGATTGGCAACTGGAAGTTAAATTATTTTGTCATAGCATTATTATTTTACTTGTTTATTTATTTATTTAATTTTTAAAATAGTTTTACTTTTTATTTTCCTTATCTTTTTCAGGTTTTTTGCGGTGTATGACCAGAAGACATTCGGACGAGCCATTAGAATCGGTTGAACCTGAGATCGAGAGGCTCTTTAGGAGAAGAAGACGTGATCAACGTGCAAATATGTATCAAATTGGAAATCAAGGTATTGGTCATGAGGATGATCAGAATGTCGGGGCAATTCCAAATGCTGGGAATGCAGCCAGACCTCGTGCCATTCGTGATCACTTAAACCCAATCTTGGATGACTTAAATCTTGGAATAGTGGCACCAGAAATTCAGGAAGCCCACTTCGAGCTCAAACCTGTCATGTTCAATATGTTGAATTCCATATGGGAATTCGGGGGCATGCCAAATGAAGATGCCAGACAGCATATTCGAAACTTCTTGGAGGTGTGTGATTCCTTTCGCCAACAAGGAGTGCATGAAGATGTCTTGAAATTAAAGCTATTTCCGTATTCTCTGCGTGACCGAGCAAGGGCTTGGTTGAGTGGCGTTCCAGCGGGTTCAATGGAGTCTTGGACTGATCTGTGCAAAAAGTTTTTGCTGCGGTATAATCCTTCGAACATGAACACCCAACTGAGGAATGACATTGCTTCTTTTCGTCAGGCTGATGACGAATCAATGTATGAGTGCTGGGACCGATATAAAAGCTTGCTTCGTAAGTGTTCAAATCATGGTTTTCAAGATTGGACGCAAGTGGTGATGTTCTACAATGGAGTTAATGCACCCACGAGGATGATACTAGATGCCTCGACAAATGGGACGTTACTTGACAAATCACCAGCAGAGGCATTTGACATTCTGGATTGGATTGCCACCAACGATTATCAATTTCCATCCACAAGGCTTGGACTTGGGCGAAAAACACATGGAGCTTTTGAGCAAGATTCCAAAGATACGGTGTCCGCCCAACTTGCTGCTATCACGAACATGTTGAAGAATTTGAAAAGGCAAGTGAGGTGAGAGAAGTGAAGGCAGCCCATTCAGCATGTTTATTATGCCACGAAAATCACAATGAGAATGACTGCCCGACCAATCAAGAATCCATCAACTTTGTAGGCAACTTCAACCGAGGTAACAACAACCCCTATTCCAACACATATAATCCTGGATGTCGTCAACATCCAAACTTTTTCGTGGGGAAATCAAGGAACTAGTATTGTTCATCAACCAGCTCGGCAGCAGAATTTCAATGACTCCCAGGGATTTTAATCGAATATACCATGACATAATTCTCACAAAGGAGGGCCATCTTTATCAAACACCAGTTCTTTGAAGGCCACAATGCAAGAGTTTATTGCAACAACGAAGACAATGTTGCAAGATCATACGACCTTCATCAAAAATCAAGGAGCCCTGCTTCAGAGCCATAGTTCGTCATTAAGGGCACTGGAGAGTCAGGTTGGTCAAATTGCCACGGCATTACAAGAACGCAGACCAGGACATCTACTGAGTGGCACTGAAGTCACAAAACCTCATGGCAAAGAACAGTGCAGTGTGCTTACTCTCCGAAGTGGTACACAAATTAATGTCGAAGATAAGTTTGGGGGAAGACCGAAGGATGATTCACCTCCTGTAATCGTGCAAGTTGAGCAAGAAGTACTGGAAGAAGCACCAGAGGAAGAGGACAAGGCTGAGGATTTATCAAGTAAAGAAACTGAGGGGGCAAATAAAAATGCCAAGGCAACTTCTGTTCGCACCCCGTCAGTACTTGAAGCCCGACCCCCACCTCCTTTTCCGCAAAGACTGAAGAAGCATAACGAAGATATCCAGTTTAAGAAGTTCGTTGACATTCTGAGTCAACTTCAAATCAATGTTCCTTTTTTGGAAGCCATGGAACAAATGCCCACTTATGCTAAATTTCTTAAGGAGATTGTTACTAAGAAAAGAAAGGCTGAGCAGTACGAGACAATTGCCACGGTAAAAGAATTTTGCTCTTCCTTAAGCAAGCTGCCACCTAAGAGACATGATCCGGCAATTTTATCATCCTATGTTCGATAGGAGATAAATTTATTGGGAAGACACTATGTGACCTTGGCTCGAGTGTAAACTTGATGCATAAATCAATTTTCGTAAAGCTTGGGATAGGAAATACGAGACCCACATCTGTCATTTTGCAATTAGCCGATCGTTCACATGTGCGTCCTGAAGGGCGAATTGAAGATGTCATCGTGGGTTGACAAATTCATTTTTCTGTCGATTTTCTAATTATGGACTGTGAGGTTGACGCCACCGCACCCATCATCTTGGGGAGACCCTTCCTAGCTACCAGTTGTATTCTCATCGACTGTGAAGGGGCGAGCTGGCCATTCGAGTGACCGATCAACATGTCACTGTGAATGTCTTCCGATCTCTCAAGTACATGGATGATTCTGAAGAATGCCAGAGCATTTTAGAAGTGGAACAGTAATCACGAAAGAAACAGATCAATTTTGCTAGGATAATTTCATTCAGCTGGAACCTGATGAGGGGCTAATCGAAGACTTAAAGGTTGGAGAACCTAATGATTTTTTATCCAAGGAACATAAGGCTAGCTTCCTCAAAGCTAACCCAGGTACTCGGTTTGAACCTCTTAATTTTGAAGAGTTTATTCCTCCCAAGCCCTCATTACAACATGCTCCTACCCTAGAACTTAAGAATTTGCCACGGCATCTTAAATATGCTTATATGGGTAGTAATGAAACTTTACCTGTGATTTTTTCCTCTGCCCTTACTCCTAACCAAGAATCTAGTTTTCTAAGTGTTTTGTCACATCATAAGCGAGCGTTAGGATGGACGATGTCAGATCTGAAGGGAATAAGTCCAACAATCTGCATGCACAAAATCCTGCTGGAAGAATGTCACGGCAATTCCATAGAGCCACAACGCAGACTAAATCCAATCATGAAGCAAGTTGTGATGAAGGAGATTCTCAAATGGCTTGACGTTGGCGTAATATACCCTATTTCTGATAGTTCTTGGGTGAGTCTCGTTCAATGTGTGCCAAAGAAGGGAGGCATGACCGTGGTGACGAGTGAAGACAATGAGTTGATACCTACTCGCACGGTCACCGGGTGGCGGATTTGCATGGACTACCGCAAGCTCAACAAGACCACCAAGAAGGATCACTTCCCTTTGCCGTTCATCGATCAAATACTGGATCGACTTGTTGGCAAGGCATTTTATTATTTCTTGGACGGATATTCGGGGTATAATCAGATTGCCATCGCACCGGAGGACCAAGAGAAGACAACATTCAGTGTCCTTATGGCACGTATGCTTTTCGAAGAATGCCTTTTGGACTCTGTAATGCCCCAGTAACTTTTCAGCGCTGCATGCAAGCCATATTTTCAGACATGATTGAGGACTTTCTGGAAATTTTTATGGATGATTTTTCAGTTTCTGGAGATGATTTTCAAAAATGCCTCGGCAATTTGACGAAGGTACTAAAGCGATGCGAGGAGGCCGATCTCGTGTTGAACTGGGAAAAATACCACTTCATGGTGACCGAGGGAATTGTTCTTGGCCGTAAAATTTACAAAGGGCATTGAGGTGGACAAAGAAAAGATCGAGGTGATTGAGAAGTTACCCCCATTAAATTATGTCAAGGGCATTCGGAGTTTCCTTGGACATATTGGATTTTATCGAAGATTCATCAAGGACTTCTCTACAATATCCAAGCCCTTGTGCACCCTGCTGTAACAGAACCAGCCGTTCGTGTTCGATCATAAATGCCATGGCGCGTTCAAAGAACTGAAGAAAAGACTTACCTCTGCACCGATCGTGGTTCCCTCAGATTGGACGACATCGTTCGAATTGATATGTGATGCAAGTGATTTTATCGTGGGAGCTGTACTTGGGTAACGTAGAGGTAAAGTTTTTCATGTTATATATTATGCTAGCCATACCTTGAATGAGGCACAATTGAACTATACTACCACTGAGAAAGAATTACTTGTCGTGGTATTTGCATTTGACAAGTTTAGGCCATACTGATCACACTGATCACTCAGCTATAAAATATTTAGTGAACAAGAAAGATGCCAAGCCTAGACTTATTAGGTGGATATTACTATTGCATGAATTTGACTTAGAGGTAATAGATAGGAAAGGTACTGAGAACCAGGTTGTAGATTATTTATCTAGGCTAGAGAACATTTCAGAATGCCATGACATTTTTGATATTAAAGAAGAATTCCCTGATGAGAAAATTTTATATGCCACAGCAATTCCGTGGTACGCTGACCTTGTCAATTTTTTGTTTGTGGTGTTTTTCCTTATGAACTAAACAGCTAGGGCAAGAAGAAGTTTATGCATGATGCCAAGTTCTATTTTTGGGATGAGTTGTACCTGTTCAAGCAATGTGCCGATCAAATGATTCGACGGTGTGTCCCCGAAGAGGAGCAACGCGATATCTTATATCATTGCCACACCGCAACTGTGGAGGACATTTTGGAGGTGCAAGGACTGCTGCAAAGGTCCTCCAATCAGGCTTCTATTGGCCATCACTATTTAAGGATGCCCATGTATTTTGTAAAGTGTGCGACAGATGCCAGCGCACTGGAAACATTTCCAAACGAAACAAAATGCTGCTGCAAAATATTTTGGAGATAGAACTCTTTGATGTTTGGGGAATTGCTTTAATGGGACTGTTTCCATCTTCTTTTGGAGACTTATACATTTTTCTTGTTGTGGATTACGTCTCAAAGTGGGTTGAAGCGATTGCCACACCGAGGAATTACTCTAAGACGGTGATCATGTTCCTTCACAAGAATATCTTTACTCGATTTGGAGCACCAAGAGCCATCATCTGTGACGAGGGAACCCACTTTGATAACAAGCTAATTGACAAGGCATTATAAAAGTATGGAGTGCGACATAAGATTGCCACGGCATATCACCCCCAAACGAATGGGCAAGCTAAAGTGTCCAACTTAGAAATCAAGCAAATCCTCGAGAAGGTGGTGAATCCTTAAAGGAAAGATTGGTCCCCAAAACTCGATGAAGCACTCTGGGCCTACCGGACCGTATTTAAAACACCTTTGGGTGAGTTGTGATGAAGGGAGGCATAGAGCCACAGCGCAGACTAAATCCAATCATGAAGCAAGTTGTGATGAAGGAGATTCTCAAATGGCTTGACGTTGGCGTAATATACCCTATTTCTGATAGTTCTTGTGTGCGTCTCATTCAATGTGTGCCAAAGAAGGGAGGCATGACTGTGGTGACAAGTGAAGAAACGAGTTGATACCTACTCGCACGGTCACCGGGAGGCAGATTTGCATGGACTACCGCAAGCTCAACAAGACCACCAAGAAGGATCACTTCCTTTGCCGTTCATCGATCAAATACTGGATCGACCTGCTGGGAAGGCATTTTATTGTTTCTTGGACGGATACTCGGGGTATAATCAGATTGCCATCGCACCGGAGGACCAAGAGAAGACAACATTCACGTGTCCTTATGGCACGTATACTTTTCGAAGAATGCCTTTTGTACTCTGTAATGCCCAACAACTTTTCAGCGCTGTATGCAAGCCATATTTTCAGACATGGTTGAGGACTTTCTGGAAATTTTTATGGATGATTTTTCAGTTTCTGGAGATGATTTTCAAAAATGCCTCGAAATTTGACGAATGTACTAAAGCAATGCGAGGAGGCCGATCTCGTGCTGAACTGGGAAAAATGCCACTTCATGGTGACCAAGGGAATTGTTCTTGGCCATAAAATTTCTACAAAGGGCATTGAGGTGGACAAAGAAAAATTGAGGTGATTGAGAAGTTACCCCCACCAAATTATGTCAAGGGCATTCGGAGTTTCCTTGGACATACTGGATTTTATCGAAGATTCATCAAGGACTTCTCTATAATATCCAAGCCCTTGTGCACCCTGCTGCAACAGAACCAGCCGTTCTTGTTCGATCATAAGTGACATGGCGCATTCAAAGAGCTGAAGCAAAGACTTACCTCTGAACCGATCGTGGTTCCCTCAGATTGGACGATATCGTTCGAATTGATGTGTGATGCAAGTGATTTTGTCGTGGGAGCTTACTTGGGCAACGTAGAGGTAAAATTTTTCATGTTATATATTATGCTAGCCATACCTTGAATGAGGCACAATTAAACTATACTACCACTGAGAAAGAATTACTTGTCGTGGTATTTGCATTTGACAAGTTTAGGCCATACTGATCACACTGATCACTCAGCTATAAAATATTTAGTGAACAAGAAAGATGCCAAGCCTAGACTTATTAGGTGGATATTACTATTGCATGAATTTGACTTAGAGGTAATAGATAGGAAATGTACTGAGAACCAGGTTGCAGATCATTTATCTAGGCTAGAGAACATTTCAGAATGCCATGACATTTTTTATATTAAAGAAGACTTCACTTATGAGAAAATTTTATATGCCACAGCAATTCTGTGGTACGCTGACCTTGTCAATTTTTTTGTTTGTGGTGTTTTTCCTTATGAACTAAACAGCTATGGCAAGAAAAGTTTCTGCATGATGCCAAGTTCTATTTTTGGGATGAGCCGTACCTGTTCAAGCAATGTGCCGATCAAGTGATTCGACAGTGTGTCCTCGAAGAGGAGCAACGCGATATCTTATATCATTGCCACACCGCAACCTGTGGAGGACATTTTGGAGGTACAAGGACTGTTGTAAAGGTCCTCCAATCAGGCTTCTATTGGCCATCACTATTTAAGGATGCCCATGTATTTTGTAAAGTGTGCGACAGATGCCAGCGCACTGGAAACATTTCCAAACGAAACAAAATGCCGCTGCAAAATATTTTGGAGATAGAACTCTTTGATGTTTGGGGAATTGCTTTCATGAGACCGTTCCCATCTTCTTTTGGAGACTTATACATTTTGCTTGCTATGGATTATGTCTCAAAGTGGGTTGAAGCGATTGCCACACCAAGGAATTACTCTAAGACGGTGCTCAAGTTCCTTCACAAGAATATCTTTACTCGATTTGGAGCACCAAGAGCCATCATATGTGACGAGGGCACCCACTTTGATAACAAGCTAATTGCCAAGGCATTATAAAAGTATAGAGTGCGACATAAGATTGCCACGCATATCACCCCCAAACAAATGGGCAAGCTGAAGTGTCCAACTGAGAAATCAAGCAAATCCTCGAGAAGGTGGTGAATCCTTGAAGGAAAATTGGTCCCCAAAACTCGATGAAGCACTCTGGGCCTACCGGACCCCATTTAAAACACCTTTGGGTGAATTGTGATGAAGGGAGGCATAGAGCCACAGCGCAGACTAAATCCAATCATGAAGCAAGTTGTGATGAAGGAGATTCTAAAATGGCTTGACGTTGGCGAATATACCCTATTTCTGATAATTCTTGGGTGAGTCTCGTTCAATGTGTGCCAAAGAAGGGAGGCATGACCGTGGTGACGAGTGAAGACAACGAGTTGATACCTACTCGCACGGTCACCGGGTGGCGGATTTGCATGGACTACCACAAGCTCAACAAGACCACCAAGAAGGATCACTTCCTTTTGCCGTTCATCGATCAAATACTGGATCGACTTGCTGGCAAGGCATTTTATTATTTCTTGGATGGATACTCGGGGTATAATCAGATTGCCATTGCACCGGAGGACCAAGAGAAGACAACATTCATGTCCTTATGGCACGTATGCTTTTCGAAGAATGCCTTTTGGACTCTGTAATGCCCCAACAACTTTTCAGCGCTGCATGCAAGCCATATTTTCAGACATGGTTGAGGACTTTCTAGAAATTTTTATGGATGATTTTTCAGTTTCTGGAGATGATTTTCAAAAATGCCTCGGCAATTTGACGAAGGTACTAAAGCAATGCGAGGAGGCCGATCTCGTGCTGAACTGGGAAAAATGCCACTTCATGGTGACTGAGGGAATTGTTCTTGGCCATAAAATTTCTACAAAGGGCATTGAGGTGGACAAAGAAAAGATCGAGGTGATTGAGAAGTTACCCCCACCAAATTATGTCAAGGGCATTCGGAGTTTCCTTGGACATACTGGATTTTATTGAAGATTCATCAAGGACTTCTCTATAATATCCAAGCCCTTGTGCACTCTGCTGCAACAGAACTAGCCGTTCGTGTTCGATCATAAATGCCATGGCGCATTCAAAGAGCTGTAGCAAAGACTTACCTCTGCACCGATCGTGGTTCCCTCAGATTGGACGACATCATTCAAATTGATGTGTGATGCAAGTGATTTTGTCGTGGGAGCTGTACTTGGGCAACGTAGAGGTAAAATTTTTCATGTTATATATTATGCTAGCCGTACCTTGAATGAGGCACAATTGAACTATAATACCACTGAGAAAGAATTACTTGTCGTGGTATTTGCATTTGACAAGTTTAGGCCATACTGATCACACTGATCACTCAGCTATAAAATATTTAGTGAACAAGAAAGATGCCAAGCCTAGACTTATTAGGTGGATATTACTATTGCATGAATTTGACTTAGAGGTAATAGATAGGAAAGGTACTGAGAACCAGGTTGCAGATCATTTATCTAGGCTAGAGAACATTTCAGAATGCCATGACATTTTTGATATTAAAGAATAATTCCCTCATGAGAAAATTTTATATGCCACAGCAATTCCGTGGTACGCTGACCTTGTCAATTTTTTTGTTTGTGGTGTTTTTCCTTATGAACTAAACAGCTAGGGCAAGAAGAAGTTTCTGCATGATGCTAAGTTCTATTTTTGGGACGAGTCGTACCTGTTCAAGCAATGTGCCGATCAAATGATTCGACGGTATGTCCCCGAAGAGGAGAAACGCGATATCTTATATCATTGCCACACCGTAACCTGTGGAGGACATTTTGGAGGTGCAAGGACTGCTGCAAAGGTCCTCCAATCAGGCTTCTATTGGCCATCACTATTTAAGGATGCCCATGTATTTTGTAAAGTGTGCGACAGATGCCAGCGCACTGGAAACATTTCCAAACGAAACAAAATGTCGTTGTAAAATATTTTGGAGATAGAACTCTTGATGTTTGGGGAATTGCTTTCATGGGACCGTTCCCATCTTCTTTTGGAGACTTATACATTTTGCTTGATGTGGATTACGTCTCAAAGTGGGTTGAAGCGATTGCCACACCGAGGAATTACTCTAAGACGGTGCTCAAGTTCCTTCACAAGAATATCTTTACTCGATTTGGAGCACCAAGAGCCATCATCAGTGACGAGGGCACCCACTTTGATAACAAGCTAATTGCCAATGCGTTATAAAAGTATGGAGTGCGACATAAGATTGCCACGGCATATCACCCCCAAACGAATGGGCAAGCTGAAGTGTCCAACTGAGAAATCAAGCAAATCCTCGAGAAGGTGGTGAATCCTTGAAGGAAAGATTGGTCCCCAAAACTCGATGAAGCACTCTGGGCCTACCAGACCGCATTTAAAACACCTTTGGGAATATCTCCCTTCAAGATGGTATATGGAAAATCTTACCACCTACTAGTCGAGCTAGAGCATAAGGCATATTGGGCGATAAAGAGGTTAAACTTCGATGCACAAGCAGCTGGGGAGCAACGATTGCTCGATCTGAACGAAATGGAGGAGTTTCGAGCACAAGCATATGAAAATGCCAAGCTTTACAAGGAAAAAACCAAGAAGTGGCATGACAAAATGCTTTTCCCTCGACATTTTCATGTGGGCCAGAAAGTGTTGCTTTTAACTCTAGGCTCAAACTCTTCCCGGGCAAATTAAAGTCACGTTGGTCGGGACCATTCGAAGTCCACCATGTTTACCCGTACGACGCTGTTGATATCAAGAACATGGACGATGGGTCTATCTTTAAAGTCAATGGACAGTGCCTGAAGGCTTACCAAGGAGTCCCACCATTGCGTGACAAGACTGCACTTCTCTTGCATGAAATTGATACTGGCCCAACATCTTAAGGATGCCGTGACATTTTAGTTTTACTCCTGTACATAAATAAATGGTTATTTTGTTACTATTTTTATTCAGTTTCATTTTAGTTTACTATTTTATTTTTCTTTGCAAGGTTAGGGTTCATCCAAATTTTAACCGTACCAGCATTAAATCATGAACAGTCCAGCTCCACACAATTTCAAAAGCGCACACGTCGTACGACCACCGTACCACCACAAGCGTAAAGTCAAGGTACCTTGCATTGCATTGCATGTCATAACATGTAGTTTAATTTTCAATAGTTTTTTTAAGCATTGAGGACAATTCTTCTCTCAAGTTTGGGGGAGGTAGGGTTCTTAAATCATTGCATGATAGTATTAGTAGAATGAATATGCCATGATATTAGTAAGTGGTTGAATGGGTTTTCTGGAATAAATTAATGATGCCCGATGATGATGAACTCTTGATGGATAGGATTGAATGTACATGACTGTTGAGGATTATAGGACCAACTCTAGGACTTGCTTCTTTGAAACCTTTGAATACACGATTGTATATTTTCATACTTAAGGAACTTGAATTTTATTTTATAAGAGAACTCTTGCATGCCTTGGCATAAACGATGAAAACCCCACTTTGTAAAAAAAAGAAAAGAAAAAAAAAGAAAAAAGAAAAAATGAAGCTGTGAATAAATGTTTCGGCATATCTGTAGACGGACACTCCGCTATGCCATGGCTTTTCCTGGAAACTACAAATAAATAAATGGCAACTATGGTATATGAGTGAATGAAAGTAGTCACGGGATGACTCTACCTGACTAGCTCGGGGGTGAAGGTATGCTCCCTTTCACCTAGAGTGTGGGATGGTAGGTGTGATGAGCTGACTCCCCTCGTAGTAGTGTTAAAAAAAGCAAAAAGGAAAAGAAAACAATGTGGGAGTAAAAATTGTAAATGTCGTGAAAAACAAGAAAACTTACGTAGAAAATTTTTAGGTTTGTTAAGCATGGACTGGATACAAACACGCACACACCCACACAAAGAATCTTGCCCTAGGGGACAGTACTTGATTTCTCAAACTAGTCTAACATGTTGAAGCCAAATGTTCTGAGGGCTGAAATTCTATACCATATAACTATTCTGCTTCTGAACTTGCCAGGGTATTTTTATTTTGCTTAATACTATCCATTGCTTGAGGACAAGCAATAACTTAAGTTTGGGGGTGTGATAAATCCGTTAAAAGGTCATATTTGGGACCTTTTCACTTAAGTTATTGATTTTCTAAAAGCCCATTTAGGATCATATAGATGCATTTAGGAGCATATAGTTGCATGTGGTGAAATTTTGTTTGTCGCGGTATTTTATTTTGTAATCAGTGTTGTATTATGGGGAAGGTGTTTTGTTTAATTATGTGTAGGATTTGGGAGCAAGGAAAAGAAAAGGGAAATGCCATGACATAAGGAGACTACTGAGCAAAATGCGATTGCCGCGACATCTCGGACGACATTTCTGGGCAGAAAAAGTCAAAGAATATATTTTTAGTAAGAGCCATCTGTCATGGCATAAAAAGTGCTTTTTGCAATCAGCATTAAAGGGGGGCCAGTTACCATCTTTACACCAACTCTCGCATAAAAGGAATGAACTTTAGGGTGCAAGGGTAATTTTAACACAAAACCCTAGGTTCATTCTCCCCTATAAATAGAAGAAGAAGCCTGACTTTTGAGGGGACTTGGAGAGATTTTTAGACAGCCTCCAAAAGCCTAAAAATTCAGAGAAAAAGTTCTCCGTCAATCCGATTTGCCGTGGCATTCCTCCGTTGACAGGCTAGAAAGAGTGCCGTTCTAGGTGTCCGAGAGGAGCTAGATCGCTAGGACTGTTCGTGGTGTCTGAGGGAAGCTCCGGCTGTGCACGTCGAAGGTTTTTCCTCTTTCCCTTTGCTCTTTGCTTTCGTTATTTATTATTCGGGTTGTAAGGAATGGATTAACTTGCTTTGTGCTTGTTTATTTCAAACCCCACCATGAACTAATCCTATTTGGTGGGAGTTCATTTTGGATATTTAAGTTTTGCTTTAATGAATGATTGTTTTTCTATGTTATTAATTGTTTTTTTATGGATCTTAATGCCTTAAGGTTGTAGGAGCTATGAGAGTAGTCATTCCTTATGAGATTACTAAGTGTTCGAGAGAATATCTAAGTAGCACATCCTTAGTATTCGAGAGAAACTAGGGAGGAACCACATAAGCAAGAGGTTCTAGATAGTAACTAGGTCTAATCCACCTTAGAGATAAGGCTAGGATTTCATTCGACTAAAAGGAGTTGTGCATGAGCGATAGGTTAGATGTTAATGTTGCCGCAAAAAGGTATTGCCGAGACATATCCTGTTATCTGGATAAATAGGGTCCCTGCAATAGCTAACGCCAATCGATTTTGCCAAGGCATCTTCAATCTGTCGAGTCCTTTAACTAGAGATAGCATAAGGCACCCTTAGTAAACTCTGTCGGCAATTAAGACATAGAAGTAAGACCATTCTAAGAAGTAAACTTAGATTTTCCTAAGTGACTCCTATCACTCATTCCCATAGTAGCTTGTTGTGTGAGGAGTCTAAAGTTCTTATAAGCAAATCCAGTATTTACAGTTTATTTTTCCTTTACATTTTTATTTGATCGCACTACACACAATCCATTTTACCACAACATATTCATCTGCTACCACATTGCCATCGTTCCATTTCCATATCATCCATTCATTCTGCCACAGCATCATCATTTATATATATACCATCTCTAACTTTATTTAGGTGACAGAGTAAAGTGTCGTGACAAACTTATTTGATTTCCCCCAATCCCTATGGAGAACGATACTCACTCATCACTTTATTACTTGTTCTATTGTGTATACTTGCACACATATCCGCACCATTTATAGTACTCACAAACAGCGGACAGAACCTTGTTTGCAGAGACTTGATTTCGATCTCTCTCATATACCTGTATGGGTTCATCTCTATAATGTACCTTTGGAATTGTACTCTAGAAGTGGCCTTAGCTATATCTCTAGTGCCCTAGGCAATCCATTATACATGGATTCCAGTACTGCTTCTAGAGGAGATTAGAGTATGCAAAAGTTTGTATTGAAATTTCTGTGGGGTCTGTGATACCAAATGAGGTCTATGTAGTTCTTAAGGATGGATAAATGGTGAGGGTTGGTGTTTTTATCCCATGGTTACCAAGGGCTTGCTTTATTTGTAAAACTTTTGGTCACCTGGCCAGTAGGTGTGTTGCGAGGCAGAATCTTGCACTAAAGCAGGAGGTTCAAGTCTGGAGGAAAAAGGGCACTGCTATTTCTACTCCTTGTGATAAGCAGAAGATGGATTCAGGTTTGAATTTGAGCTCTCCTCATATGAGTTCCATTTTGCCTTTTGGATCCTCAGGTAACGCCATTCTTGTTGTTGATGTTGACTGTTCTAGTCCTGAATTGGTTGTTAGTATGGCTGAGGAAACTTCTGTGTCAGCCTTGTAAGAGGTACACGTTGGCCAAGTTCAGGAGGTTGAAAAATCTAGTACTATCATACAGGACTCTAGTAGGGTGATGTGTGATATTGCTGTGAATTTGGATGTTGTTGTTGTTGATTCTGTTTGTTTGCATAGCTCTATTCTAGCTGAGGAAGTAGTTCATAAAGCTGCTGATGATTTTGATTGTTTGCCTAATTCTACCTTAGTTAAGGAAGTTGCTCATAAAGCTTTACAAGAGGATGTTAGTCCTGATTTTCCCACTCTGCAGGATTCTATGGTCCAAAAAAAAAGGTTAGAGGTAGGAAAAAAGAGAATACTAGCTCATCCAGTAAACTTGATGTGTTGGCTGGTGGAGGTGTTGTTGATGGACAAAGGAAGGCTAGGATGTCTTCTATGGGGGTTACTGTCCTACTCAATAAAATTAAATCTAAGAAGAGAGATTTGGTGGATAAAGCCAAAGGAAGTGTGAATGCGGGGGTTGGGGTTGGAGATAGCCCTGTTGTTAATTGATATTGGTATGCTTTTGAAATGTAAGAGGGATTAATAACCCTCTTAAACAACATAAGGTACTGAGCAGATTGGTTAACCTGGGAGCTGATATTGTGTGTCTTTTAGAAACTAAAATTAGAAGAATCAATGCTGATAAGTTCTATTCTGCTTTTTCTGATGAATGGACTATGATAGATAACTATGCTTATTCTGAGGGAGGTAGAATATAGGTTATGTAGAGGAAACAATGGGCATTCTCTGCCTTGAGGGCTAATGACCAGACTCTAACTATTGTTGGAGTTGTTAATGGCCACAGGACTTTGATCACTGCTGTTTATGGCAGTAACAGTAGGGTTGCCAAGAGAGGGCTTTGGGATCATTTAAAGGATTTGGATAGTGAGGTTGGTTCGTCTCCATGGGTGGTTGGAGGGATTTTAATGTTATCCTTCGAGCTGATGAGAGCTCTGACTTTGAGATTCTCGGTGTTCATAATTCTCCTGATATGGAGGATTTTCAAGGCTGTTTGGAGGACCTGGACCTCTTAGATCACCCATTCTTAGGTTCTTCTTTCACCTGGTCTAATAGGCAGGATGATGGTTTCTTAGCTCGTAAGTTAGGCAGAATTTTGGTCAACCATCCTTGGCTGTCTGTTTACCCTGATTCGTTTGTAGAATTTAAGGCACAGAGTGTTCCTTATCACTGTCCTGGTGTGATTTGGACTCAGAGGGGTGTCTTGGCTAGGAGGCCTAAACCTTTCAAAATTTTCAACTGCTGGCCCTCAAGTGCTGATTTTCTGGGTATTATCAAAGAGTCTTGGATGGAGCAATGTGTGGGAACCCTATGCAAAGGTTATTCCTAAAACTAAAAAGACTAAAGCCTAAATTGAATAATCTCAACAAGGAGCAGTTTTCTGATATTTTAAACAGGGTACTTAGTAAAAGAGCTGACTTGGAAAGAATTCAATTGATCAACCTAAGTCATACTGATCAGAGGAACATTGAGGAGGGGAGGAGGATCCATGCTGAATTGGTTGATTTGGAGGTTGTAGAATCTGAATTCTATAGACAGAGGGCTAAGGTGCATTGGTTAAAAGAATGTGATCTTAACAGTAAGTTTTTTCATCAAAGAATTGAATCAAATAAAAAGAAAAATACTATCAAGGTTTTAGTAACTCAAAATGGACAGTTCTTGGACTCTTTTGATGACATGGCCGATGAGTTGGTGAGCTTCTTCACTAATCTCATTGGTATTGCAGATCCAATGATTAAAAGCCCCCTATGGAGTGTCTGAAGGATTTGTTGAACTTCTCTTTTCCTGATGGTACTGAAGTTATGCTTACTAAGGAGGTGGAGGACAAGGAAATTAAGGAAGCCTTATTCAGACAAGGCAATGGTAAAAGCCCTGGCCCTGATGGGTACTCTTCTTGGTTTTTCAAGGTTGCCTGGGATATGGTGGGTTGTGACTTCT
This sequence comes from Hibiscus syriacus, assembly GCF_006381635.1. Taxonomy (NCBI): domain Eukaryota; kingdom Viridiplantae; phylum Streptophyta; class Magnoliopsida; order Malvales; family Malvaceae; genus Hibiscus; species Hibiscus syriacus. Next base: position 524,910 of record NW_024063367.1, on the reverse strand, counting down.
TAGCTGCAATAAGGTTCTTCTTTCTTTCCTCTTCCTTGCTGCCAGCATTTAATGCAACAACTATAGTTTTAGTCCCTAAGGCTCTGAATGCTTGTATGGCCAAGGATTTCAGACCCATTTCTTGTTGCAATGTAGTGTACAAAACCATCACTAGAATCATCACTACTAGATTGTCTCTTATTTTTCCTTGTATGATCTCTCCTAGTCAGACTGCTTTTGTAAAGGGTAGGAACATTGTTGATAATACCTTACTAGCTCAGTAAATAGTCAAAGGTTATTCTAGGAAGAGTCTTTCTCCTAGATGTGCCATTAAGATTGACTTGCAAAAGGCATTTGACTCTGTGGATTGGAATTTTTTTATGGTTGTACTTGAGGCTATTGTTTACCTTTGAAATTATGTTGTTGGATAAGGGCTTGTGTTACTTCATCTTAATTTTTAGTTTCCTTGAATGGTAGTCTTGTGGGTTTCTTTAAGGGAGCTAGGGGGTTAGGCAGGGAGACCCACTATCCCCTTATCTCTTTGTCTTGGTTATGAATGTTCTTTCTTCTTTGTTGGATGCTTCTGCAAAAAAGGGAATTTTTAGATATCACCCTAAGTGTAAGAGGGTTTCTCTTACACATCTATGCTTTGCTGATGACCTTTTGGTGTTCTGCCATGGCTCTTTGGACTCTGTGTTGGGTGTTTTAAGTACTCTAGAGGCTTTCTATGATCTATCTGGTCTTAGGCTTAATGCCCAGAAAACTGAGCTCTTTGCTTGTGGCTTAACTGACCCTGTTCTCCAGCTAATTCAATCTGGTACTGGATTTAAAGTAGGTATGCTTCTTGTTAAGTACCTTGGGGTACCTCTGGTCACTAGAAAGCTTTCTGGTAAGGACTGCTCTGCTCTGTTGACTAAGATTAAAGAGAAACTTGGCAAATGGTCTGATAAGAAGCTGAGCTATGGGGGCAGGCTTCAGCTCATCAAATCTGTCATATTTAGTGTCTTTAGCTACTAGAGTAGGCAACTCATTTTGCCTAAAAGGGTCATAAGAGATGTGGAAAGATTGTGTATGAGATTCTTTTGGAAAGGCTGTGATTCCTCAGCTAGAGATGCCCAGGTCAGCTAGAACCAGATCTGCTCCTTGAAATCTGAGGGAGGTTTGGGGTTGAGAAGTTTGACAAACTGGAGTAAAGCTTGCTGCCTTCTACTTATCAAGAAAATCTTGGCAGGTGATGGTTCTCTCTGGATTGCTTGGATAAATGCCTACTGTTTCAGAACTGTTGATTTATGGAATGTTGAATACAAGGCACATTTTAGCTGGATCATAGCAAGGTTGCTTAAGATGAGGAATGAAGCTGCGAGCCTATTCTGCTCCAATAGTAATTGGGATCAAATCAAAGCCAGCTGGATATGGGATAGGATTCGAATTAGGGGTGAAAAGGTTTGCTGGCATTGCCTTGTATGGTTCCCTGGTCTCGTTCCAAAATTTTCACTGATTACATGGATGGCAATCTTGGATAGATTGCCTACAAATGACAGATTAGCTAGATTTGGTATAGCTACAGATGGTGTTTGTGGACTGTGTAGTTCTGGTCTGGAAACCCGTAATCATATATTCTCTGAGTGTACTTTTGCAAATGAAACTTGGTGTGCTATATTGCTTCTATGTGGCCTTAACCAGACGTCTCTTGGATGGAATGATCTTTTGCAATGGTTGTTGCTGAATCTTAAAGGCAAATCCTTAATGGTGCATATGCTCATGTTGGCCTGGATTGGTTTTATCTATTGTATTTGGGAGGAGCGGAATCGTAGGCAGTTTAGAGGGGTGTATTGCTCGGTTGAAACTATTGTTAGTTGTGTTAAAGAATCTGTGTGAATTAAATTGTATAGGAGCCCCATGAATAGAATTGATATTGTAAATAGGTAATGTATAGATTGGGGACTGATATAGTGTCTTGTTTTTGTTTGTAGCAGCTTGGCTGTATTCTTTTGGATAAATGAAATTCTACTTATCCAAAAAAATAAGTAAATTTGCTTGTAAATCATTTTTTATTATTTTTAATAAACTATCTAATAAATACATCAAAGTTTAAATAGAAAACATAAAAAAATTATTAAACACATAACTAATCACGCAAAACAAGTATGGCTCTTTTTCTAAGAGGGACCAAGTTTGATTTCAACATTTTACAACTTGTAAAAAAAAATAGTAAGTAAAAGAATAATTTAAAAATATCAAATCAGTATCGCTGTTAATTTTGTAATGATCGACAATAAAAAAGAAATAAAATATAACGTTAAGTGTAATATTTTAAAATGAATAATTAGATTAAAATAATAATAGGTAAATGATTAAATAGATAATTTATCATTTTTAATTATGTATGGACTTTATAATTTTGGGCCATAGGCACGAGGAGATCTTGGGCAGGTATCCTTTTGTCCACACTCAACTATTGATTTGACGAAAACATATTATCAATATAAAAAATTACAAAATAATTTAAAATATATAATAATTTGAAATTTTTAATATCTTATTTCATTCCATTTCGGTCCATCCCTAAAAATAAAGTTTTTTTATGATCCTAAACTATTTTCGTTTTCTAGATTTGGCACTTCGAACTTTTATTTTAATTTATTTTGGCACTCTTTGCAACGAACTCATCCATACAATTGAATGGTAATCATGTTCGAATTTACAGTCTTTAAATTATTGTGTGATATTAATAATGTCAATTGAATTTAAAAATAATCAATAAACGTCAGTAATCATAATAATTAAACTAATTTATAAGTTAATGAGTCTGGCTTCATTGGTTTGGTTCTGATGGCAACAACAAACAAAATATGTCTATGTTTAAAACAAGAGGAGTAATTTCACATGGTTATGTATACAAGTAACAAGTGAAAGATCATGCGGCTGAAATTTCCCATCCAATTCATGCCATTTACATACATCTAATACTATCATACAATAAACAGATCAATGGTCTAGAATTTATCCTTAACTTGAACTCTGCAAACCGCTTTCGAACAACACCTTGGCTGTCATTTCCCTTTCGAATCTCCAAATATAATTCAAACCCACCAGCAACTCAGTAATGGCAGCTTCAGTCTTCTGTTTATTCGCAAAGAAAAGTGTTTGTAGAAGCAGAACATTTGTTCTGGGCAACCAATTCTGGTGCTCCAAGCTCCTTTCACTTTGCCATTTGATCATGTTGTGTGCCAATGGCGACAACCAGCTCAATATCCTTCCCACAGCCACTCTCTATTCACCTGCAAGCACCGGATCATTCGCCGTGAACCCAACTCCTTTCAGCCTCGCCCTCAACGATGACCGGATACTGCTCGGAAGCATCGAATAAAGATTATCTATTGCTTCGATGCCAACCAACTTGGGTGACTTTATCATTCTCTCTAACACGATTATTAGATTTGCATAATGTAACGATAATGCCGATGTGCCTAATGTACTCGGAGGAGGCTTTAGGAACTTCGAATTTGACTTGAAAAAAATAATTTTGCGACCACCCTTCAGGGGTCCTGATACGAAGTTGTAAGTGTTCGGGTTTACAGTGGGGTAAACAGTTGCAGAAGCCGAAAGGCTTCGAGGCAAAGACGATGAAAAATAGCCATGGCGGAGCCCGAGGCCAAAAACAAGCTTGACCCTTTGCAGAATAGTGAAAACCGATCTGACCAGCATGGAAGCAACCATGTCAAAGCTTTTGTTCCATAAGGAATTCTCTTTCAAACATTTAACCTCTTGTTTTTGCCATAAGAGCTTTTGCAGTAGATCGATAAGCTTTTGCTCTTTGATCGAATCACAACAGTACTTTCTCAAGCTGTTCTCCGTTATGGACAATTCCTCCATTTGTTTACACGGACATGCAGTAACGGTGATCAGCTTTTTCATCTTCTTGTTCCTAGCTTCCATGTCTTACTCAAAACCCAGCATTGAAAATCGTGAGTCGGCGAACTCGTCAAACCACCGATCGAAACATCGGAGCTTGGTGTCGTGGCACCGGCTGCTTATCCTGGAAACAGACTTGGCTGCCAGCCTGACGTTTTCTGCAATTTCGGCACAGGCTAACCCCAGTAAGAAAGACTCGTCGTCGGAGACGATCTTGGCGATTCCTTCGACCGATATCGATTCGTTTCGGAGGCGAATTATGGTCTCGTCTGAAAGTGAGTTTCATAGATGGAGAAGCTTTGACATGAGGCCGGCGATTTCAAAGGATAAAACTCCAACGTTGGATTTATGTCTTGAAGATTTTGCAGCGTCCAGGGTGTTGGATATGGTTTTTCTCACTTTTGTCAGCCATGTTTCAAGCGCCATTTGAAAGGAAAAATGGATAGAATTGAAAGAAATGATAAACAAGATGACCCTTTTGAAGATATTGTTTTAAGAGAGGATTTGCAGAGATGAAGGTTAATGGAGAGAGTGAAAGCTTTGAAATATTTGCAGATCACTGGATGCTGAATCACTTATACAGATAGCAAAACAGGTCTAATTTTTTCTTTAAATAAATTAAAAAATCAAAGAAGAGCTTTAAGCTTAGAGACCAGAAGGGAGTTAATTTACAGCTACAGGCCTTGAGAGCGCGTGATAAATGGTGCGTCTGAGATTTTGTTTGTCTTTTTCGAGTTTAAACTGCAGTGGCTGTAAAAGAGCGTGGAAGATTAATGTTAAAACTAATGATTATTATTATTAAGAAAATCTAAATGATAAATTATACACGATTTAATTAATTAATTATATTTTGGAGTTTGGAAATATTAAGAATGGACAAAAAGACACGTGATGTTTTGTTTGTTTGTTTCCAGGGATAACTCTTTCGAGGATTGTTGGGAACAGCAGCCTCCCCATTTTTATCATTTAACATATTCACATTTGTCACTCTATCAGTGGCTAAATCCCAACATTTAGATCCATCCAAATTAACCCAAGTTTATTTTAAATTCGATCCATTTTGTCCTCATTAGAAATAATATTAATTTAATCTATCAAGGGATTGTAGATTCGAATATATTTATACTCAATTATTTTAGATTAAAATATAATTATATAATATCAAATAATCGTCTTATTAAACATAATGTTAAGAATTTATAAACAAAAATGTAAATATATGATATCATCGTTAGTAAGACATAAAAATTTAATATGATATAATTTTGTCTATCTTCATGAACAAAAGAAATAACAATTACAAATCGCACAAATACATGAAATTCACTTTGTATTCCAGAACCCGATGTATAAAAAAAAACTCATTCAAAGAACATACAAAAACATCTCGGCAACGGGCACCACAAAAGTCCATGAAATCACAAAAAACATCATATCTCTCCAAAATAATTCACTCTTGTAACTTTAAATTCTAAATAGAAAACAAATTTGATCACCAAGAATTGTTGTCTTAATCGCTAAATAATTTTTTTCTAATTTCAAAACTAAGAGATCTTATAAATAATTGGACCCAAATCATTCAATATAACAAAACTCGATTTTTATTTAAAAAAAATAAAAGTATAAAGGACTTAAAATGAATTTAAACCAAAAAGTTTTAGGACCTTATTCCTTTTACTCATAAGATAGCTGTGCAGTGAACCAAATACTTAGGTGTCGAAAGTGTAGGAATTAGATTTTAGATTGCAAATGTTAATGGGACAATGCATCATTTATTTAATAGACCAATATCTAGCCAGCTCTACGATCCATGGGTTCATGGTCAACTCCGTCTCTTTGACTTTGTATCATATAGTATATAATATATTGTTTAGAGTGAGTCTTTTCTTGTAAATGAAGGGTACATCATCTTTACAGCCTAAAAATCTACATAAAAAGACGTGGATGATAGTACACACAATCGTACATATGTTAATGTTTTTAATTGACATCCGGTTCGATATACTTTTGCCCTCAAGATTGCTTTCACTAGAGAAATGAACTCCTGCTCGAAACATAAGAAGAGAATTCGAGGGCGATTGATGCTCGTCGTTGTAAGATTGGTATGTGTTTAAATCTGAAACGTTCTATATAATTGTGCTTCTGTAATATAAAAATGTAATATATTCAGTTCAGTGAGAGATATGAAAAGAGTGAAAATGATAGCTAGTCGTTCTATTTATACTCTTGCATGTAATTATTGTTTGTGTAATCATATGAACAAAATCAACAATGTATATATAATATTCTCTTCATTTTTCCAGCTTCGTGATTAATTATTTTAATAATATAATTTTTCAAATTCGAATATAGATTCTTTCTTGAAAATTACATTGTGTTTTACCATTGAAAATTTAAACTAAATTATTATATTAATATATAAATACATTGTGTTTTATCATTGGAAGTTCACTATTTATTATATTAATAAACAAAATATAAAAGAAATTGAAATTATTTTAGATTTGAATATTTCTTTGGGGCGAATTTCGCACCTCATATGAATCACTGTTAATACCGGTATGCCCTAGTAACATATCCAGTTTCTTTTTTGTTGATGGTATTGTTACGGGTGATTGATATGCTTTTGCTGTGATTGTTATTAGAATGTTACAATGAAGGTGATGTCTCTTTCTCGCCAAGGAGCTCAAGCTATCTGCATCCTCTCTACAAACGGAACGATTTCAAATGTAACACTTCGTCATCCTACTTCATCCGGCGGTACTCTGACATACTATGTCCATTAACATCTAGCTTTTCCATCTTCTTCCTGTCGTATAATAATCTCGCTTCCGTATTTTCTTGTCCAGGGATGTTTTGAGATCCTTTCCATGTCCAGTTTGTTTATGCCTACTAGCAACGGTGTAACGAAGACCAGATCTTGTGGGATGAGTATTTCATTAGCAGACCCTGATGGTCACGTTCTCGGAGGGGGACTTGCTGGTCCTGTACAGGTGATTAAATGGTTAAAAACTTTACATTAGACACAAGGCTTCCATGTGCGGACGATGTAGAATGCTGCCACCTGACCTGTTGGGCAATAGTGGCATGTGTTCAAGGATTACTGTCATTGTCTAATACTGTCTTTCTCGATCGGTTACAAATGAACAGGTCGTTGTCGGCACTCGGCAGTTTCCTACCAGGTTACCAGCAGGAACAGAACCACAAGAAACAGAGAGCCAAACCTGCAGCAGCAATTGAGTCCTACCTCTTTGCCAACAATGCCTGCAGAGGTTAAGGTGTCCTATGGTGGAGTCATGCCAATTCTCACCTCGCCGGAGGCAGTTTGGGTACTTCGAAGTTTGAACCCTATCCAGGGCTATACAAATTCTGCTATTGACAAGAAGTCATCTTCAACCGAAGATGAATCACAAGGCTATAGTATGTCACAGTAAGGTTTCCAGTTGATAGCATACGTATATGGACAAGCTGTCCAAAACCAATATAACTATCTTCTTACCGAGGAGAAACCGGAAAATAGGTTTAGATCATACAGGTTTCCATCCCCTAATTGTACATCTTGTAAGGTTTAGATAGGATTTCTAATCATTACTCCTTCGCAGTGTATGGTGTATTTTCTCATGCTGTCTTTCTTACATTCCTCTGATTAAGTGCCCTGTATACGAATGATTCAAAGTTCTAAATGATATTTTGATTTATGGAAAAATCAAACTCAGATTGACTAGCCAATGGTAGCTAGTGCAGTGTATGACTTATGTTACTCAAGTCGTTGATCTCGGTTTTTGGTTAATATCGTATTGAATTCCAGCATCAAGATAACAAATTAATGTAGCCATTACACAAACAATGTATAAGAAAACAGCTTAAAGATGCATCAAAAACATAATTAAAGATGAAACAACTTAAAATTTAAACAAATGCATAACAAAATTGCCCTGAAGAAGTGAGAATAAGTCCTACGTAAAATCACCTTTTCCTTTTCTTGTTTCCTGCAACACTGCCTTTATTTAAGGTTCGAAAATCGTTTGTTGTTTCTGCAGTGTTTTGCTTCTTCATACCTTTCCTTCCTCCGAACCCGAACTTTGAATCCCGGAACTCCCTGTTTTTCTTATTCTTATTGTTACCCTTTCCACCACCTTGCTTTGCCTTCCCTCCAGATCGATCACCCGGAGACACACCAGGCCTTTTCTTGCTCGACCTCTCGAATGCTTTACCTTCTCCGAAACCCAAGTCCTTCATACTATCTTTTCCGTCTTTGAAGCCACTCTGCTGCCTTTGCTTCCTCCACTTCTTAACTTCCTCAATCTCTTGTTTCTTCTGCTTAGCTCTTTCTTTCAACTTCTCAGCTTGAACCTCTTTAGCAATCCTCTTGGCTTCTCTTGCTTTCCTCCTCTCTTCGGCCTCTTCAATCTGTCTCTTCTGCGCCAAGAGCTTGCCCTTGACCTTCTGCATATGAGCATCCGTCTTAACCATCTCTGCATAATAGTCCGGTGGCCTAAGGAATGGCAGCCCCATTGACTGAAACTTGTCGAATGCCAGCCTCGTCCCCTCCAACGCCTGCGTGTAGAAAGCAAGCTCTCTCGCTAAGTCATCGTTCACATCCACCTCTTTCACTTGATCGACATCGAGGGAAAGCTTGTGCATCCAGTCGACATTTTCCGGCCAGCTGATGTCTTCGAGTTTCTCGACAAGGCCTTCTTGATTGTATACAGCCGTCTTCGACGGCTCCATCAACTTCACGTCTTCCTGCTCCGATTCTGACTCGGATTCAGACTCTTCTTCCTCACTGTGAGGATCCATTTCATCGTCAACATCATCGTCCGCTGCATTCTCGGGTTGTAAGAAGCTTAAATCTTTGATTCGCAGCCCCATAGCGCACAAATCTGTCATAAAAAACAGGGGCAAAATCAAAACGTCGTAACTCGTAATGATGCAAATAGAATTGGGATTTTTTTCCCAAAGAAACAACAATATTTTTATTCCCATACGAAGCAAATAAAAAATTCAAAATCATATGAGCAACAAAGTCAAACAAAATACTCAGAACTTGGAGCAAAAAGCAACATAAATCTACCTGAAAAAAAAAGATACTTGAAGCACAAAACGAGTTGATTAGAGAAGAAAACACCAGCCGCTTGTTCTCAAAACCCTAGCAGCTCTAAATTCTGAGTCTCGGAAATTTTGAATTCGTTTAATGGTTCCCTTCCTCTTGTAGGTTGGATTCGGCTCTTTTGGTTGGGTGGGCTTTGGGTTTAGAAAATTAGACAGCCTCTATGATCCAATTCAATTTTTAAAAACCCAAAAATTAATTGTTGGGTCCTTCCATCCGTTTATTGTCAAATTAGAGGTTAAATATCAATTTTAATTTTAATAAATAATCGGTTAGTTATTAAATCTTAGATTTGATTTCTATTTTGATATTAATATTTAAAATGTTTTAATATAAGTATTGAATTATTATATTGGGTCAAATCGATTACTTTTCATCTACGTTTGGATATGATTCTATTTTTTTTAAGAATCAACCCCAATTTTAAGAAAAGTAATCTTATAAAATTAATTTAATATCTCATCAAATTTGAATCTTATTTAGAACCCAAAGAGTGGACTTGTTTTATTTACCGCTTTCCATTAGATTTGTCAAGGTTGTAAATGAGATAAGATGTACATGAGCAACTCGAGATCGATTCGGTTAAAGTTCAGTCAATTTTTGAATTAAATGGATTTGATTCGAGCTTGAGGTCGATTCGATTTCTTAACGAACGGAAGTGAGCTATTTAATACCCGACTCGAAAAGCTAGCAAATAACTCAAAAAATAATATATTAAATTTTTAGATTTTTTAAATTAAATTATTAATAATATTAACATTTATATTTGTTATTTTTTAACTATATATATATAGGACTTTCAGGTACTTAAGGTTCATGTTTGAGTTCGAGTTCAAGTTTTTGAGCTTCAATCGAGCTAAGGCTAAAAATATTTCAAATTTAAATTTTTTTAAACTCGAATCAAACTTCAATTTTTTTTATTTTAAATTGAACTTAAAACTTTAAACTCGCCGAACTTTAAAATCAAGTCAAACTTGAACTTTTATTAAGCTATAAGTTTTCAAATCAGAAATAGACTCAATTCTTTTGGGCATGGTTTCAGAATCGGACCGGTTAGTGAACCGGTCATGCTATCGGTTTACTAGTTTAATCGGTCGAATCGATCCGACCGATCGGAAGAATCGAACGACGTCATAATTATTTAAAAAATTAAACAAAAATACTAAAAATATTTAATAAAAAATAATTTTTTATATCACAAGTCATATTCAAAGCAAATCATAACATATATAAGTTAAAAACCATAAAATCAAGTGAAACAAAATTATTCAAATTAACTACAACATAATATTTAAGGTAAAACATATTAAATAATAAATATAATTATAAAACTATAATTAAAAAATAAATTTTGGGTTAAAAAAATATAATAAAATGATATTGTTTGGTTTAATTTTTTTTAAACAATCCCACATAGCTAAGAAACATAGAAGAGCATCCCAAAAGTCTAAAGAGAAAAATATGAGAACAAAACAATCTCACATTGCTAAGAAACATAGAAGCGCATCACAACTAACTTCTATAAATAATAGAGGTAATTTGGCATTCAAAATCATGGAGCCTCAATCAAGCTCGAATTTTAGGCTTCAATCGAGCTTCTAAATTTTTTGTGAGTTCAAGCCTTTTTGAGTTCAAGTTTCAATATTATATTTCGAGTTTGAGTTGAACTTGATAATTTTTAACTTGTGAGTTTGAGTTGAGTTGAGCTTACTTTTAAAGTTTTCAAGTTCGAGTCGAGCTCAGCAATACTCGAGTTCGACTTGGCTCGTTTAACAAACGACGTTGTTTGGTTTAATTTTTTTTTAAAAAAACAAAAATCCCGGTTTTTCCATATTTTTTTCGGTTTTCTATATTTTTCGGTTTTTTCCAGTTTTCAGCCGGTCCGGTTCGAACGGTTCAACGGTTCTGACCGGTTTACTAATACGGTTCAACCGATTTAGATTGAACCAGATTAAACAACGATTCCCGATTAAACCGACCGGTCTAATTTTCAAAACAGAGCTTTTGGGGCCTCTTTATCCCCTTTTTTCCTATTTTTCAAACTTAAATAACGTAGAGATTAAGGCAGTCCAAAGTACTATTTAATATAATGAAATATCAGATCCAGTGGTTGGATTTTCACCATACAAAAAGGAATTTGATCAAACAAAAAACATGTGCATATATAAACACATTAATTAATGATTCTTCCACCCTTGATAATGAAAAACCACGTGGAAAAAAGTACTTTTGGTTCACCATCCTCACTTTGCGCAACACAAAGGACAAAAGACATATAATTTTAGAAACAAAGTGCGTAAAAATATAAAATAATGATTTGATGAATGGTTTGACATCAGAACTAAAATCATAGGCACAGACCCTCTCATTTCCTCTTAATTTCTGCATATATACCCCTTCGTTTCTGTCCTTCTTCAGCCATGTCTTCACTTTCCACCACCACCTTTAACTGACACCAATACACCACCTTATCATATATATATATAACTCTCCCATGGCTTCCACTATCTCTCTGCCTCCAACTGACCCTTCATCTTCTTCCACGGAAGAACCAGCTGCCAAAGCTCTCAACAAACGATACCAAGGCCTCGTCACGGTTCGAACCAAGGCCACCAAGGGCAAGGGAGCTTGGTACTGGGCTCACCTCGAACCGATCCTCGTTCGGAACCCGGAGAGCAGCATCCCCAAAGCCGTTAACTCAGGTGTTCCCTCTGTGACGCCGTTTTCTCCGCCTCGAACCCGTCACGGACCGCTTCCGAGCACTTGAAACGTGGCACCTGCCCCAATTTTAGCTCCGGTCTGGAACCCTGTTCGTCGTTGTCTCCGTTGCCTATTTCTTCGTTGGCTTCCCCTTCTTCTGTTTCGTATCATCATAATCATCGAAAGCGAAGTCCACCGGCGGCGGCTATCTCTGTTTTACATAACCAAGTTAGTAATAATGGTAACGATGCTAATAATAATAATAGTAATAGCAACTCGTTGGCTATAGTCGAGTCCACTCGTTTTCTGGGTTACTCTAGCCATAGTAATAACAACAACAATGCTGGGTTGAATCAGCATCATTTGGTCTTATCTGGTGGAAGAGAAGATTTGGGTGCCTTGGCAATGTTGGAAGATAGTGTTAAGAAGCTTAAGAGTCCTAAAATTTCTCCAGGACCAGCTTTAAGCAAGGGTCATATAGATTCTGCACTTGATTTATTAGTTGAGTGGTTCTATGAGTCTTGTGGCTCGGTTTCCTTTTCTAGCCTCAAGCATCCAAAGTTTGGGCTTTCCTTAACCAGATTGGGATGCCGGCTATTTCGAGAAGGGACCTTTCGGGCGCTCGGCTCGATAATAAGTTCCACGCGGCGAAGAGCGAATCCGAGGCTAGAATTAGGGATGCAATGTACTTCCAAGTTGCTTCTGATGGGTGGAAAGGTAAAAGTTGTTGTGGTTGCAGTAGTTATACTAGTACTACTAGCAGCTCTGGTTGTGTGGAGAATTTTGTTAAATTTAGTGTTAATCTTCCAAATGGGAGCAGCTTGTACCAGAAGGTGGTCTTTATCGGTGAATTGGTCACTTCCAAGCAGGCTGAGGAGGTCTTGTGGGAGACGGTAATGGGGATATCCGGAAGTGGTATTCAGAAATGTGTAGGGATGGTTTCGGATCATAAGGTGAAGGCGTTGAGGAATTTGGACAACCAGAATCATTGGATGGTTAATGTATCTTGTCAGCTTCAAGGTTTTATTAGTTTGATAAAGGACTTTAGCAAAGAGCTTCCCCTTTTCAGGACCGTCATCGAGAATTCCTTAAAGATAGCGAGTTTTGTTAACAATAACTTGCAAGATAGAAGCAGGTTTCAAAAGTATAGTATGCAGGAGCTTGAGTTTGCTGGGTTGATACGTGTTCCTTTAAACAAATGTCACTGTAGCAGTAATATTGCACATGTTTTTGCAATGATGGAGGACATATTGAGCTGTTCGCAAGTGCTTCAGATGGTCGTATTGGATGATTCTTACAAGGGGATCTGTATTGAAGATCACGTCGCAAGGGAATTTACCGGGATTGTCCAAAATGAAGGGTTTTGGAATGATTTAGGAGCAGTTTATGCGCTGGTGAAGTTGATCAAAGGTATGGCTCATGAGATTGAGATGGAAAGGCCATTGATTGGGCAATGCCTCCCTCTTTGGGAGGAGTTGAGGGTCAAAGTGAAGGAATGGTGTACCAAGTTCAACGTTGCTGAAGCTTCCGTTGAGAAAATTGTTGAAAAGAGATTTAGAAAGAACTACCACCCTGCATGGTCAGCTGCATTTATACTTGATCCACTTTACTTGATACGGGATACCAGCGGAAAATACCTTCCACCCTTCAAGTTTTTGACTCATGAGCAGGAGAAGGATGTTGATGAGCTCATCACTCGTTTGGTTACCAAGGAAGAAGCACATGTTGCACTGATGGAGCTCATGAAATGGAGATCAGAAGGGTTAGAGCCACTATATGCCCAAGCTGTTCAGGTTAAATAGCGAGACTCCGTGACTGGAAAAATGAAAATTGCTAACCCGCAGAGCAGTAGGCTGGTTTGGGAAACATGTCTCAGCGAATACAAATCATTAGGAAAGGTTGCAGTGAGGCTTATCTTCCTGCACGCAACATCAAGCGGGTTTAAACATAACTGGTCTTTGATGAAGTGGATTAGTGTCCACCGACACTCACGGATGGGCCTTGAAAGAGCCCAGAAGATGATATTCTTTGCAGCTCATTCAAAACTTGGCAGGAGGGATTTCTCCAATGAGGAAGAAAAGGATGCAGATATCTTCATGATCAGCCGTGAGGATGACGTCCTCAATGCAGCTTTTGCAGATGCTCCATAAGTGTAATGATTTTCTTTTAACTCTTGTAGAATTAAACTTTAGGATTTGATCGAATTCTTTCTTTATTGTCTTTTCTTTGTCCATCTTTACTTCTGTTTTAATCTTAAACCAGGAAACATGTAGATAGTGATGTAGTAGCCAGAGAATGCTTGTTAGAATTTCATAATTGCATGATCAGAATGAAATATCACATTATTGCTCACCCATACTTTCTTTTTCTTTTGTCCACAGTGTGAAGGCATATTAAACGCATCCATACTTTTTTGATTGCATGTTTTATTTGTAAACTATAAATTGTTACGGAATGAGTTTATCCGAGGCACGTGCATGTCTTTTTCCTCTCATCATTCAATACTTGGACAGTTACCATCCCTAGTGTTGAGCATATTCTGGAAGCTGCCAACTCAGCAAAATTGGTTATCCAGCTCAGCAAGATTAGTTACTAGACTTAACAAACTTAACAAACTCAGCTGAGCTGCTAATGCTAATTCTGTTACTATATAAATACAGTGTAGTGTATTATGAACGATGAATGAAAAAAAAAAGTTTTTTGGTTTACTTCTTCTCTATTCTTTCAATATGGTATCTTTCGCCATTGGTCTTGGAGGCTTCTTCCCTCCGTTGCTTCTCTGGTAGTCGCTGCAAAGTGTTCTTCTTCCTTCACTGGTGTTTCATCCATGGCTGCTGACGAGGGTGTGCATAGCCTTGATCTTGGAGAGTCATCGAGGCACAGTCAATTTTTCACTAACAAGAAAGTCAACATTGTGCTCAATGAAATGAATTACCTGTTGTGGAAACAACAAGTTCTTTTAACAGTAAGAAGCCATCGTCTAGAACGGTTACTCGCTGGAGAACTTAAACCTCCGCCGGCGCAAGTTCAGTCCGATGATGGCACACTGAAAGTCAATGAAGAGTATGAGATTTTTGTAGCACAGGACAGTGCCTTAGCCTCATGGCTGTTGTCAACAATCAGTGATCACATTTTGCCTCAGTTTGTCGGTGCAGAAATAGCCACGGATGTGTGGTCAACGGTTCTCAAGTTTTTTGCCAACCGATCCACAACGACGGTGATGAGCCTTCACTGCAAATTAAGGACGATTAAAAAAGGTGATGAGAGTATGTGATCGTATCTTACACAGATCAAAGAGGTTTGTGATGCACTAGCTACGTGTGGCAGTGCAGTTTCAGATTTGGAACAAATAGCCACTATATTAAATGGCTTACCGTTTGATTATCAGCCGTTTATGGCGGTTATAACAGCGAGTAAAGAAGCTTTCTCTCTTGATGGAGTAAAGTTTGTGCTAGTTGATGCAGAAGCACAACTTAAGAGTTACCAGCTTCAATCTCAAGTTTCCATGAGTGCAAATGTTGCTCGTATGCAGAACAACAATCAAAGTCATGGTCAGTACAACCGACCTTATAGTTCGAGTGGAAGATCTGGTGCACGATCAGGCGCTCATGGTCGAGGACGTACTAGGCTTCAATGCCAACTATGTGGCAAGACAGGTCACTCAGTGGACAGATGTTGGCATCGCTTTGATCAGAATTTTCCAGGAGTGCTAGCTCAAAAAGACGAATCTACTGCTATAGATGTTAACTCGTATGAGGTAACTAATTCATATAGTAACAATGTGCATCCTCAGGTTCATGTGGTCTCTCCAACATCAGACAGATGGATTGTAGACTCGGGAGCCACGCATCATGTCACCCCCGAGGCTTCCAAAGTAATCGATGGCTCGGACTACACTGGTCTAGGTAAGCTGATCGTGGGTAATGGTCAAGCCTTAAACATTAGTAAAACTGGAACTGTGGTTCTCAATGCTAAGAATCGAGCTTTGTTTCTTCATAACTTACTGCATGTTCCATCAGTTACTAAAAACTTACTTTCTGTCTCAAAGTTTGCTAGAGACAATGGTGTCTACTTTGAGTTTCATGCAAAGGAGTGTCTTGTTAAAGATGAAGAAACGGATACTGTTCTGTTGCAAGGATAAGAGAATGGTGGTTTGTATCAATTTGTTGCCACAGTTGATGATCAGCATAGCAGTGCAAATGATTTAGAAGCAAATGTAGTTAATAAAGCTTCAAGTGATGTGAAGAGTTCTTATGTCTTATGGCACATGAGACTTGGGCATCCAGCTCATGCCTCACTTGTAAAAGCTTGTAAACACATTGGAATTGTTTTTCCTACTACTGCGGATATTGTAAATGGTGATATGTGTGTTGCGTGTTAAATGGGAAAAAGCCATAAGATTCCTTTCAATGAATCCTCTACGGTTTACACAAATCCTTTCCATCTTGTATTCTCAGATCTATGGGGGCCCTCGCACATTGTTTCAAACAGTTTTTACTATTATGTTTCGTTTGTTGATGCACACACGAGATATTGCTGGGTATACTTATTGAAAACCAAGAATCAAGCCTTACAGGCTTATCAATCGTTTCATGAAATGGTGAAAACACAGTTTGGTACTGTGATTAAAGAAGTGCAAACGGACTGGGGAGGTGAGTATCGTCCTATATCTTCACTATTGACAAAGCTGGGTGTTCATCATCGGTTGTCTTTCCCACATACTTCAGAATAGAACGGAGTGGTAGAAAGGAAACACCGCCACATCATTGAATTGGCACTTGTCTTGATGGCTCAAGCATCCTTACCGTTTAGATTTTGGTCATATGCAGTCACACTGCAGTTCATCTAATCAATCGCCTTCCCACACGAGTTCTGCAAGGAAAGTCACCGTTTAAGGAGCTGTATAACAAATTACCAGATTATAGTTTTTTAAGAGTATTCGGGTGTAGGTGCTTTCCTCATCTTCGAGCGTATCAAAGCCATAAACTCTGTTTTAGATCACAACTGTGCACCTTCCTTGGATATAGCACACAACATAAAGGATATCAGTGCATGGCGGCTGATGGGAGGATTTACATCTCGAGGCATGTCATTTTTTATGAACAGTTTTTTCTTTTGCAGGTAAACAAGATGTTCAACACAGTGATCACGATTCTACAAAATTGGCCATACAGCTGCCTGTGGTTAATGGAGCAGGTAGAGTTATCATGAGAGTAGGCGTGCCACGTGAAAATCAAGGACAACCACCCATTGTGCATGTGCTACCTAACACGATGTTCCCAGATATGGGACAGCAAACGCCTAGTGCTAGTCCTACCATCAACTCAACTTCAGACAATGTGGGGCACTCGAATGAAGCTGACCAAGAAATTACCAATCAATTACCTAATGACACTAGTCTAACTCAAGGTGAGTTGCAAGGTATGATGCAGAACACGAGTGATGAAGCACAGTCAACTGCTCCCGTTGCTCGACACCCTATGATGACTAGGAGAAAATGTGGGATATTCAAGCCAAAGTTATATTCCATAGCACATGTCGAGGCTGAGAAGGAACCAAGCTCAATCTATGAGGCGTTACAGTTCCCTCAGTGGAAGACAGCAGTTAATGAGGAGTATGAAGCACTAGAGAGGAACAACACGTGGTCTCTTGTTAATTTGCCTAAAGGGCGATCTATAGTGGGGTGCAAGTGGATTTTTCGCGTAAAGAAGAATGCTGATGGATCGGTGCAGAGATACAAGGCCAGACTTGTAGCCAAAGGATTCACACAAGTTCCTGGACAGGATTTTCAGAAACTTTCAGCCCGGTGGTTAAAGCCTCTACCATTAATGTCATGTTAGCACTTGCAATCCAGAACAAATGGGAGATAAGGCAAGTTGATGTGAATAATGCCTTTTTGAATGGTGAGCTTCACGAGGATGTGTTTATGCAGCAGCCTCAAGGCTTTGAGAAGGTTGCTCCAGATGGTTTACAGTTGGTCTGTAAGCTACATAAAGCTTTGTATGGTCTTCGCCAAGCCCCGCGTACCTGGTTTGCAAAATTGAGGAATTATGTGGTCAGCATCGGTTTTAAGAGCTCGCAAGCTGACAACTCACTTTTTATTAAGCAAGAAGAAGGGCGAGTGATGTACATTCTGGTGTATGTTGATGATATAATCATCACTGGCTGCTCGAAGGATGAGATTGAGAAGGTAGTTGTCTTGCTAAGCAAGAAGTTTTTCCTCAAAGACCTTGGTTAGTTGAACTACTTTCTTGGCATTGAAGTTAAGCATACAGGTGGTGTTATCTTCCTTAGCCAAAAGAAATACATCATGGAGTTGCTAACCAATATGCAAATGGATACAGCTACTTCAACTCCTACACCTATGATTTCTTCACTGAAGCTTTTCAAAGATTCAGGTGATGAGTTGAGTGATGCAAAAGAGTATCGAAGCCTGGTGGGATCACTCTTGTATGTGTGTCATACAAGGTCGGATATTGAATTTAGTGTAAACAAGTTGGCTCAATTCATGCATGCACCCCGGGAACAACACTTTGCAGCAGCGAAACGAGTTTTACGGTATCTCCGAGGAACTCTTGATTATGGTCTGGTGTTCTCTCCGAGTAAAGAGATGGTTCAGCTTATAGCTTTTTCAGATGCTGATTGGGGAGGTAGTATAGATGACCGACGCTCAATATCCGGGTGCTGTGTGTATTTAGGTGGGAATCTTGTTATGTGGAGTTCAAGAAAACAAAAAAATGTATCAAGATCCACCACTGAAGCAGAGTATCGAAGCTTAGCTGACGTTACATCGGATGTAACTTGGTTGGATGTGTTGTTAGCAGATATGGGTATTCGAGTACAAGCCTTGCCTGTTGTTTGGTGCGATAACTCAAGTGCAATTGCAATGAGTGAAAATCCTGTGTATCATTCAAAAACCAAACACGTTGAACTTGATGTTCATTTCGTTAGGGAAAAGGTTGCAGCTGGGAAGTTGAAGGTCAATTATGTGCCCACTGAGCGTCAGGTAGCTGATGGACTAACCAAGGCTCTGGCAAAAGACAGGTTTATTGAGTTTCGGCAAAGGCTGGGAGTTTTGTCATTTGAAAGCTTGGAACAGCAGGTAGGATGTTGAAGAATTGAAGCAGCAGGGAGGATGTTGAGCATATTCTGGAAGCTGCCAACTCAGCAAAATTGGTTATCCAGCTCAGCAAGATTAGTTACTAGACTTAACAAACTCAGCTGAGCTGCTAATGCTAATTCTGTTACTATATAAATACAGTGTAGTGTATTATGAACGATGAATGAAAAAAAAAAGTTTTTTGGTTTACTTCTTCTCTATTCTTTCAATACCTAGTTTCATGGAAGAAGCTTTATCTGGAAAAAGAAGAGGTGAGAATTAGGTAGACTATATGAAGATTGTACAATTTAAAAAAAAAATCCCATAAGAAAAATTTTAGCATTAGTTAAAACAAATGAATGACTTGGTATTATATTTTGTCTTCATACTCGATCCGCTCCTAAGGGTGCATCTCTTATTCTGAATGTTCGACCAAGTGAAGTTAATGGTGACTTCAACTAGTTGTATGTTTATATATGGTTTGTCTATGTTTTTGTTGGATTCATTTTATGCCTTGTTATGCACATTGGCTGCGGCCAAAATAGAGTCGATGGAAAAGGTCATGAACTTTCAAGTTCTCGTAAGCCGAAGTGAAATTTGTACAAGGATGACTTAACTAGATTCATATTGTTCCGACAGATCAGTAAGATTCTTTGAAGGATGCTGATCCATTTTATTACCTCTATCTGGAAAACTTAGTATGCCAGTGCCTGGTATAGGAACTAGTAAGAACAGGACCCAATTTGGTGTCTCCATTGTTGTAATGTCGTCATTTCTAATATTGTTTTCCTTCCATATTTTCCCTTTGTGTAATTTAACTCGGGGATCATGTTGTATATCTAATCCGGAAAAGATAAGGAATCACATGGAACCAACTCTTGCTTGGAGAAAATTCATCGATTACGGGAATTAATGTCTGTATATTGACTGTTTGTTGATGGGAATAAGCCACTAGAATGAGTTTGGACTATTCTTACTGCAATAAGAGGCCTTGAAATGCAAATAGAATTTGTCAAGAAACTTACAAGTATTATAGTTGGTGTATATGCCTTTGCTCGGATCAGTTGAGCTTGTGATGAATCAGATTTTAGTTTCCACCCAAAAGGGTCAACCTCGGATGAACTTGGGAGCGTATCTTCATTGCTGGAGGGCACTTCTTGCCAATATGACTAGGGCTGTCTGGTTTTGCCAATGTGTGAACCCCGCTACTAGGGGTGGATGTCTGTCTCGTCTAGTCAAGGAAAAGTAAGAAGCAACGGTCTTTTTCCTCCTCCTCCTTCGTTTCTCTATCAGATCTCTTATTTCTTTTGGATGGCTTAATCCCATCATTACTGGTAGCTTGTCTTTCAAACATTCCAATTATGGTGACATTCTTACTTTCTGGCTGGGCCCTTTTCTTTTTATCTTCAAACTGATTAATATCGAAGCTTTTGCAGGGTTATCGATATATCCGCTACAAAGTTTTGAGCAAAGAAGAAGCAAAGAGGCCTGTTGGTCTTGGGAGGCACACAATGGCTGATAGGGATATCGCAACGAACTTAACCTGATTTTGTAGGCTCTATGTTTCTGTGAGCTCTGTTGATTAACTCTGCAGGTGAGTGGTATTCATATGGTTTCATATATCAAAAGTTTGTTTACTATTTTGGTTGTCATGGGCATGTATCCATGCATATGATACAATCAACTATGAATTTTATTTGGGACAATATTTTACTAGAAGATGAAAATGTCAAAAATTTCAAATTTAACCCGTTCGTAAAAATACATATTATGCGTATAAAAAATATGGTAGGTTTGCTCCACAGTAAACATATGTTTTTCCCTTGTTTATTTTGACAAAAGACAATAGGTGAAAAGGTACATCGAGAATATATAGAAATTAGAAACATGGAAGAACTTATAAAATTTGAGGGGCGAAAATATATTTTCAATAGATAATATAAATAAAATATCCAAAATATATAGAAATTTAAGAGAAATAAATAAATAAATTACAAATAATTTTTCAATACAAATTTCTAGTTTTGATAAAAAAAATTAATAGAAGCATAATTGTATATGAAATTCATATTACAAACAATATTTGTCTTGATAAATCTAAAATTCAAATTTTAATGTACTTTTTTCTTAATTTTTAAGATAATTGGGTTAAACTTAAAATACCAATTTAATTAAATTTTTATTGTATTTCTTTTGTCATTACTTTCTTTTGTTAACAATTTAAATATGCTAATAAAAATGATTTAAATATGATAATAATAACGGACTGTTGTCAATTATTTTGTTATTATTGAAATGTTAATGTTAACTATTTTTTTATCAGGTCATTAAAAATATATAAAAAAAATTAATTTGTATCGTTAATTATTTTATTCCTATTAAAATGCTAACGATAATTATTATATCTTTCTTATATCATCAAAAAAATATTAAAAAGTTTAAAAAGAATTGATGTTGGAATTTTTTTATTTATTAATATGAGGTAAGTATAAAATGTAATAGTTGCTCAAAGAACACTTTTAATTATTTAACATTGAACGCTTATATTTCTGACATTCATGATGCTTAAACTTGAGATCTCAAGAAATAACAAAACGGTGTTAACTTAATGACATCGTTAATGTTCTCTTACATTTAGAACAATTTTATAAAATAAAATTTTAAAAATAAAAAAGTATTTAATAAAAATTTAAGAAGTAGAATGATTAAACTTATTCTATCTTTTTAAAATATCATGAAATCTCTAATTAATATTAGTCCAAAACCTACCAATCCCCCAACTACATTTACCTACTAATAATGATGGTTCATACCCTCATTACAAACAAAATAATTTTTATTCTCCTAGTTTAATGATTACACTTTCTTTTTGCACCCTTCAAAAATGATTTTATATTTTTATTTAAAGTAAATTATAAATTCCTCACTAAACATAATATTATTTTCTATTTTACTTATTATTCTTTTAGTTTTTTCAATTTAATCACTAAACTTTAAAAATTAAATATTTTTAATTACTCTACCGAGTACTCCCTAACCCTCTGTGATGATATGGTATTTTTTTTTATTAATTTTTGAATTAATTAGTATTTAGAGTTTGCTTCATCCTAACAGCTACCACAACTGATCCAACTCCTCTCAAACGTGCTGCTTGTGGCTAACACCACAGCTTCCACGGTCGTGATCCATATGACTCAGCACCCACAACAGCACCGCTATTGTAGAATATCATCCTCACCGTCGTCACTATTCACCACCACCACGGGCAAGCCAACATCTCTGATTAAACTCGAACCACATCTTTTTTTCACCATTTTCTAACCCATGTTTTCTTCTGCTATTGTCTCCAGAAAACAACCGTCGGAGCTTGAAATACTTGATATTAAGACTTTTATTAGTATTGCAGCTAGTTATCTTGGTAGTGATATCGTGTGCGAGGGATATGACACAATCTTGTTGTTCCTCTTCTTGTCTTTCCTTCTCCTTTATTTCTTTCTTCAGTTTTATTTTCGTGGTCTTCAAGTTTCTTAAAAGAATCAAAGGAGCTTATATAAAATGAGAAATCATATAATCACCGTCGGAATCTGCATTTTAGTCACAACAGCAAGGAAAATATTTTTTTGCCAATTTTGTGTTTGAAAACACCCATTGCTAATAATGTTTCAGTTGTTTGAATGATAAAGAAAATGTGAAAACATGACAGTTTTTGCTGACCACCGAGAAAGGGTGGCTTCCACCGTTCTTCCACCGCCATATTTGGAGAAAATGCAACCCATTGTTCAGCTCGAGAAACCAACAGTGACCCAGATTAAGTAAAACAAGTATAGATTAAAATGGTAAAACTTTCCCTCGTCAGAACAAAAGATGAACCATTTTAACCGGAGGGAAAGAGAGGAAAAGACAACAATGGAATTATCATGTTCTTCTTCTTCTTCTTCCCTTATAGGGAGATAAGAAGTTGTTAGATAGAGTAGAAATTTGTTCATTAGTATAAATTTTGTTTCAACCATTTTAAGTTTAAGAACAGTAGTCGATTACAAACCCAAAGAAAAGAGGCGGTGGCTGGAAATTTTATGAGTTTTCGAATATACCTTTCATTTGTTATTGACGTATAAAAATTAAAAAAAATCTTTTAATTTAACCACGTCATAAGGCCGTTACCGAGTTCACAGTGACTAAAAAACCAAATATATAAAATTAATTATTAAATTTATTTTTTTAAAAGTATAGTGAATTAAATTTGAAAGAGATTAAAATATTCAGTTACTAAATTTATAATTTACCCTTTTATTTAAAATATCAAAAGACAGTTTTTCCACATTGGTTCACGTTGCATGGGCCAAAGCCCTTTTTACCGTCACCTGTTAGGTTAAAAACTTCAAAAAGCTTTGATTTCTCGCTTCTGCCGGTTTTTACTGTACCTAATTTGTAATTCCTGCCTACACACCAAATTTTTTCCCCCACCAAATTTTTTCTGGTATAATCGCTTCTTTTTTATTTATTAATCAATTAATTTGAATTAGATATCATATAGGCGATGACGACTACCCCTAACTTTTTTTATAATATAATCATCGATTTTTGATTTATTAATCGATTAACCCGAATTGAATATCGTAAAGATGAGTACGAACTCCAAACTTTAACCCCAACTTTTTTAACACAAAAGAAAGGTATGTTTTTTAATAATAATAAAAAGAAAGGTTTGAGATTGAGTAATATTTATTGGAAATTTAATCTATTTTTATAAGAATCTCCTAACTATAATGATATGCATTTTGTGTGGAATAATTAAATAGGCTAAGCGTTTACCTCGAAAAACCAAACTAGGCCAAATTGGCTCATTACAGCACCCGCATAAATAATTTAGCCATTAGGACATCCAAACATTTAATTTGGGATCAACAGTAAATTGAACAGTTTCATGAGATATAATTTTTAATGGTTGTGTTAGGTAGGCCCCACAGTCTAATTAAAAAAATTCTTGAGGGACTCGTCACGCCCAATAAAAAATAATATTTTTTTGTAATTTTTAAAAGAAAATTAAAAAAATAATATTTTATTCTGAAATTTAAGCAATGTCGGTAGTAACGATACTACCTTGTGAGTATCGATACTTCCATTACCTTTGGTATCAGTAGCCCTTTGGGTATCGGTACCATTTTTGCATTCTAGAATTTGAGCATTTTTTGTAGTATCGATACTACCTTGTTAGTATCGATATTTCCATTTCCTTTGGTATCGGTACCCTTTGGGTATCGATACCATTTTTGCATTCTGGAATTTGAGCAATGCGGGTAGTATCGATACTACCTTGTGAGTATTGATACTTCCATTACTTTTGGTATCGATACCATATTAATAGTATTGGTACTATGTATGAGGTATTGATATTGTCAAAACAATATCGATAGTACGTGTACAAAAATGTATTTTGTGCTCAATTCCAAGTAAAATGAACTTTGAATTATTTTTAAAACTTTGAAAACCTTGAACAAATTCAATTCAAGTCCAAAAACATTATGCCTTAATTGTTATATCAAAATATAGTTCAACATTTTGTAACGTTTATTTTAAAGTCCAGCGTGATATTTTGGAAGATGTAGATAATGTTTTCTGTTATGACCTTCACCTCTGGAGTGGCTACAAAGTTTTGGTTGATCTGGCTCTCTTTGAGGATCATCCATATCGGTATGAATTCGGCAAGATTCAGGTGGACCCCTTAACTTTCTACGCAATCGAGGATTTGGCAACCATTTCTAAAAAATTGTGCATATAGGCCAGTATGCTTTATTTGGGAGGTACTTGAAGTCACAACTATAAATGTTGCGCATAGTGTGCAAGCTATAACAGTTATCAGCATATAAGTATGGGTCAACATTGATGTGCATACATGCAGCAACAGGGTGAATGCATGGGAACCTAAAAGCTTGAAATCGACCACAATCACACGATCTTCTATTCAAATTACCAGTGTATGTTATAGAATTACCTCCCTCATATGGTCGAACTAGAGCTTAGACAACGAAATCAGAATCAAGTCTGGCAAAATGTTGGACAAACATTGATGTCGCATGTGTTTGATTCTTTTGCATTGTCTTCTCTAAATCTGGAGCCCAATTTCTCCCATCACTGATCATGGCATCAATTTGTGCACTTTTGTCTGTCCATACTTTACCCAACCTAAAGTAAGTCTCCCTAACAATACTTACTATCGGGAGATGGCAAGTCCCTTTCAGCATTGAGTTGATACATTCAGCAAGGTTGGTAGTCATATGACCGTAACGTCGACCCTCAACATCATATGCTTGTGACCATATCCCCCTTGGTATTTCAGCTGCGAACTCATACACATCATCTCTGTATCTTCTCAAATTTTCAAGTCGTGCATGGAAGTTTGGTTGGAGTAAAGCATACCCTAAGAAACAATAACTTAAATGTTATTAAAAAAACACTAATGAAGCAGAAATAATTAATGACAAATGTTAAGGTATTTACCCATGTTGATAATCTCCTTTTTGATCTTTTTTTGCTTAAACATCTACATTGTATTCGACGCGATATGACATATACAATATGCAGGATATCCGTGAGGTGGTGTCCATCTATTTTCGGGTCTATCAATTGTGCTTAACAACCCATACGACCGATATGAGATAATGCAAACCCCTTCTTGAGTGACAACATGGGAATGCAAGTTGGAGAGAAAAAAATTCCAAGTTTCCTTCAATTCATTTTTAACAATGGCGAAAGCAATGGGGAAAATATTCTTGTCTCCATCTTGTGCAACGGCTATCATCAAGATGTGTTTGTAGAGCCCATACAGAAAAGAGTCATCGACTTGAATCATTTGTTTGCAAAATCTAAACCCTTCGATAGCTGCCTTAAACGCCTAGAACAAGCCACCAAAAATTCTTTTCCCGAGGATAACGTCTCCCTCAAGCGTGACTGCAGGATGAGTATAGTACCTAACAATGGTTCCAATGATGAAAAATTATATTGCTTGCAGCAGACATGGTAGCTCATTATATGACTGATCCCAATCACCATACAACAAGGTCATTGCTTTCCGTTTAGCCATCCATGCCTTGTAATATGTCGGAATATAACCAAATGTATTCCGAATGGATACCACTAACATAGAAACGTGCATTCTTGGATTTTTTTTTCTACCAATAGCTTCACATAAGAGCATACGACATCCGAATCTAAATGTATGTGGTCTTGTGTCAAGGAGGACATTGTGCATGCGTGCTCTACATTGAACCTTGTGACTTCCCACAACATCTTCCATTGTAGGTATGATGCTTGTATCCTCCATTTACAGCCAACATCATGGTGTATACACCTTACGAAATAAGTTTTTTTTATCTGACTCCACGACATAAAATTGAAGATGAGCTTTCATACAATACTCCTTGATTGCTAGTTGTGCATCTTTTTTGTTTCAAACTAAGATTCAATAGCCAACTCAAATGATCGCTCGTCTGAAGAACCCCAGTGGGCAGCACATAACTCTGGCATATCAAATATTTCAGGATTCCGCATAGCATTGTAGTTAATGTCATGCATTGCAACTGCATGATGATACAGAGGCAAATCATGGTGAGGCATTTGAAGTTGAGGGTTTGTCCTTGCCCAAACATTTGGAGTAGTATACAATCATTGACATCGTGAAACAGCTGTCTCTCATACATCCACCTCAACATCCAAACCTTGTCCCTCTGAAAAAGCCTCAATAATATCGGACTCATCAACTAATGTTATGTCGTCATCGTCTACCAACGGAACAATGTCTTCATCATCCTCGCTAAATTCAATAAGACTTTCACTGAACCGTCCAACAAGGTTCTCATCATCATAACTTCCATGTGCTTGAGAGGGTCCTGCTTCTTTTATTCTTCGAGCTAGTACTGATGAAGTCTGAATATCAGTTGCATTCGTCGTTTCGACGTATATCTCCACCTTATTATTATCTGATGATTGATGAAGTCCAACTATAACAGCAACATCGTCATCATCATCAAGCTGAACTTTTCCATAAGTCATTGGAATTGAAGAGATCAGGTGTCGATAACTTAAGAGAAAATAACCTCAGTGACCGAAAATGCCTTATAATATACGATTTTAACCAACTTTTTTTGGATTTGCCAAAATGACCAACAAAATCGCAACGCGAACTCTAATTTTTCAACTCAGTTTCCAAATTCGCAACGCGATTGTAAGATTCGCAATGAGATTTTGAAAAATGTGTTGCGAGAGTTTGAAAAACGTGTTGTTGCGATAGTGAAAAAGTGTTGCGATATTGAAAAATCCAAAATAAGTTTACATTTTAACTATTCCAAATTCACGTGGAGTTTGAAACAATAAAGAATGTGTTGCGATAGTGTAAAAGATTCCCAAGTGTTTGCAATGCTTAATCCCACATAGTATTGGAAACACTATTGTGAATGGGTATTTAAGGCTTAGATTTCCCACTTCCTTGTTGAGTGGAAGAGAACAAGGGGGACTCTCGCGCACCGCCGCCGTCCCGTCTCGGGTCGGGTTGGGTCGTGGTCGTGGTCATTTTGTTGGTCATTTTGGAAAATCGAAAAAAAGTTGGTCAAAATCGTATATTATAAGGCATTTTCGGTCACTGAGGTTATTTTCTCATAACTTAAACATGAAATAGAAGCTTCAACTTTTCTCCCAATTTTTTGCTTCATTTGGCGATGTGATACATCTACAGGGAACATCATATTGATCGATCTGTCTGACTTAAACACAACACCAACATCAGTTTGTAGAATTTCGCCATTATAATGGACAAATGTGAAGAATTTGTTGTTCATTGTTTGAAATGTTTTTTGTTAGATGAAAGGAGTTTTTTTGCGTGGGAGATTAAAGAAGAAATGAGTGTCTAAAGTAAGAGATTGAAGATGATGTGCACAACTTTAAGGGAAGACATAATTTTTTTCGTTCGAACTCGTTACACCGACGTGACGAGTTCCATTGAATTTTTTTATAAAAAAATCGACTGTTTAACAACGGTCAAAAATTTGAAAATTATATCCGTTGAAACTCGTCACGAATAAAATATTATTTTTAAATTATATTTTTAAAAAATTAAAAAATATATATATATTATTCTTTTATTGGGTCTCGTCTCGTCACGTCGGTGTGACGAGTCCCTCAAGAATTTTTTTTAATAAGGCTATGGGGCCCCCTGACACGGCTATTAAAAAAATTATATCTGGCGTGACGAGTTCCATGGAGACTATTTAATTTGTCGTAGATCTCAAATTAAATGTTTAGATGCCCTAATGGGCTAAATTATTTATGCGGGTTCCATAATGGGCCAATTTGCCCACCAAACTACCCATTTGCCCAAAACTCCAAGACACGAAATGAATTAAGCAAAACGCCACCTGTGACCCACTGCCAAAGGCCAGAAGAATTGATCATTAGGGCCTGCAAAAACTGAACCATAGGTTCATCAAAAGCAAATAATCTTCGACTTACTGCCTCACTGACAAAGTAAACGGACTGTACAACAAAATCTAAACAGAAAGACCAACCTACTAGATCATTTGTCTTGATATTCATCCAAAATTTAGTTGTGCACTAGATGCCTCCATCAGCCCATTTCGGATCTGCTCACTGATATCCCTAACATGACCAGGTCCATGGGGAATAAACACGGTTGTGTTCTTTGAGGAATTGTCGAGGTCCTTGATCGTGTAGAAGTACTGTGTGATCATGATGAGATCCATCACCTCCTTGCCTGAGGTGCCTTCCACCTTGTGAGAGAAGTCCAATATGTTATCCCTCAACCCATCTGTGATTGCCTGACGCTGCCTGGCCACACCAACTCCGCCTAAGTACTTGGATTCGGATTCGGCTTCGTCTTCTTCTCTTTTAACTTGGATAATCTTCTCAGCTTCACCTTTGTACACACTCGCAAGCTTAAGTCTTCGAGCTGTAAAGACAAAATCATTGTCAAGTTGTCTTTTTTCAACTTCAGATGAATGGCTCATGGTCGTTGATTTACTTGGCAACTGTTCTAGTTTGTATCACTTGCATGATTCTCAGAAACTGGAATTTAATTAGCCACGTTTAACAAAGTTTAAAGTAAAAAAGAACCTTTTTTGTATTTTACCTGCATTTATCTCGTTCATTGCCGAGCGAACAGCAGGATCAGGAATAATGTCAACCATCAATATGTGCTCGATGCTATATCCATAATCTCCCATCACCTGATGTATGATTTCAGATTATGTACTTGCAGAAAGCCTTATAAAAGATGGAAAAATAATCGCCATAGTGCAATTAGATAGAAAGTAGTCATAGTTTATCTAGAAACATTCGAAATCTCATATTTCACAAATCAAAATGTTTGCTCCCCTTCCTGACTTGCTCCTTAGGCATTTGTATTCTGGGAAATGCAAGCTAGGAGAATACACCCACAGAACCACTATGTAAAGCTGAGTATGCCAGTATTTCATTAACTATCTAACATCTAGTTTTCGACACACACAAGTTGGCCACTGACATATTACTGAATCTTTTGTTCAAAGAGATCATCCAAATTCATTCTAGGAACTAGAGCTCGAACCACTACCCTCTAGAAATGAAATGTTTAGTACTCAGAAATCAAACGAAAGGGGGGAGAGGTCGAAGGATAACTTATAAATGAATAGCATCAATACTTATAGGCTGACATGCAAACAGAAGTGCAAAGAAAATTACCATCAAAAACATAAGCCCGGATTTGTTCTTCGGGATTCTGCAGCTCATAAAATGCATCATCAGCATGTGCCTTAACCACTTTGTGTTGAATCGAGCAAAGCAATTGCACAAACACATTGTCCTACAAAATGTAACATCTTCATTATCTACGTGTTCTCTTTGTTTAACTTTATGCATAGAAATTGGATACTATTAACATATTGCTATTTGTTTATTTATTGTACTAACTAATCATAATTCATAAACCCTTAAAATCAAAAGATAAATTTACCCTTAAAAGGAAACCAGTGATTTGGAGCTCCAATCTGTTAATATAAAAGTCGAAGTCATAGCTCATTATGTTCATATATGATATAAGAATAAATAGAAAGTATAAACACTTTTATAACATAACACAGTGAAGGCAAAGCTTGATTTGTTTATTCATCATGTTCAGCCTTTTATAGGAAAACTTTGAAACTAAAAATATCTCAAACAATAAGAAAAATAAGAACTAAATGATTTCCTAAATCTGAACTAACAAAGATTACATAATCTTCTAAAACGAATAGAAAATTAAAATTCAATCAACAATCCCTTCTTTAAACTGAAGTTTGAAAAACTGTTGGTTTAAGGATTATTCATAGTATGAACACCAATCATCTTCCTTAACTTCTAAAATGCTGCTAGTTTCAAAGGCTTGGTTAGAATGTTGGTCATCTGGTCTTCACTCTTACAGTAGATGGA
This sequence comes from Hibiscus syriacus, assembly GCF_006381635.1. Classification (NCBI taxonomy): domain Eukaryota; kingdom Viridiplantae; phylum Streptophyta; class Magnoliopsida; order Malvales; family Malvaceae; genus Hibiscus; species Hibiscus syriacus. The sequence continues at coordinate 494,653 of NW_024063367.1, read as the reverse complement.
ATTAATAACAGCTTCATTTGTAAAATCTCTTAAGAAATGAAACCGAACATCTATGTGTTTGCTTCTCCCATGTAAAAAAGGATTTTTAGAGAGGTTGATAGCAGAATTATTGTCACAATAAATTATTGTAGCACCCTCTTGCTTAAAATGAAGTGTAACACCCCCACCCCGTACCCGACCCAGTTACGAGTCTGAGGTGTCACATTGACTTTTCAAACTTTGACTCTTGACCAAAATTCAAAGAAAATTTAAAACTTTCATTAAAATAAAATCGATTTATCTACATAAATTAACCAAAATCGATCAGTGCATATTCAACTCAATCACTTAGTACATGCCAACTATATTCAAATTAACCAAACACATTTAAATCATCTATTTTCTGATCTGAAATTTTGTAAGGGAGATGCTGACCTATTTTTCTCTTCTTTGTTTCTCTTCTCGCTTCTGTAACCTACGTGTGAAACAATCACACGCTAAGTATATGACTTAGTGAGACAAATAAACATGTAATGTAAACTATAACTTGTAATCATGCATGAACTATTACTGTTATCACTCATACCCTTATTCATGTAACAAATCCCTATAACACATATGCAATATATAATTACATGTAAGAACATATATACACCTATACTCATCATTTCCATCATTAGCCTCATTTCATTATCAATATCATTATTATTTATCTCACTTCGTACATATCCTCTTATACCACACATTTTAACCAACATTTTACTCATTTAATCATACAATCCACATATCATCATATAAATCATATAATACAATTCATAGCACAAAAACATACAAGTCACATGTAATATGTTTGTTGTTATTTCTTTATTAGCCCATGTACACATGTGAGAACTATAGATATGTGAGTCTATAGAGATTGTGCACAAATGTTGTCACCACAGCTCGTATAAATACACCGAAGTGCCACGTAGAATTGCACCGAAGTGCCACGTAGAATTGCACCGAAGTACCGCGTAAAATTGTACCGAAGTGCCATATAAAATGTCCCTAAGGACCACGTAGAAAATTCCTTAAGAATCATATACATATACAAAGGATCAAGTATGTGTCTCAAAAGACATCACACATGTTCCAAGGAATACATATATGTCCCGAAGGACCGCGTAGACCCTCGACTCTTGGCATGCCAACTATACCCTTAGCTCGCATGACACATAACATGGGCATTATTATTTATGTCATTTCATATTCACACATTCATAACATTTATCTCTTATCGCATATCTGATCTCTTATAATCATGTAATCACATAGCTCGTGTCATTTCTTGTGAAATCATACATATCATGTAAGAAATATCAGACATGTTCACACAAATCACTTCCATATAATTCACATGATTTATTATCTCGTAGATCATATCACATTTTCATACAATTTCACAAATCCTTGTCATATATGGATATCACATTTGTACTTAATCACATAGATAATGTTATATAGCACTAAAATCCCACAGTTCCTATTTCGTAGCTTATATATTGTTCTTATATCTTTTTATAGACATATAAACAGCTAGATCATAATTCCCCAATTTATTGTACATAATCATATCATCATTTATATTCATAACACCTAGCTCATATTTTGTTCTCTTATGCTTATATAGATCCTATAACATATATTGTAGCATACTAACATATATCACTTATATAAATTCATTTATATATAAATTTCTTATATTCTCTTAATTCAAGTTCACATTACTCTTATAACCTTTTCCTATGACTTCATAGATCTTTACCATGTAATTTCTATATCATAGCTCATCTAAGCACATTAATCTTTCTCATACAGCTTATCTATCATATGATTATCATTATTTATGTACAGATCTCCTAATTGATATTATATTTTCATATTGTCCTATAAATCAATGCTAGTTAGTTTATCTCACTTTTCATTTAATACTATAAGTAAATTATAATAGTTCCCATAAACTTGACTCATGTAATTTATGTTTTGCTATTATATCTTTATCTAAACATATATTTACATGTTCATGATCACTTAACTTTTTTTCTTTCTATGGTTATCACATACAATATTTACTATTATACATGATTCGCGACCTTATAACTTATTTCACATATAGTTACATATTTCGTTTCCATATAACCCATATCATATAAATTTACACCTCATAACATATAATATGAACAAAACATATACACATAATACAAACTTAATCATGATTCTATTCATGCAAACATAAAATATTGGAAACAGACTTATCACAAGTCTAATTTCCATATAATAATATGCACAATCTAATAATATGCACTCACCTTGGCCTCACTAAGTTCCAATCCACTTTTATGATTTCCTCTCTTTCGATCGAATCTTAACTTGATAATCGTTCTGGAACTTGTTCATGTTCTATATCTACATAATCATACATTGATATACTCTAATCTATCCTTTCTTATACCAAAAGAAATGTCTATTTCAATTTCCCCTTGAAGTGCATCGATGCATTCAACAGTGTACCGATGCATCCCTTAACATGTGCATCGATGCACTCCTTATGTATCGATGCATTAATTGCATTCGATGTTTCCATTTTTAAGGAGTGCATCGATGCACTTCCTGTGCATCGATACATACTGAACAATTTCTAGAAATTTACCCTTGATGCATTGGTGCACATTGAATGTGCATCGATGCACAAAGCCCATAATTCATTTTTAAGCCTGAAAATCACTCAAATCAACTCAAATGCTTTATCTTTCATCCCCTTTCTTATTCTTAACTTACATACTCATATTCAAACTCATTTTTATTCATTAATCACCTCTTTAACATCAAAGTCCTATTCTCCATATGTAATTCAAGAATTACACTAAATTTTCAACATGTTCCAAATTCAATTCTATTGCTTCTAACTTCTTAATTGGACCCTTAACAAGTCAAATTTGGTCTGGAAATCCCGTAAATGACTTTCCACTAAGATCTCATTTATTCACTTCCTTCCTTTAACCCTTCCTAACTCCTTTATCTTTTGATTTTAAGATAACTTAAGCTTTCCTTAAGCTTAGTTATCATCTAATAATCAAAACTCAATCTTAAATTTAACCAAAAACTCAATAATCAAAAAACTCACCTTTGGCTCTTGGTTTTTACGCGTGAAGGAAGAAGAAATATGAAGGGAATTCTGGAAACCACTTTGTTTCCTCTTCCCTTCCACGTGTTAATTATATAATCATATTTAAATATTTTCCTTGCAAATGACCCTTTTGCCCTTTAATTCCCTTAATAATTACTAGCAAATTTCAGGAAATATTTCCAGGTAAATCATTGAACTATTCAATTCTTCTACTTTAGTCACCAAGTTTTGAAACTTTACAATTTGCTCACTAACCTAACATTGAGGATGTTACATGAAGATCTTCAAGTATTTTCCTTATTCAAACGTCTTGACAAGCACATTTTGTTGCAACTACAAACTCAGTTTCGGTTGTTGACAAAGTAACAATTGGTTTCTTCTTTGAACATCGTGAGATAGCTGATGAATTCATCATGAATACATAATTAGAAGTACTCTTTATATCGTCAAGATCACCTGCATAATCACTATCAGTGAAACCAAATAAATCTGATTTTTCACATTTCTTGTAGAACAACCCATATTCAATGGTTCCTTACAAGTATCAAAAAATCATTCAGCAGCCTGAAGATGTATTTCTCTAGGACACTCCATATATCTATTAAGACGACTTATTGCATAAATTATATCCAGTCTTGTGGTTGTCAAGTATATCAAACTCCCAACAATTTGCTTGTACATAGTGTTGTTAATCTTTTTTCCTTTAGAATCTTTCATTAGCTTAAAACCTGCTTCAGCTGCTGTGCTAAAAATATTGCAATTATGCATTTGAAATATGTCTAAAATGTCTTGCACGTATTTCTTTTGATAAATGAAAATTCCAGTAATAGATTGTATCACTTCAAAACCAAAAAAATAATGTAACATTCCAAGTTCAGTCATATCAAACGCAACCATCATGGAATTTTTAAATTCATCAAACATGGCAACGACACTCCTAGTAAATATAAGATTGTTGAACTATGTTTTATAATATTTTGATATAAAAAATTAAGGCAAAATGTTTTTGGACTTGATTGAATTTGTTCAAAGTTTTCAAAAATAATTCAAAGTCCATTAAACTAGAATTTGAGCACAAAATAGTTTTCTGGATACATAGTATTGATATTGTTCTTACAGTATCGATACTACGTAAATAGTACCAATATTGTTCATGTGGTATTGACACCAAAGGTAAGAGAAGTATCGATACTCTCTATCTAGTATCGATACTACCAATTATTTTCCAAATTGCTTAAATTCCAGAATGCAAAATAGGAATCGATACTCAAGGGGTATCGATACTATTTTACGCAGTGGTATCGATACCATGAAGCATAGTATTGATACTGGTAAAGCCCAACAGTCTTTAACGGTTAGTTTATTTAAGTATTACAAAGGTAGTATCGATACTCATTAAAGGATTATCGATATTCCATGTCCTGTGTAATTTTATTTTGAAGAAACCCCAATGGCTCCAAAACATCCTCAACGGCTACAAACGACCACAAACTCATTCCAACATATAAAAACAAGTTGATGACACTTGAAGAATGTTACAACACCTATCCAAGCAATCAAACACAAGAGAATAGCTTTTCATTCTTATTTTCCTTTATCTTGTAAATATTAGTGTTTTAGTGAGCTTAATATTTTAAAGATTTTCCTTTAAGAGGTTTTCTTGTTTACATATTTTATTCATTTTGTAAAGGGAATTGGTTCTAGCTTAACCTTTGAAAAGCTAGGGAGTTGTAAAAGTTATCTCTTTGTCCTGAAAAAGAAAGAACAAATTAGTGAATTTGTTAGAAAATCCTAAGTGAGGAGTTTAAGTAGTGGATGCAGACTTGGTTGAGAAGTCATGTAATACCCCAAATATCAGGTCAGAGACTATATTGAAAAGATTTGAAATTTGAAGACTTATTCGAATAAATGGTAAAAGATAATAAATGGTTTAAAATAGTGTTTTGGATTAAATTGTAGCAATAGATGAATATAGAGGGTATTTTAGTCTTTTAAGGATAAATGAATTTAAAATTTATCCTTATTAGGGTTTTTAGAAAGAAAAGGGGAAAGTAGAAACAAACAGAGTTATCTCTTCTCATCTTCTTCTTCTCGTGCAAGGACTACCTTCCATAGCCCATAGGTAAACCTCAATTTAATCACTTTTTCCTTTCGATTATGGGTTATTGTTACTTCCTTAAGTGATATGTAAGCTTTGAATAGGATTAAGAACATATTAGAAAAAGTAGTGTGATCCTTAGAACTGAATGTTCTTGGAAGATTTTAGATGTTTTAAGACAGTAAATGAAGGAAAGTTAGTATGAATAGGTAAAGAAGAGTTTAATAGTATTGTATGGTGTAATTATAACTAAATTTGACTCCATTTATGTAATAATCGGGTTGAAAATTGGAAAAAAACTAGGCAAAGGTATCGGTACTGATAGAACAATACCGATACTATAGGCTAAAATGGGATAAATTAGTTGTGTAGTATCTATACTGATTGAATCAGTATCGATACCGACAAGGTAGTATCGATACCATGGTAAGCGTATCAATACCAGACAACATCGAATCTAAAATTGGTATCGATACCGAAAGGGGGTATCAGTACTATAGTATAGAAGTATCGGTACCAGGGTTAGTATTGATACTATTGAGCTTGGAACGACTAATTAGGTTGAAATTGTTCTAGAAAATATAATAATATGTACTAACAATTAATATTTAAGTATAATTGTTTAAGTATAATGTTTAAGTATAATTGAGCTTGAGTAATGTTTAAGTATAATTGTTAGGAAATATACTAACAATTAATATTGTATGTGTCTTTATAGATGCTTGAGTAGATCGAAATCAAGCTCCCGAGTCAAGCAAAACAAAAGGCAAAGGCAAAGTACCTGATTAATCAACTTTGCGTTTTGGATATAATAGCAAGGCAATTCAGGTGAGTACATTATTGTAATTATTTGAGATGAAGAAGATTTATATTGATTCAAATTAGAATGTTTAAATTAATGTATGTTTTATACTATTGACTACGCTATTTATTATATGTATGGAAAGAATATTATGAATGAGTTTTAGAGTATGAACTGCTCTAAACCGAATACATAAATAAAATGCATGAAATGATGCATTAAGGCATGAAAGAATGCCATAAATAAAATGCATAAAAGAATGCATTAAGGCATGAAAGGATTCCATAAATAAAATGCATCAAAAGATGCATTAAGACATGAAAAGATGCCATAAATAAAATGCATGAAATGATGCATTAAGGCATGAAATGATGCATTAAGGCATGAAAGGATGTCGTAAATAAAATGCATGAAATGATGACATAAATTAAATGCATGAAAGGATGCATTAAGGCATGAAAGTATGTCGTAAATAAAAGCATGAAAGGATGCATTAAGGCATGAATGGATGCCGTAAATAAAATGCATGAAATGATACATTAAGGCATAAAAGGATGCATTAAGGCATGAAAGGATGCCATAAATAAAATGCATGAAAGGATGCATTAAGGCATGAAAGGATGCATTAAGGCATGAAAGGATGCCATAAATAAAATGCATGAAATGATGCATTAAGGAATGAAATGATGCCATAAATAAAATACATGAAAGGATGTATTAAGGCATGAAAGGATGCCATAAATAAAATGCATGAAATGATGTATTAAGGCGTGAAAAGATACCATAAATAAAATGCATGAAATGATTTTTAAGGCATGAAAGGATGTCATAAATAAAATGCATGAAATGATGCATTATGGCATAAAATGATGTCATAAATAAAATGAAATTTAACGAATAATTACTACTGAAAAATGAAAAGAAAAATGTATAAGAAAGAAAGGTATGTTGGGCATACTAAGGATGTTTATATAATAATTATAAAATAAGTTTGGTTTCAATAATAGGGACTTATTTAAATCCTTATAGATGATGTGAATTAGTTCAAAAACTAAGAAATTCATAATACGCTTATGAATTTTCGTATTGGTAGTGGGTGTGCAACCCATGTAAATTATAGAAATGTTTGGGGAATGATTGTTTTGGCACTACAGTGTAAACTATAGAATTTATAAGGAAATTAAATAGTTAATTGATAATATATCTAATTATTAGAGTATGATCTGTTTAAAAGAAAAAGATTAATGGTCTAGTTGTGCATTTGGTAGAAAAGTGTCAATCATGCAAGTTAGATGAAAGGCTAAATGCCATTGGGATAAAAGACTAAAGGAATTATAATGTAGTTTGATATAAATGGTGCATAAGTGGTATGAAAGGATGCTATATATATATATAATGTATATAATGTACATCAATGCATAATTAGTAAGATGGATGTCATAAAGGAAAAAAAATTAAACAGTACATAATGGGCGTGAAATGATGCCCAAAATGAAAATACAAAATGGTGTGTTAACAGTATTTAAGGTGCCACCCATGATGATTATAGAAGATACATGATCAATTGGCACTGTGGTGCAATGCATGTATAGTAATTTCTCATTTAATGTAAAAAAGGCAAATAAAGAATAATGGGGAAAAATATACATAAGGATAAGTATGCTAGGTCTACTAAGAATAATTCTGATAATTGTATGAATGAATTATGGTTTAACTGAGAAAGGTTTATCGGTTACTTATGGTTTATGAAATTTAATTCCTCATTCAATAGTCATAAAATACTTATATATAAATTGTGCTATCTTTATAGTATTATGTCTCACTAAGTAAATACTTAACTTGTGTTGTTTCCACGCGTAGGTAAAAGCGGAGACAAATTAAATAAGGAATGTAGAAGTAGCAATAGATATCATCTGTTAAGGTTGACTCTCATCAGTAACGGTATGACAATCATGTTTATTTTGAACAATTGTTGGCATGTAATCAAATTTTTAAAGAAAAATGCTCTATAAGGTATATAAAGTGGACATTTTGGTAGTATATTTCAATGATTGTTTTATCATTGTGCTAAAATGTTTTAATTTAAATTTTGAAACAAACTTTTAAAGGTTTTCAAAAGACAAAACATGTTTTAAAAGTAAGGTAACATCCAAATATCGTATACGGAAAGTATACGAGAGATGGGTTTTACATTTATTGGTATCATAGCCACAAGTTTAGTCGATTCTCGACCGAAATCGAATGCATTTTAATGTAAAAAGGATTACATGTTATTAAGATTATCAAAGTTACTGATATGGCGTGAATTAGAGGGCGATTGATGTCACTCCTTATTAGTTTTATTGTTATTCTTATGTATGTCCTAATAGATATCAGAAACTAAGGAAAAAGGTAAGAAAGTATATGATATTGAAAAGATGGTCGAAATCAAAATCGACACAAGAGAATCCGATATGATTTTAGTATCATGTCGTAGAAGGGTAGAAGCTGATACGGATTTTCCTCCATTCTGTTGAAGGAATGCTCTAGCGTTTAACAATGTTTCAGCATTGGAGGAATCTATTAAAAAGTTTAAATTTTTTATAAGAGTAAATATGGTTACTGGTGTAATTTTGCCTTAACTGTTATGAGGTTATTGTTACAAAGTTGCCAAGTTTTCTTATTTAATGATGTGGATAATTAGACTTTTATAGTTAAGTGAGAAAATATTTCAATTGCTCGAGAATATTTTAAATGGATCTGGAAAGTTATATGGATTTCCTCAAGAAGGAAATGAAAGATTTTTAAAAGAAAAGTATTCTATTTAAATAAATCTAGAGTGAGATGATAGTAGTAAACCCTAGTGGATCATGGTGCAAAGATGAGTTGGACATGTAGTAAACATTTAATAAAGATTCATGGGGATATGTTCCCGGTGGATCTCATTTGATGATTTAAAATCATATTGAAAATAAGTTGTTTGTCTCCAAAGACGATTAATTCAGAAAGATGCAGAGGGTATGGAAATTATAGTTTTAGTAAGAAAGTAAAATCCTCACTCAAGGTGATATCGATAATGATTGTGAAGGAAAATGATGTCAGAAAGTTATATATATATATATATATAGCTTTTATGGTTAATGTGATAGATACTCAGGTAATTAATGTAGAAATTGTTTGATAATTTCACAAAAACAAATTGGAAATTTATAGATGTCTTTTCAATTAAATTGATTGAGTTACCTCCATATCGAAAGGTGGAATTCAAGGTTAATGGTTATTAAGGTATTGAACATGTTTATATGATTTAGTATTAAATGACTTAAGTAAGTCAAGAGAATTAGAGGCTCAATTATAAGAGTTGATTGATCAAAGTTTTATCAACTCGAGTATTTTATCTTGGGAAGTATGTTTGTTATTAGCGAAAAGAAAGATAAATATATGTGGTTATACATAGATTTTGACAGTTAAATAAAAACTCTTCGAGAGAAGAAATTGTTTGCCAAAATATGAAATTGTTTGCCAAAATATTCAAATGTGAAACTTTGGTTAGAAGAGATGGTTTCTTGTGGCCATGTTGTTTCAGTATAAGGTATAAGAGTATATCTTAAGAAAAACTCAAGTTGTAGTAAATTGGAAACTCCCAAAGAATGATCCTGAAGTTCTGATTTCTTTGGGGCTTACTGTTTACTATCGAAGGTTAGTGAAAAACTTTTCGACGTTAGCTTTGTTGCTAACCAAGTTTTAAGGGAAAATATGTCTTTTTGTAGCACAAAAAAGGGTCAAGAGAGTTTTGAAATACTAAAGAGAATTGTAATAGAGATACCAGCGTTTATACAACTTGAGTTGGGTAAAGATTATGTGGTTTTTACTAATGCATATAGCAACGGTTTAGGAAGTGTGCTTATACACAAAAGTAAGGTTGTGACCTATGCCTCAATAAAGTTAAAAACTCACAATAGGAATTATATGCACATGATTTAGAGTCGGCCGTAGTCGAGTACCTTAAAAGATTTGATGTCATTAATTGTATAGTGAGCATTGCTATAGTTGTGATAATTACAAAAGTCTTATGTTGATCTAAAGAGAAAAGTGATTGAGTAACAAGAAAGTGATAAAGTTTTCTGAAAGCATCGTTTTGGAAGTAAGTATTGTGATTGGGATTGAGTTTGAGAATTATTGAACCTTGATAGATTTTATCAGTTAGCTTTTGTCTTTTGAAGTGTACAATACCTATAATGTTTTCATGTGTCATTCCTTATTAATGACCAATCAAATCCATTGCATGTTCTTACGTTGGGGAAAAATAGAGATTCGATTAAAATTGAATTATGAAAAAGAACCAATACAGATCTGGATTAGAGAAATCCAGAAATCGCATAACCAGAACGATTCCTATAGTTGAAGTATTATGGTAAACGCATAAAGTCTTTAAATTTGAGGACTAATTTTTTTAGGGGGGAGAATTGTAATACCCCAAATATCATGTCAAAGACTATATTGAAATGATTTGAAATTTGAAGACTTATTTGAATAAAAGGTAAAAGATAATAAATGATTTAAAATAGTGTTTTTGATTAAATTGTAGCAATAGATGAATATAGAGGGTATTTCAGTCTTTTAAGGAGAAATGAATTTAAAATTTATCCTTATTAGGGATTTTAGAAAGAAAAGGGGAAAGTAGAAACAAAGAGAGTTATCTCTTCTACTCTTCTTCTTCCCGTCAAGGACCACCCTCCATAGCCCAAAGGTAAACTTCAATTTAATCACTTTTTCCTTTCAATTATAGGCTTTTGTTACTACCTTAATTGATATGTAAGCTAAAGGGAGGGTTAAATAGGATTAAAACAAAGGTATGGATGAAATATTAGATATTTAAGAAAATAGGTTTTGAAATGATATGTTAAAATATGAGTGTTTATGGATGTTTAATGGTAGATTTCACTTGTAAAAGAGGTAAATGAGAGATTTGAAACATTGGATAGGATTAAGAATGTTGAAAACATTTTGATATTTCGATATAACAAATTAAGTTAAATGAATTTTAAGATTTTTCAAATGATTTTCTAAGTATATTCGATAGAATTATTCGAATATCAAAACATTACTCCAAATCTTTCAAAGATCATTTTTAATCCTTACTCAAAGCGCAAAATTAAGTTTTAATCTTAAAACAATTTCAAAATAATTTTACAAAGTATTTCGAACCATTTCAAAGCCAAAAATTCCAGATTGCTCAGAGGGAACCGATTCCCCCCCAAGGGGGTACCGATTCCCCCCTTGTATAACGGTCGAAATATTTGAATTTTACACTTAGGGAACCGATTCCCCATAGGGGGTACCGATTCCCCCCACGCTCCAAACTGTTTTATTAATTGTTTTCACACTAAAACGGCTATATTATTTTCTCTAATCATCCTCAACGTTCAGAAGTGATTCAAGGTGTATTTAAGCAAGCTTAGAAGCCATTTATCAATAACAAGAAACATCAAGCAATTAGAATCAAGAGATAATCAAAGAGAAAGCATCAAACCTCAAGTTTGAGCATTTCAAGCCTATTTTTCATTCAATATTCATTTTGCTTTCAAGAACACTTATTGTGCTCAATTGTATTTATTCTTGAGTGTTCTTTCTTTATTCTAGAATTGTGCAAACATATTTGCCTTGTGATTTTTCTTGTAAGTTTGCAAATTTGTATTTCTCTTTGAGAAAAGAGTGTTCTCAAGAATTGGGGTATATTCTTGAGGGAGTTGTAAGGTTATCTCTTTGGCCTCAAAAGAAAGAACTAATTAGTGAATTTGTTGGAAAATCCTTAGTGTGGATAGCTAAGGTAGTGGACGTAGACTTTGGTTGATAAAGTCGAACCACTCTAAATCGCTGTGCAATTTCTTTCAATTTTCTGCAAAAGCTTCCACCAAAATTTTTATTGCCAATTCACCCCCCTCTTGGCCGATTCAGTCAATCGATTAACTCAACAATTGACATCAGAGCCTCACTCATTTGAAGGTTTAATCGTCTCTTGAGTCGATCCGGGAAGAGTTAAATCGATAAAGATGGCGTCTACTTCCGGTTCATTCTCCATGGAAGAATCCAGACCTATTGACGTGCCTCCACACTTCAATGGAACAAATTATCATCATTGGAAGAGGTGTATGATGATATTCATCAAAGCATTTGATATGGAAGCTTGGATGATAATCAAGAAAGGATATTCCTCTCCTACTAAGAAGGCAAAGAAGTGGAGTGTTCAATAACGGAAGGAAGCTCAACAAAACTCAAAGGCTATGCACATGTTGTGTTGTGCAATTGATCCTAATGTATATAAAGGAGTTTCTTCTTGTTCAAGTGCCAAGGAAATGTGGGATAAGGTTGAGGAGATCTATAGAGACAAGGAAGAAGAAGAACCAATAAAAGTGATGTCTCTATTAGCTCTCACAGAGGTATCTTCTAACTCAAATATATCAAATTCAAAATCTTTTAATGAGTTACAAGATGCTTATGATAAATTATTTTCGGAGTTTGAGACCATGAACTCTAAATACAATAAATTGATTTCTAAATTTATTGCTAAAAATGATATTCTTTTGAAAGCTGAAACAGACTTGGAAAATCAAAATGAAATGTTGAGAAAGGAGTTAGAGCTTTCAAAAATAAAATCTGAAAACTTTGAAAAAGAAATTTTCAAATTAAACAAACTTCTTCTAGAAATGAAAATGGATTTTGAAAATCAAAATGAAATCTTGAAGAAGGATTTAGAACTCTCAAAAATGAAATTTGAAAGTATTGAAAAAGAAAATTTCAATTTGAAAGATAAGCTTGAATGTTTAAAAAGAGAAAAAGAGATCATTCTAAATAATTCATCTAGTTCAATAATGACAATATGTTCACATTGTCATTATCATGGTCATAAGGAACATACTTGTCTTTTAAAGAAAGGAAAATGATTTAAAATTAGACAAGTATGGGTTCCAAAAGGAACAAGAGGCATTGAAACTAATGTTCAAGGATCCAAAACAATTTGGATACCAAAATCTACTTAAATGTCTCTTGTAGGTGTATGAGAGCAATTGTGATAAAGATGATGATATTTAAGATGCTCTAAGCCACACATAAAAATGGAATGGGTAACCTCTAAACTTAATGTTTTTATTATTTGGTTGCTCATTTAGTTTATGCATGCATGAGGTTTTAAAATGTTGAATTATGTTTTATCTCATGTATGTTGAAAAATATTGTATGATGAACATGGTAATTTTTGGTAATGTTTTATAAACTCTAGTTCATCATATTAATTTTTGGTCAAAATTGTTTTTAAAAAGTAATTGATATCTCTTTAACAATTGATATCGATTTTTCAAGAACTTTGGTTTTGCAAAATTTTGACCTGAAATTTTTTCTTAATGTTTATGCATAGATTTTTTGTTTAAATATTATAAAGTTTTAATGCATAATATTTTCAAAAACTTTATGCATGTTCTCTTAATCTCTATAATCAACATTGCATAATGTTTTATATGTAAATGGGTTAAAAGCATAATCTTTTGAAAAATAAATTTGATAAAAGATACAATGTTTTATTTTAAATGATTGCAAAATTGATTAACACTGCATCTATTTTCGATTATGCTTGTTGGTCATAAAATAGGGATATATATATACATGATGCATTTAGATTTTATTAATATGACTATTTTGTGCCTAGTTGCTAGGGATGAGCATGATGATTTGTTATGGCATAGGAGACTAGGACATGCTAGTATGAGTGTTTTTGCAATGGTTAATTCAAGGAGACCTAGTAAGAGGGTTGCCTAAGCTTAAATTTGATAATAATAAAATCTGTGATGCTTGTGCTAAAGGAAAACAAAAGCGAGTTTCTTTTAAATCCATTAATGATGTATCAACTAGTAGAGTTTTACAATTGATCCAATTAGATCTTTTTGGGCCAACTAGAACTACTAGCTTGGGTGGAAAACAATATGCATTTGTCTTGGTAGATGACTATTCTAGATACTTGGGTTCTATTTTTAAGTACTAAAGATGAAGCATTAGAACAATTCATCACGTTTTCAAAAGTAATCCAAAATGAAAAAGGTTACTCTATAACTAGTGTTAGGAGTGATCATGGAACTGAATTTGAAAATCTTGGATTTACTGAATTTTGTAACTCTAACGGTATTAGCCATAATATTTCAGCACCTAGAACCCCTCAACAAAATGGAGTTGTTGAGAGGAAAAATCGAACTTTAGAAGAAATGGCTAGAACCATGCTTCGTAAAAATAATTTACCAAAATATTTTTGGGCGGAAGCCACAAATACCGCTTGTTATATTGTAAATCGAATAATGATTAGGCCAATTTTAAAGAAAACTCCAAATGAAATTTTCAAAAATAAAAAGCCTAACATTAGTTATTTTCATCCTTTTGGATATAAATGTTTTGTTTTAAACAACGGTAAAGAAAATCTTGGCAAATTTGATGCTAAAAGTGATGAAGGAATTTTTCCAGGTTATTCCTTAAATTCTAAAGCTTATCATGTATTTAATAAAAGAACTTTAGTTGTAGAAGAGTCTATACATGTTGTTTTCGATGATAATCCCCTTCCGAGGAAGGATTCATGTGTGAATGATGATGTAGGTGTTATAAATACAAATGGCGTTAGACATGACGTTGGAGAACCATCATCAAAGGAAGAAACGAAAAATGAGGAAACTCATGATCCTCTTGAGAATCCAACCATTGAAGAAAGGGAAGTATCTTATCCAAGAGAGTACAACTATGTCAAGGATGGTGAAATTATAGGTGACCCATCCAAAGGGGTAACTACTCGATCTTCTCTTAGAAATATTTGTAATTATGTTGCATTTATCTCATGCATAGAGCCTAAGAATATTAAAGAAGCATTAAATGATGAACATTGGATTATGGCTATGTAAGAAGAGTTAGATCAATTTGAGAGAAGTAATGTATGGCCATTAGTTGAAAGGCCTAAAATAAATCTACTGTAGGTACTAGATGGGTATTTAGGAATAAGCTTGATGAGAATGGTAATATAGTGAGAAACAAGGCTATACTTGTGGCTCAAGGGTATACTCAAGAAGAGGGCATAGACTATGATGAAACATACGCTCCCGTAGCTAGGATGGAAGCAATTAGAATGTTACTAGCATTTGCATGTTTTCATGAATTTAAATTGTATCAAATGAATGTTAAAAGTGCATTTTTAAATGGTTTTATAAAGGAATAAGTGTATGTGGAACAACCTCTAGGTTTTGAATATTCAAAATTTCCAGACCATGTTCTTAAATTGACAAAAGCTCTTTATGGCTTAAAACAAGCTCCTAGAGCTTGGTATGAAAGATTGTCAAATTTTTTAATTGAAAAAGGTTTTTCAAAAGGGAAGGTTAACACTACATTGTTTCTAAAGCATAAAGGTAAAGATTTATTAGTAGTTCAAATTTATGTTGATGATATAATATTTGGTTCTACTAATGATGAACTTTGCCAAGAATTTTCTAAGCTAATGAAAAGTGAATTCAAAATGAGCATGATGGGGGAGCTCTCATTTTTCTTGGGACTCCAAATCAAGCAAAGAAAAGATGGCATCTTCATCAATCAAGCTAAGTACGTCAAAGATATGCTCAAGAAGTTTGGACTGGAAAATGGGAAACCTCATGACACTCCAATGAGCTCTTCAACAAAGCTTGACTTAGATGAAGGAGGTAAATGTGTAGATGTTAAATTATATAGGTCAATGATTGGATCTCTACTTTATCTAACTGCAAGTAGACCGGATATTATGTTTAGTGTTTGCTTATGTGCTAGATTTCAATCATGTCCTAAGGAATCACATTTACTAGCTGTTAAGAGAATCTTTAGATACCTTAAAGACACTCCTAGTTTAGGACTTTGGTATCCTAGAGACTCTAGCTTTAGCTTGCATGCTTTTTCTGATGCGGATTATGGAGGATGCAAATTAGATAGGAAAAGCACCTCCGTTACTTGTCAATTCCTTGGAAATATGCTAATTTCTTGGTTTTCAAAGAAACAAAATTGTGTTGCATTATCTACCACTGAAGCCGAATACATTTCAGCTGGTAGTTGTTGTGCACAAGTTTTATGGATGAAACAACAACTTTTTAATTATGGAATTGAAGTAGGTACCATTCCTATCAAATGTGACAATACTAGTGCTATTTGTCTCACTAAAAATCCCATCCAACACTCTAGAACTAAGCACATTGAAATAAGATATCACTTCATTAGAGACCATGTCACTAAGGAAGATGTAGTTCTAGAATTTGTTGATACTTTGCACCAATTAGCGGATATCTTTACAAAACCTTTAGACAAGGAACGATTTTGGACACTTAGGAGAGAATTAGGTTTGACCAATCTATCTTCACTGAGTGTTTAAAATAATTTTAGCACTTTTAATAATAAATGAAAAATGCTTATAATAGTAATTTTTGATTGCATTCATTGCTATTAGTTAGGAGGAGTTTATGATTCTTGATGAAAATTTAATTTTATGTTCAAATATCATTTAAAGATTAATTGAATTGTTTGAACATGATTAATTTTCAATATATGAGTTGCCAATACCACTAGAGGAAATTAATTTAGCATTTTGGATGTTTAAAATCGGATTTTAGCATTTTGGTGTAGAGGGAATTGATCCCCCCTTGAAGGAACCGATTCCCCCTTTGAAGGGGAACCGATTCCCCCCACAGGGGAATCGATACCCCCCTGGGGTTCTGGTTTTATCGGGCATAACCCTTGGTTTTGGCTCAAAACTCTCTTCTCTTCCGCCGTTTCTCACCCTCTAAGCATTCAAATCTCCATTTTTGCCTCAAATCAACGTTTTTAATCGGAATTCACTTCAAATATCATCCTCTAAACCTGTTGGAATCATAAAAAACGTGCAAACTTTATCTAATCTCACTCAAATCCGAAATCATTAAAGGTATTTTTCCAAAACTTCTTTTTATCAATTTATGAACATAGAACTAGTTTTAATTAGTTCTAGGTTGAATTTTTAATCGGGCATTGATTATTTAGTGATTAGAAACTAGATATTACAACTAATTTCATCAAAAACACAAGATGTTTTCAAAATTTTCTAAATTTTTGAAATAAAAAAATTATTAATTTTCAAATTATTGTGTTTTGATTAAATTATGTTGTTATTATGAAAACTATACATATATTGTTTCTCAAAACCATATTTTTTAAAAGTTTTTCAAAAACTTTGCCCATTAGGATTGATTTAGAGAACCTTGAAATATTGAGGACTCAATTGAGTTTTGGGATTGATTTAATTGCATACATGTGTTTTCTAAATTGCAGGTTATCAATTCTATTCCGATTTCCTAAACCATGTCCAATCCTAAACGTGCTAGGTCTTCATCTAGTCGTTCACACCGTCAACCAAATCCACCTCCAAACCCTCCACCTATTCCAATTTCTAATCCTAATCCTATTGATCCTAATTTGACTATCCAAAATTCGTGTTTCAATCATCCTGGTCCTAGAAATCATCGTTTTTGGTATTATCAATATTTTGACTCTTACAAAATCCGGGAAAACGTATTCCTTCTCGTCAAGCTATGTTAGCTATCAATTTTAAATATCTTCCTCTTTTACAAGAGTGGAAATTTGATAAACTCTTTGACCTTGAACCCATCGTTTACCATTAACTTGTTCGTATTTTCTATTCTAATGTCGTTTGTGTTAAAAACCAAACTGAAACCGAAACCATAGGAATTCGTTCCTACCTTCTAGGACAATTCTTAAATATTGACTCGGCTTACATAGTCAATACATTCGGATTAGATAATGATGGTATTTCAAATGAAAAATGGGTTTTAGGATCTCGTTATAAAAGAAGGGATAGTGCAAGTGTCCTAGACCTTCATGAACGTTTTCTTCATCTAATGATTTCTTGGTGGTTTCGACCATCCGGAGGTCGTTATTCTACTCTTAGAGCCTTAGATCTTTGGTGGTTATATTGTTTCGAAAACAATATTAAAATCAACCTACCTCATATTATTTTTGCTGAAATTGTTGAAACCGTAAATCTTGTTCCTAACAAAAAACTCTGTTCATCTCTTGTTTACGGTTGCATTTTGAGTAATCTGTTTTCCAAAGCTGGGCTTAGAGTCGGTCTAGATGTCGTTTTTCCCCTTAAGAAATAAATTAACCTTCTTTCCTTAACGAGAGCGGGATGGATTAAGGATAAGGAAACCGGTGAATGGGTTCGATCTTCTGCAAATACTCCGGGAGCTAGTTCTTCACAAGCTCCACCCGAAGCTGACGAAGATCTCGAGCTTGAGCAATTAATGCGAGACATCGATGAAGCCGAATATGAGCCTGAGTAGCCCGAGGAGCAGCCCGAAGAGCAAGCACAACAAATGCATCCAATGCCTCCATATTTCCAATCCTTTATGGAGACATTCGATTTTCGATACGCTACTATGGATTCGCGCTTTACTTCTATAGAGTCCCATTTATCCACAATGGGAGCTCAACAATTAGAAATTCTTCGGGAAATGCGTGCAAATAATGAAGCAACCAACGCATGTATTAATGACCTCACTAACGAAATGGCCGCTATGTGAGCTCGTTTTCCTTCTCCTGATCCGGATATGTGATTCAATGTTTTTGCTTTGAACTCCAAACTTATTGTTTTAACATTTTGAATATTTTGGAATGTTTGAATTTGTGGATTGATTGACTTTGAATTTGTTTGGATTTATGAATGGTTAGAAATTATCTATTTGGTGTGATTAAATTTATTCATTATTGCATCATTTACTTCATGATTAGATATATGACCAATTTTGCCATTTCACATTAATTATGAATATTTTATTATGAAACTAATGGCTAACGTTTCTCTTGCTTGTGATCTTAGCAGCTTATATTATATATAATCAATTGGCTAAATGATTTCAAAACCTTGTTTAAATTCTTTAAAATGTCTTTTTGATTTAACAAAAAGGGGGAGAAGTGTTAAAGTGTTTTTAAATGATAAATGGGAGAAGTTTTTAAAGTAAGGGGGAGTAGTTTCAAAACTTGATTTCAAAATCTTAAAATTACTAAGATGTTTTGTTATATCAAAAAGGGGGAGATTGTTGAAAACATTTTGATATTTCGATATAACAAATTAAGTTAAATGAATTTTAAGATTTTTCAAATGATTTTCTAAGTATATTCGATAGAATTATTCGAATATCAAAACATTACTCCAAATCTTTCAAAGATCATTTTTAATCCTTACTCAAAGCGCAAAATTAAGTTTTAATCTTAAAACAATTTCAAAATAATTTTACAAAGTATTTCGAACCATTTCAAAGCCAAAAATTCCAGATTGCTCAGAGGGAACCGATTCCCCCCCAAGGGGGTACCGATTCCCCCTTGAATGGTTTGGCTCCGAGATTTCCAGTATGCTCAGAGGGAATCGATTCCCCCCGTGGGTACCGATTCCCCCCTTGTATAACGGTCGAAATATTTGAATTTTACACTTAGGGAACCGATTCCCCATAGGGGGTACCGATTCCCCCCACGCTCCAAACTGTTTTATTAATTGTTTTCACACTAAAACGGCTATATTATTTTCTCTAATCATCCTCAACGTTCAGAAGTGATTCAAGGTGTATTTAAGCAAGCTTAGAAGCCATTGATCAATAACAAGAAACATTAAGCAATTAGAATCAAGAGATAATCAAAGAGAAAGCATCAAACCTCAAGTTTGAGCATTTCAAGCCTATTTTTCATTCAATATTCATTTTGCTTTCAAGAACACTTATTGTGCTCAATTGTATTTATTCTTGAGTGTTCTTTCTTTATTCTAGAATTGTGCAAACATATTTGCCTTGTGAGGTTTTTCTTGTAAGTTTGCAAATTTGTATTTCTCTTTGAGAAAAGAGTGTTCTCAAGAATTGGGGTATATTCTTGAGGGAGTTGTAAGGTTATCTCTTTGGCCTCAAAAGAAAGAACAAATTAGTGAATTTGTTGGAAAATCCTTAGTGTGGATAGCTAAGGTAGTGGACGTAGACTTTGGTTGATAAAGTCGAACCACTCTAAATCGCTGTGCAATTTCTTTCAATTTTCTGCAAAAGCTTCCACCAAAATTTTTATTGCCATTCACCCCCCTCTTGGCCGATTCAGTCAATCGATTAACTCAACAAAGAACATATTAGAAAAAGTAGTGTGATTCTTAGAACTAAATGTTCTTGGAAAATTTTAGATGTTTTAAGAGACTAAATGAAGGAAAGTTAGTATGAATAGGTAAAGAAGAGTTTAATAGTATTTTTATGGTGTAATTATAACGAAATTTGACCCCATTTATGTAATAATCAGGTTGAAAACTGAAAAAAAAACTAGACAAGGGTATCGATACTGATAGAACAGTACATATACTATAGGTTAAAATAGGATGAATTAGTTGTGTAGTATCGATACTGATTCAATCAGTATCGATACCGACGAGGTAGTATCAATACCATGGTAAGGCATCAATACCAAGCAACATCGAATTTAAAATTGGTATTGATATCGGAAGGGGTATCGGTACCATAGTATATAAGTATTAGTACCAGGGTAGTAGTATCGATACTATTGAGCTTGGAACGACCAATTAGGTTGAAATTGTTATAGAAAATATAATAATATGTACTCTTGAGTAATGTTTAAGTATAATTGCTAGGAAATATACTAACAATTAATATTGTATGTGTCTTTATGGATGATTGAGTAGATCGAAATCAAGCTCCCGAGTCAAGCAAAACAAAAGGCAAAGGCAAAGTACCTGATTAATCAATTTTGCATTTTGGATATAATAGCGAGGCAATTCAGGTGAGTGCATTATTGTAATTATTTGAGATAAAGAAGATTTATATAGATTCAAATTAGAACATTTAAATTATTGTATGTTCTATAGTATTGACTACGTTATTTATTATATGTATGCAAAGAATATTATGAATGAGTTTTAGAGTATGAACTGCTCTAAACCAAATACATGCATTAAGGCATGAAAGGATGACATAAATAAAATGCTTGAAATGATGCATTAAGGCATGAAAGGATGCCACAAATAAAATGCATGAAATGATGCATTAAGGCATGAAAGGATGTCATAAATAAAATACATGAAATGATGCATTATGGAATGAAAGGATGCCATAAATAAAATGCATGAAAAAGATGCATTAAGGCATGAAAGCATGCCATAAATAAAATGCATGAAATGATGCATTAAGGAATGAAAGGATGTCATAAATAAAATACATGAAATGATGCATTAAGGCATGAAATGATGCCATAAATAAAATGAATGAAAGAATGAATTAAGGCATGAAAGGATGTCGTAAATAAATGCATGAAATGATGCATTAAGGCATGAAAGGATGCCATAAATAAAATGCATGAAATGATACATTAAGGTATGAAAGGGTGTCATAAATAAAATGCATGAAAGGATGCATTAAGGTATGAAAGGATGACATAAATAAAATGCATGAAAGTATGCATTAAGGCGTGAAAGGATGCCATAAATAAAATGCATAAAAGGATGCATTAAGGCATGAAAGGATGCAATAAATAAAATGAATGAAAGGATGCATTAAGGCATGAAAGGATTCCATAAATAAAAGCATGAAATGATGCATTAAGGTATGAAAGGATGCCATAAATAAAAATTCATGAAATGATGCATTAAGGCATGAAAGGATGCCATAAATAAAATGCATGAAATGATGCATTAAGGCATGAAATGATATCATAAATAAAATGAAATTTAAATAATAGTTACTACTGAAAAATGAAAACAAAAATGTATAAGAAAGAAATGTATGTTAGGCATACTAAGGATGTTTATGATAAGAATTATAAAAGAAGTTTTGTTTCAATAATAGGGACTTATTTAATCCTTATAGATGATGTGAATTAGTTCAAAAACTAATAAATTCATAATAAGCTTATGAATTTTCGTATTTGTAGTGGGTATGCAACCCATGTAAATTATAGAAATGTTTGGGGAATGATTGTTTTGGAACTACATGTGTAAACTATAGAATTTATAATGAAATTAAATAATTAATTGATAATATGTCTAATTATTAGAGTAGGATCTATTTAAAAGTAAAAGATTAATGGTCTAGCTGTGCATTTGGCAGAAATATGTCAATCATACAAGTTAGATGAAAGGCTAAATGCCTTTGAGATAAAAGACTAAAGGAATTATAATGTATTTTGATATAAATGGTGCATAAGTGGTATGAAATGATGTATATATATATATATATATATATATATATATATATATATATATATATATATATATATATATATATATACTTAAAATGTGCATCAATGCATAATTAGTAAGATGGATGTCATAAAGGAAAAAAAATTAAACTGTACATAATGGGCGTAAAAGGATGTCCCAAAATGAAAATACAAAATGGTGTGTTAACAGTATTTAAGGTGCCACCCATGATGATTATAAAAGATACATGATCAATTGGCACTGATGTGTAATGCATGTATAGTAATTTATCATGTAATGTAAAAATGGCAAATAAAGAATAATGGGGGGAAATATACAGAATGATAAGTATGTTGGGTCTACTAAGAATAATTCTGATAATTGTATGAAAGAATTATGGTTTAACTGAGAAAGGCTTATCGGTTCCTTATGGTTTATGAAATTTAATTCCTCTTTCAATAGTCATAAAAATACTTATGTATAAATTTTGTTATCTTTATAGTATTATGTCTCACTAAGTAAATACTTAACGTGTGTTGTTTTCAGGCGTAGGTAAAAGTGGAGACAAATTAAATAAGGAGTGCAGCAGTAGCAGTAGATATCATCTGTTAAGGTTGACTCTCATCAATAACGGTAGGACAATCATGTTTATTCTGAACAATTGTTACAATCTGAACCACTATAAATCCTTGTGCAAATTATTTCATCTTTGTACTTCTTACTCCCTAAACTCAAAAAGTCAATTTACCTCTCTTGCCAGTTATTCGGTTGATCAATTTGAGCTTTATCAAATCCTAACAATTAGTATCAGAGCTTGACTCATTAGAAGGTCTAACAACCTTGAGACGATCCTTGAAGAAGCTTTATCCATTTTCGACACAACTGAGAAGATGACTTCCACCTCCGACTCGTTCTACATGAAAGTCCATGAACTCCAAATACAAGAAAATGATTTCAAAACTTAAAGTTGAAAACAATTTCCTTTTGAAAGAAAAAGTTGATTTTGAAAAACAAAATGAAATTATTTAGAGCTTTCAAAAATGAAAATTGAAAAAAAAATTGAAAAAGAAAGTTTTTATTTAAAAGTTAAGCTTGAATGCTTAACAAAAGAAAATGAAATTATTTTAAATAATTCATCTAATTTTATAATGAAAAAAATGCTCATATTGTCATTATCATGGTCACAAGGAATATACTTGTCCTATAAAGAAAGGAAAATGTTTCAAAATTAGACAAGTATGGGTTCCTAAGGGAACGAGGGCTATTGAAACTAACGTTCAAGGATCCAAAGTAATTTGGATACCAAAATCCACATAAATGTCTCTTGTAGGTGTGTGAGAGAAATGGTGATGAAAGTGAAGATATTCAAATACTCTAACCACACTTGATATGGAATGGGTAACCTCTAAGCTTATTTTGATTATCTTGCATAATTGGTTGCTCATTTAGTTTAAGCATGCATGAGTTTTGATTTTAAATAATTTTATATTTTCTATCTCATGTATGTTAAAAAGTGTTGTGATGAACATTTTCTAAAGTTTTAATGATTTTTCATAAATGTTTGTTCATCATAATGAATTTTGGTCAAAATTCATTTTAATACTTAATTTTTACAAATTTTAATTTTTGACCTTAATTTAAATGTTTATGCATGTGATTTATTAAAAATGATCTCTCTAACAATTGATATCAATTTTTCAAATGCAAAACATTATTGGATAGCTTTACGCACATGCACTTAAATACAAAAAATTGGTATTTCATAAAGTATATTAGACTTGGATATATTGAATTTAATATGTTACTAACATGTTTGTTAATCTTTGTTGAAATTCAATGTCTTTTAAGTGTCAAGCTTTTAAAGTCAAATTTTTGTTTGGAATGCTTTTATTGAGGGGGAGCTTTGATTTTTCAAATGATTTTATGCAAAAAATTTACCACTTACTCTCCATTGTTATTTTTGAACTTTAAAGTTGAATTATTTTTTTTATATAACAAAAAGGGGGAGAAATATGAGTTTGAAAAATTCGATTTCAAGAATGAAAAAGGGAGAGCTTTAATATTTTCCAAATATTTATCTTTTTCATGAAATATTTTATTATGGGGGAGTTTTGTCAAAACAATTTTTCAAATGTTTTGTTATATAAAAAAAGGGGGAGATTGTTGAATTATATTTTATAATATTTTAATATAAAAAATTAAGGCAAAATGTTTTTGGACTTGATTGAATTTGTTCAAAGTTTTCAAAAATAATTCAAAGTCCATTAAACTAGAATTTGAGCACAAAATAGTTTTCTTGGTATATAGTACTGATATTGTTCTTACAGTATCGATATTGTTCATGTGATACTGATACCAAAGGTAAGAGAAGCATCGATACTCTCTAGGTAGTATCGATACTACCAGTTATTTTTCAAATTGCTAAATTCCAGAAAGCAAAATAGGAATCGATACTCAAGAGGTACCGATACTACTTTACATAGTGGTATCGATACCATGAAGCATAATATTGATACTGGTTAAGCCCAACGGTCTTTTACGGCTAGTTTATTTAAGTATTACAAAGGTAGTATCGATACTCCATGTCCTGGGCAGTTTTATTTTGAAGAAACCCCAATGGCTCCAAAATAACCCCAATGGCTCCAAAATATCCCCAACGGCTAGAAACGGCAACAAACTCATTCCAACATATAAAAACAAATTGAGGACACTTGAAGAATGTTACAACATCTATCCAAGCAATCAAACACAATAGAAGAGCTTTTCATTCTTATTTTCCTTTCTCTTGTAAATATTATTGTTTTAGTGAGCTTATTTTTGTGAACACCTTCATTTAATATTTTTTCTTGTTTACATCTTTTATTCCTTTTGTAAAGGGGATTGGTTCTAGCTTAGCCTTTGAAAAACTAGGGAGTTGTAAATGTTATCTCTTTGTCTTGGAAAAGAAAGAACAAATTAGTGGATTTGTTAGAAAATTCTAAGTGAAGAGCTTAGTTAGTGGATGTAGGCTTGGTTGAGAAGTTTAACCACTATAAATTCTTGTGCAAATTATTTCATCTTTATACTCCTTACTCCCTAAACTCAAAAAGCCAATTCACTCCCTCTTGGTAAATTATTCGGTTGATCAATTTGAGCTTCATCGAATCCTAACAAAGATCATCAACATAGAGGTAAATAATAATAATCTTACCTCCTTCACCAACCTTGATAAAAAAAGGTATGCTCGTATGGATATTTTTGGAAACCTTTCTTTAAAAAATAAGCTTCGATGCGACTATACCAAGCCATCGGAGCTTGTTTTAATCCGTATAATGTTTTTTTAATCTATACACCTTGTTCTAATTTTCATGTTTCACATGTCTACGAGGTTGATCAACAAACAATTGTTCTTTCAAATCACCATGTAGAAACGCCGGTTTCACATCCAATTTGAAGATAGTCCATGAATTTTGGGCAGCAAGAGAAATCACCAACCTGATTGTATCATGCCGAGCAACATAAGCAAAAACATTTTTCTAGTTGATGCCAAACTATTGCTTATAGCCTTTAGCAACTAAGCGTGCTTTGTACTTGTCAACCTCGTCATTCTCTTTCAACTTTGTCTTATACACCCACATCACACCAATGGTTTTTGTCCATGTGGAAGATATGTCAATTCTCATGTGTTGTTTCTTTCAATAGAAATGATTTTATCAGTCATGGTCTTCCGCCATTTTGAGTCTTTGACAACATCATCAAAGACCGTAGGATCACTGTCTGAAAATAGATAAAAATGAGTGAGGATATCTTCGCTTTGATCAAATCCTTGTACCTCATAATCATCCATCCATATAGGTCGCCTTTGAATTCGTTGAGGTCGATCATCTCCTGTGACAGAGGATGTAGATCGTTGAGTGTCTACTGATTGTTGCACATTTTTTAAAGGTTGTGCATTTTCCAATGGTTATTGCTCTTATTCTCCATTTTCACCATCAAAATCTGCAAGGATTTGACCTTGGTTATTGGTTTCATCACCAAACCAAAATTGTTCTTCATCAAAAAAAACACTTCATGGCTAATGACAATTTTCTTGGTGATAGGATTGTACAATTTGTACGCTTTTGATTGTTCATTAACACCAAGAAAAACACATTTTTCAGCTTTGTCTTCAATTTTAGTCCTCTTTTGATCTAGAATGTGCGTACATGCAACGCAACCAAGTATTATGAAATGCTCAACACTCGATTGTTTTCTGCTTCATGCTTCTTCAGGCATCATATTTTGAACAGTTACGATAGGACTTCTGTTCAACACATGAATACTCCAATTGATAGCTTCGGGCCAAAAACTTTTTGGAATACTCTGGTTCGCACTATGTTTAAAATTGTATGGTTTTTCTTCTCTAAAACACCATTTTGCTGCAGGGTGTAGACTGTTGTAAGTTGGTTTTGAATTCCATGTGATAGGTATGGCTCATATATTAGTTGAATGACAGATGCTTTTGAATTCCATGTGTTAGGTATGGCTCATATTCCATGTATAAGTTGGCGATACGGTACGGGGCTATTTTGGTAATTGTATCGGGGTTGCTTTTATATTATGTAATTGTAACCTAGTTGTGTTATTGTTTTGTGAATAATAAGAAAACAGTCGCTCATCGCTCCCGAAGACGTAGGCACATGGCCAAACAACATTAAATCTTGTGTTCTTTATTTGCTTTATTGCTTTTTTATTTCCTGTGTTACTTAGCTTGATTTCTCAACACCATGCTCCTCACAAAAACTAACAAATTCTTGTGAGTTGTATTTTCTACCACGATCGCTACGAAGAGCCCTAATAGGCATTCTTGCTTCCTTTTTAACAAGCGCCTTAAAGCTTTTGAAAGCTAAAAAACTTAAGACTTGTACTACAAAAAATATACCCAAGTTTTCCAACTATAATCCTCAGTAAATGTTATAAAATAACATTTACCACCATTTGATGTCGGATTGATAGGCTCGCATATATTGTAATGAACCAGTTCCAGTACCTTTTTCGCTCTCCTTGACTTTCCTTCAAGAAAGTGGTCTCGATGATGTTTGCCAACAACACATTCTTCACAAACTTGAGAATGACTTCCAATTTTAGAAAGACCATTTACCATGTTTTTTCTGTTGTAGCATTTTTAGACCACTAAAATTTAGGTGTATGTATCAAAAATGTACATCCATGCTTCATTTTTAATTCTTGTTGAAAAACATAATGAAGCAGCGTTGTTGAGATATAGCGGGAACATTCGGTTTGTTGTCATGTTTACTTAAGCAATTAAGCCCAAACTTTCATCTTGAATACGAAAAACTTCATCTTCGATAAAAAAAATATCATATCCCTTCTCTTGAAGCTGACTGACTAAGTATATTAGTTTTCAAATCAAGAACAAAGAAAACATTGGAAATAACCTCAGTAGTATTCTCCTTGGTGTGAATCTTCACATTGCCTTTACCCAAGACAGAAACTTTAGAATTGTCTCCAAATGAAACAGTGCTTCAGAATGCTTCATCTAATTCAGAAAACATCATCTTATCTCCACACATATGATTGTTGCAGCCTGTGCCTAAATACTATAGATTTTGATGAATTTATTCCTTCACATGACATACCATCAAGAGAGAAATTTATTCTTTCTTTTCTTTTTCTGCAAAATTTAATTTCGCACCACAATTTCTGTTAACATTAGTTCTACAATCTAATTTGTAATGATCATACCTGTGACATCTGTAACATTCAATATTTGACTTGTCTACAGACTTTTGCTTGTAACCATTTGAATAGTTATTGTCACAACCTTTTGTTTTTTCTTTGGAATGAGTAGAATAATCATCATTTGTGTTGTAGTGCTCCTTCTTGTCCTTTCACCTTGGTTTCTCACCTCCAAGACCTTTTGGATTGGATATTGCCTTCAACGCTTGTTCCTCTTTGTCTTGTGGACAATTTTTTGTTTATGAACCAGCAAAGAGCTTTGCAATTCATCAAGTGTAAGAGAATCGATATCTCTTGATTCTTCTATAGAACATACAACAAAATTAAATTTTGATGTCATTGATCTAAGGAGCTTCTCAATAATGGTTATATCCTCCATTTTTTCTCCATGAATTCTCATATTGTTGGCGATCACCATCGTTCTTGATAAGAAATCAGTAACTGACTCGCTAGCTTCATCCTTAAATTTTTGAATTCAATTCGAAGGCCTTGTAGTTGCACGCGCTTTGCCTTGGCATTCCCTTGATGTTTTTATTCATTGAATCCCATATTTGTTTGAATGTATCTTTGCAAAGAATAGTCTCCAAAGTTGTTCAATCAATGGCTTGAAATATATAGTTTTTGGCTTTGAGATCCTTCAATTTCAATGCTTCTAGTTCTTCCTTCCGTGTAATTGTCATTGCAACTCCTTCCTCTGGTTCTTTTATTCCAGATTCAACAACATGCAATACTCCTTAGACCTCAAGAAGTTCTCCATTAGCATGCTCCAATGGTAATAGTGACCATCAAAACGAGGAATTACATACTGGACAAAATTTTCTGTTGACATTAACCTGGCTCGATACCACTGATATAAGAATAATAGAAGGAATAAACACTTTAATAGCAGAACACAGTGAAGGAAAAGTTTGATCTGTTTTTTCATCATGTTCAACCTTTTATAGGAAAAGTGAGACTAAAAATATCTCAAACAATCAGAAAAATAGGAACTAAATGATTTCCTAAATCTGAACTAACAAAGATTACATAATCTTCTAAAACAAACACAAAATCACAAATAACAGAAAATTAAAATTCAGTCAACAATATAATCACTCTTAAATGGCAACCAGTGATTTGGAGCTGGAATCTGTTCATATAAAAGTCGAAGCCATAGCTCATTCTGTTCATGTAATCACTCTTAAATGGCAAGGTTCAACAGATTTGGAGCTCGAATCACAACAACTGCCTACCATTCTCCAATGTCTAGGCTATGCCTTCGAACCAAAAACATGAAGAAGAAAGAAAGAGAAAATCATGAAATTCAAAAATCCTTTCCACACACGTAAAATCTATTAATTTTTCTTCGCCTACAGCAAATAAAACTGTTAACGATATTGTAGAATCTCACCAAAAACACGAAAACTGATCAAACACAGATTCATGATTAATCGAATTCAATTATGCTAGCTAGGCATATTCATATAGAGTAGAAGGAATAATGCGTGTAATAGTATTACCTGAGAATAAGTAATTTTACCTTAGTGTTGGTAGAAAGGATGCCGGCGAGATATTGACAGGCGAAATGGTTAAATATGTGGAGACCAGGCTCCGCCAACTTCTGGAAACGGCCACATCGCTCCACCACGCCGATATTCGCCTGTTCAGCACAGGTGCAAAATACGCAAGACGTATTCCCCATTGTTTGTTCTCTTGATCGTAAAAGACTGAAACATATCAAATAAAGACGAGGTTGTTATTTACCGCCACGTGTGAATACAGTCCTTTTATATGCATTCTACCTGCGGTGAAATTCAAGTTTTATATTTAAGGTAAACTATGATATTCATCACTCGACTTTGACTGTATTCTTATTTTGATCATTAAATTTTAAAAGAAAATAATTTAAAAATTAAACTTTTGAGTTATTGTATTTTCTTTTCATTCAAATGTTAAATAAAAAATAATAGTGTGTTGTGTCTTATTTTATGCTAATGTTTACTGTATTTTGTTCATATAAAATTCACATGTCGGCCATGCTATTTTTTCTTTTTTTATTTCTCACAAAGATGAAACTCTTAAAAGTACATCTATGTATCACGTTGACACCATTATTCTTCGATGCTTTCTTCGACCAGTAAAGATATTAAAAAATATATTGTCTCATATCACTTTATTAGTTTAATATTTTTAAAAATCATTTTAAAATTCATAAATTTAATTCAAAATCCATGAAATCCCAAATCATTTTGATATATAATTTATATGAAAATGATCAACGTGGAATTAAAATATACAATTCATATCTTTTTCTTCTCTTCCTTATTATTATAATTTAAAAATAGTATTTTATCATCGGAAAATCAAATGAAATCCTCGAAATAGATAAATTTAGAACCTACAATGTGACCTATCCCTTATATTGTAGTTGGCTTACATAAATTTTGATATTAATGTATACCTAAAAAGTTTAGATATCAATATGGAAAAAGTGTATAAGTTTAGGGCTTATATTGTGATTTATCCGGAAGTTGGCTCAGACAATATGTTGACCCGCGCCGGACACCAGACTTCTTTTGTCTTCTAGTCGTATATTTTCTTTATCCTTTTCAAAATCATTGCTTCCCCTTTTCTTTCTTTCTTTTCTTATTTTCTAAAAAGACAAAAACCTATCACTTCTCTTAACGGATCGCCAGCGCCGGTTCTGACGCTGTCTCTTTCTCCAGTCAACTCGAGCACCCATACCTTCCCTCGTCGTCCCTTTCTTCCTACGTTTTCGTTCTTTTCCGAAAATCCTACGACACCCCGTTGCAAAAGGAGCAAAAGATAATTAGAAATTGCAGAATCGGAGAGAAAATTCAAAGAAATGGAAGCTGATTCCTTGCAAACATCCCTGACATGGCTTCACGGTGTTCTACAAGGTAAAATAGGTCATGGATTGGATACCAGGGCACCTTGCAAACATCCCTGACATGGCTTCACGGTGTTCTACAAGGTAAAATAGGTCATGGATTGGATACCAGGTCCTTGAAGGGCTGCGCGTTGTCCATGCTGAAAAGAGTTTTATGCGATTTGATTTAGTCGTTCCAAATGGTGTCTCAGTATGAAATTTCATTCTCAAGTCTCTACTAGAATTCTGGGTTTTCTCTATTTCCATTAAATTTATGACAATTTCTTTGATTTATAGGATGTTGATGGAAATTGGCATGTTGGAGCTTTAGCGTCGTTGCTCGACCTGCTCGGAGGCGTTGCCATTTTCTCGGTTGCCAATCGTATAATCAGTTCAGTCGATTTCAACGTTTCGTATTATCGAACAGCTAAGATTCAAGTTAAGAATTTTTGTTTAATTTGTGTGTGTGTGTTTAGTAAATTTGAAGGTGTTTGATTGATATTTGTAAATCATGACTGTGTAGAAACATGTAGAGATAGAATCAAAGGTTACTGCAAACAGAGGAAAACTTTGGTTGAAGTTAAGAGAAAAGGAAACGGACAGGTATTTGCTGTAGGAAAACAATGGATGGCTTCAAATAAACTCACTGTTGTTCAACTGAGTAATCTTTGACGACTTAAATCATGTTCTTTTGTGCTTTCGAATACGAGACCTAGTTCAAATAATTTATGTCATCGCCATTGTTGCCAGACTATGATTTCTTTTGCACCAGTGTTTTCAAAAGAGTTTAAGATATATGAATATCGTTTTGGTATGAATGTCCATTAACTCAAAACTATGTTTAAGTTTATGTGACCGAATTGGAAGGCATTTGGAGTTTGAAGGTTCCCAACAATATGACAGTTTTATTGTAGCAAGTAAGTTCGACAGTTCTTACTAAGCATAGCGTATACGGTTTAGTTATTGGGATTCAAGGTTGAATGTTGGGTATTAGTACGTGTGTGATATGTTTAATGTCTTGTAAGTTTTAAGACATTTTGAGTTTGAAGGTGCCTAGAAAGATGAAAGTTTTCTTATAGGCATAGTTTATGGCTAAATTTGGCCGACCGAAGGTTGAATGTCGAATACGGGTATGGTATACACTAAATGTAGTTTAAAGGTACCTAGTAAGAAGAAAACTTTCGTACAGAAAGTATTGTGGAGAAAAACTAGGACTACTTGCATTTGAAATGGTGCCTTTAGTGGTTCACAAGTTATTTGTGCAGGTTTTGTAACACCCCTCACCTTGCCCGGAAGCTTAATCGAGTAAAGAATGTTACCCTGCTCGAAATCTTAATCGAGTAAAGAATGTTTCATTCGGATCTCAGAACAGTTAGTATTCGCCCTTGCTACGTTCAGCCAGGCACGTTTTCTGTGTACATTTTGTTCCAAGATGGATCAGAGTGCCGCCAATGATTATTTCTACCAAACCCACTTTGAGCCTGAAGATGAACTTACAAGAAAGCTGGCAATCAAAGCAAAGAGAAATGCAGTGTTAAGCCGTCATTTAGAAGCTTAATTATTCATCCTGTATCATGATATTCCCCCATATTTAAGGACAGACAGGCAAACGTCGTATGTTTGATACTATGATTTTGCCTCTCTAGGGAGACATGGCATTAGTGCCAAGGATTAAATCCACCTTAAATGTCCCATGGGACCATGGGACCTAAAGCATATCTACAAATAGAAATGTTTTCATTCTCCATTCCTGCACTGTAAAAGAATCAATGTACCATAGAAATGCATGCATTCAGACTCGAATCAACTGCTAATGAATACAATTTTCCAAAGAACTGATGTCGAATTCACATGAAAATCCCATTAGTACGGTACAACAATGCACAGAATCCTTAAGGCATAGTCCTGGCAAGAGGACACAACAATTTAAAGCATGTCCCATTCATCCCCAGCGAGTAGTTAGTGACAACACCATCACCGTTAAAAACCTTGTGGAACCATATGAAACTAGAGACGGCTACTACAGTTGCCAAGTTCTTGGACCACTTCTTCCATAGACGGTCTTTCAATAGGAGAGTCGTGAGTGCAAAGCAACGCAATTCTCGCTAGTTTAGCCGCTTCGTATTCGAAGAACCTACCGTGGAGGTTAGGATCAATAAAGTCTTGGAACCTGCAACAAGATTCGGCTCCTAAATGTACCAAGCTGGTGATCTTTTGCTTCCCTGAGAGGACTTGGAAAACAACTACCCCGAATGCATAAACGTCACTCTTCTCGGTGAAACGACCAGTATTAGCATATTCAGGAGCTAGGTAACCCATGGCAGCACTGGCCTTGAGTGCTCCGAAGACGATGTCGATGGTAAGGATGTTGTTCAAGCCGGAATCCGAAAGAAGCGGATTGAACCGTTGATCGATGAGCACATTTTCGGCCGAAATGTTTTGGTGAACGAGGGCAGGTTTGTTCACTCTGTACTCATGCAAGTATGCTATCCCTGTTCCAGAAAAAGACAAAAAATCAAACAAATCTAGTTTAGCAAATAGGAATCACACTTTAACCCTGCAATAGATTAAGGCCAAAAACTAGAGACCAACCTTCGGCTATGCCTTTAACAATGGAAACTCTAGTGGACCAATCCAGTACCATGCCATCTCCAACCTTCACATCAAGATAGCTCAGCAAATTCCCGTTGGGGACGAAATCGTAAACAAGAAAGCACTCTCCCCTGGCCTTGGAGCAACAGAAACCTCTCAACTGCACCAAATTATCGTGCTTCAACGAAGCCAAAACATTCAATCCCTTCAAGAACTCTGCATCATCCGATTTGCAACTCATTTTGCTAATCCTTTTAATCACAGCAGCGGATCCATCCCTCAAGTACCCTTTATAGGTCGCGTAAAAGTTACTCTTCCCAACTAAATTTACCTCCGAAAAGTACTGAGTAGCTGTCTCGACCTCTTCTAAGTTGAACCTAAAGCTCTTAAGGGCATCTTGGGTTAATCCATTGAAATTCCTGCCATCCAAAGGATCCCAACCATTAGCATACTCAAGGCTAGCAAGTGGTGAGCCATTCTTCCTGTAAACTCCCTTGGCTTGATCGGTGCTAAGGCAGCTATCAGAAACATTGATCAGTTTACCGAGCTTTGCTTTTCGGTGACGATATTGCTTAAATGTGAAGAACCCTGTAGCCGATAATACAACCGTGGCAACAAATAGGCCAGCAAAAATAGGACCCTTTCGAGATTTCGGCGGTTTGGAGCACTTAGTTTTCTCACATAACCTCAGATTTGTTGTCTCTGGCATTTCCCTAGAAAGACCAGTCGCCCCATACGCCTCGGGTATGCTCGGATTAATTCCACCGGTGGCATTACAGGGGTTCAGCGACGGAAAACCCGACCCGCATAAACCGAAATTGTTTTGAAACAGGAAACCATCATTTAGT
Organism: Hibiscus syriacus; assembly: GCF_006381635.1. NCBI lineage: Eukaryota > Viridiplantae > Streptophyta > Magnoliopsida > Malvales > Malvaceae > Hibiscus > Hibiscus syriacus. Next base: position 460,332 of record NW_024063367.1, on the reverse strand, counting down.
CTTTTGAGAGCTGGATCAAAAGGGGAAAAACAAAATCAAATGGTGTACTGAAAACCACACAAAAATGAAACAAGAACAAAGCAAAAGATGATTTACCTAGAGGAACATTGCCAGAAAGCGAATTATTACGAATGTCCAGAACTTCAAGTAGAGGAGCATCAGCTAGTTTCATGGGGATTGAACCAAAGAGACTATTGAAACTCAAATCAAGCCTCATTAAAGTACCCAAATCCCCTAAACTTGCTGGGATTGCACCAGTAAGCTGGTTGGACTGCAAAGCAAGAACATTAAGCCTCTTCAAAGATCCCAGCTTTGTGGGTATGCTTCCTGTCAACCGGTTATAACACAGCTGCAACACTACGAACAACATGCAACAAAAAGAAAATATGTTTCAGAACATGCTATAGACATTGAAAAAACAAAACATAATAGACCAGTAAACCGACCTTGTAAGTTACCCATATCAGAAATCTCAGGAGGAATCTCACCGGAGAGATTATTCATATTCAAATACAAATCAGTGAGCAAAGTCAAGTTAGCTATTTCTCTAGGGATTTCACCGTACAAAGCGTTGTAATGCATGTAAAGCCCCGTCAAGTGCTTGAGCTCGGCAATCGCCGGCGAGAGTTTGCCGGACAACCCTTTGCCTTGCAAAGAAATGTTGGCGACTTGGCCTTCGTCGTTGCACGCTAGGCCTTCGAAGGAACCATCACAAGGTTCGCCTTTGAAAGTCCATGAAGATAGATATTTATCATCTGGGTCTAAAGCAGCTTTGACATCCATTAATGCTTTCAGCTCAGTCTTCTCACTGAAACAACATTGGATTGTGAAGAGGATGAAGAAAAACAAGAGACAAAGGTTGAACATAATGGAAGCCTGTACTTTTGGGGTTTCAGTTTCTCAGAGTTTCAGCCTAGAAGAAAATGGCTTTGTTTTTTTTTTTTCAAATACCCTTTTTGGTTTCTCAGTTCTCTCATGTCAGTCTTTGTAGGACAAAGAGAAGAGACAAGGATGCAGTGATGACCATTCTTTTGCTTCAATAGAGAAAGGGGTAATGCTTAAAAAGTGAGTTTAAAAACTACATAAAAAATTAAAAATGGAAGGGAAAGAGATGAAGGAGAAGATAAAGAGTGTGAATCGTTGGATTTATTGGCCTTTTTAAAGTAGTGAAGAGAACAATAGACTGAGTTTGCAGGTTATTTTTTTGAGATAGAGGAGACCTTGGTTGAACCTTGACGGTCTCCACGTTCCTTTCTGAATGTAGCTGGTAAATGGTAACTTTTTTTTTTCTGTTTTGTGTGACATTTGTAATTTTTAATTATTTAAATCAAATTTTATAAATTTATTTAAAATGTTGAATATATTTTTCTGTTTATAAATTATCTGATTATTACTATCAAGATCAGAATTAAATTATTATATATCTAAATATATAAATAATTTAAATTTAAATTTTAAATTAATTAAATCCACACAAATTTAGATTCAATAAAAGTTATAAATTCGTATATTAAACTTTATTGAAATTTTAAAGTTATAAATTTAGTTCGTATATTAATTTAAGATAAAATTTTATTTAGATATTACCTTATAAGAAATTGTCCAATTTAAATATTAATTGAGAATACAATTTTTCTAAGTATCAATTTAGTTGAAATGTCAAATATATTTAAATTATTTAAAGTTTATTGTTTTTACTTTTTAGAGAATAAAAAAATGATCCAAATACGGCTAAAAAGGAATCTGCCTACGTATGCCGCTTGATTGTTTATGGATGGTCTGTTATGGCGCTTACGATTACCATGTTTGTAGCCGTGAACTGGTGTTCCAATTTGAAAGGACGGTATCCTCTGAGAACGTTTACCGTAAGACTCATTGCCACGTCCCCGAATTTGAACCATTATAATCTGATTAAGATGAAAGGTGGCAGCGGCCACTGATCAGTGGAGGAGAACCGCAGTTGAAAAACACAAGCATTCAAATTTCAAAAACAACAATAAAATAAATTTAAATATTTGGCCTCACTGTTCACTACTCTCAATTTTCATTGGTGGTAGAAACGTTTATATATTTAATAGTAATAATTTTATTTTTATTTTCTATTTTCTATTTTGTCTTTGGTGGAATTTGTGTCAGAATGGTCAAAATCTGACATGACTGCTTCTGCTGCACCTCTTCACTACTTTCACATGTACTCTAACTTGGCTTACGGCCAGCTTCTCATTAATTTTAAAAAATTTATGATTAGAAATCGATTTTTAAAACTGATTTTAAAATTTAAAACAAGAGTAGACGATATAAGTTAAGAATAACAAAAACTCGAAACTCGATTCGACTCAAAAAATTGATTATTTTTTTAATTTTGAGTTATTCTAGTTAATTTATTTGATTCAATTTGAATTATTGATTTATTTTCGAGTTTGAGCCAAGTTGAAATTTGAGATTTTAAATTACTAAAAAATTAATTGATTATTTTGACAGTTTTACGATTTAGTCATTGATTTCTTGATTCCTTCAATTACTCCTTCATTTTAAGTCCTTTTTTTTTCAAATTTGAACCAAATGTTTCTAAACCATTATAGAATACCTATGTGCTTTCATTTCCTCTTTTTGATACTATTTTTAAATTTTTCAATTTTGTTTCTCAACTTTTCATAATTTCTTATTTCTTCAATTCATCTTTCATTTTAAGTCTATGTTTTACCAAATTTGAATCACGTGCTCCTATACCACTATATAATACATATGTAACTTCAATTCCTATTTTTTAATAAAAATATACTCTTTTTATTTAGTACATTATAATGTGAAAATAATATGAATATATATATTTATCTTATATGGTTAGAAAAATCGAAAAATTGAAATCAATCCTTACCATAATACTATAAATGTAGCATCCTCAATATCGGGCTAGTGACTTAGAGGTGAATTTTGAAAGTATTGTGTTCAATTTCGAAATAAGTTAAAAAGTTCATAATTTTAATTGGAAAATTTTGAGGATGGATTTAATAGTAAGGTTTGAAAGTAATAAGGGTATTATGGTCTTTTCTAAGAGAATATTTTTATTTCTCTTTTAAGGGATATAAAAACGTGGGAATGAGGGGAAATGAGTTTCCAGAGTTTTCTTCTTCTCCTTTCTTCTTCACGCATGGAAGCCAAGAGCTAAGGTGAGAATTTTTATTAGTTGATTATTATTTGAATTCTAAGTTGGTTTTGATTCTTTGGAAAGTAAGAAAGCTTAAGGAAGTCTAAAGATAAGTAAAAACTCAAAGATGAAGATGTTAGAAGAGATTAAAGAATATGGGGTTTTAAGTGAAATTTTGAATAAGAATGTTTAAACGAATTTGGAGGATGAATTTGACTTGTCATCTATAAGAATAAGAAGTTAGAAGTGTTATAATTAAGTTTGGATAACATAGAAACTTTGGTATGATTATTGATTTCCATAAGAAAGATGGAATTTTGAGGTTAAAGATGAGATAAATGAATATTAATGAGTTTAAGTATGTATATGTAAGTTAGGAATATGAAAGGGGATGAAAGATGAAGCGTTTGAATTGAACCAAGTGGATTTTTGAGCTCAAAAATGATTTCTGGGCTAGGGGGAATCGGTACCCATTCAAAGGGGTACCGATACCCTCTCAAACGAGAAGAATTCCAGAATGTCATGAGGGTATCGATACCCCCAGTAGGGTATCGATACCCCCTAAAGGAAAATGGAAATGTTGATTTCTTAAAGTCGTTTAAGCTATTAGTATCAAGTTATACGGTTAGATTTTGATAGATTGCCTTAAATTGTATATTTGTGTAGATACCGAGCATAAATCAGTTCCGGAACATTTGGAAAATAAGATCGATCAAGGGAAATATGAGAGATCGGTATTAACTTAGTGAGGCCCAGGTGAGTGCATCTTATTTTATAGGATTATAAGGAAATTGGACTTGTGATAAGTCTATTTCTGATAGTTGTTTTATTATGCATGAAGTGTTGATTATAAGTAGGCGAATGACATGAAATGTATGTATGATTGATTATATGAGCTGATATGTTATTGTATGTGTTATAATTTATGTAAGTATAAAGAATAAGTCCTATGATAAGATCTATGTAATATATAGAATGGAAAATATATGTTTATGAAGAGTTATAAGAGAACCTACATAAATCATATGATAAAGGGAGTATAGGATTATGAAATAAAATATGTAAAAATAAAAGAATATGATGAAAGTGAATCCACGAGAAACGATAGAAACTAGGTAATTATGTGGAAAAGTTATATGAATAATGGGATTATGAGTGTACATAGTGGTATAATTAATTATGAATTTAATATAATAGCGTTATATGATTTAATGTGAATTGAAAGAAACTAAATAAGATTGAGTTATAGAATGAAATGAGAATAATGTATCAATTAGGAAACTTGAATATGGAGTGATATGAGAAAATTATAGGAGTTATATGAAATTGAATTAAGTAAATTGATTAATTTGTATATAAAAGAAATAATAGAAGTAATATATATGTTTATCAGTATAATATAGGTTATGTAATATAAGTGCATACCAAGAAATAAAGAATAAGATAGATGATGCGATGTAAATTATATTATGAATTAGTGATATATGAATGTGATATAAATATGTAATAAAACTTATGTGTTGTATGATAAATATGAACATATGAGAAGAAGATATAAGATAAGGGACTTGTGATAGGAACTGTATGACCATAAATAATGTAAATATGAATAATTTAAGTGATATGTATCTATGAATATTTGGATATGTATATAAGTGATGTGATATATGAGGTCATATGAAATATTATATTATATGACTATGTGAGTATATGAAAAAGAATATAAGTACATGTGAATTATATAGAAATGATTTATGTAAACATGTTTGATATGTATTACATGTATGTGAATATAAGAGAATAGAACATAAACCATATGAAAAGATATAAGTCCTATGATATTACCTATGTGAATATATGAGAAAGTATAGGAGTTATATGTATTACATGATATGTGTAATTTCACAAGAAATGACATGAGCTATGTAATTACATGATTATAAGAGATCAGACATGCGATAAGACATAAGTAATATGAATGTGTGAATATGAAATGAAATAAATGATAATGCCCATGTTATGTGTCATGAGAGCTAGGGGTATAGTTGGCATGCCAAGAGTCGAGGGTCTACGCGGTCCTTCGAGACATATATGTATTCTTTGGAACATGTATGGGGTCTGTTGAGACACCTATGTGATCCTTGGCATATGTATATGGTTCTTAAGGAATGATATGTGGTCCTTATGGACATTATTATATGGCACTACGGTGCAATTCTACGTGGCACTACGGTGCAATTCTACGCGGCACTTCGGTGCATTTATACGAGCTGTGGTGATAACATTTGTGCACAACCTCAATGCACTCAAATATCTTTAGTTCTCACTAGTGTATCATGGGCTACTAAAGAAACCATAACAAATACTATATATATATATATATATATATATATGATGGATATGTTTTTGATTATACGAAATGCGTTATATGAATTGTATGATGTTATGGGTGTTATAGGTGAAATGATATATGTTTTATATGATATGCAGAAATGATAAATACAAGATCATGTGATAAATAATTTGATGATAATGATATAAATAATGATAATAATATATATGATAATGCTAAGAAAGTAGATGATGATATATGTACATGAGTGTATTTGTTATATAAAAAGATGTGTGGTTTTGAATGAAATTGTTATATTGTTTCACACGTAGGTTCGAAAAGAATATAGAGAGCAATGTGGAGCTAGACAAGTCATATCTCCTTTACAAAGTTCAGATCAGAAATATATGTAATTGGTATATAGAGGTAGTTGGCATGTAAATAAAGGTTTGGGATTTAATATGCTCTAATTGGTTTGTAAAATCATATGATACTAATTTATGTAAATTAGTCAATTGTATTTAGTAAAAGTTTTAAAATTATTTACTATTTTGTTCAAGTAAAGGTTTTGAAAAGTCAATGTGACATCTCGGACTCGTAGCCGGATCGGGTACGGGTTGGGGGTGTTACAATAAATAATTATAATAAAATTTATATAGAAACTCGAATAACTCGACTGGAACAACTCAACTCGAATTTCATAAACTCAGCTTGACTTGAAAAAATTTCAATTTAAGTTCGAGTTACAAAATATGACTCGTCAATTCGAATAACTCAAATTTTTTTGACTCGACTCGTTCAAATGCTCACCTCTATAAGCCATAAGGATCCAATTGGCCTTTCCTAATATTTCGAAATTTTAATTTTTAATCCTTTAAATCTTTAAAAGTTTACCTTTACTTGTATTTGCCCCTGCCGCTTTTTTTTCTGTAATTTTACCTTAATGGCTCTAATTTTTTTTGGAGTTGTTTATAATTTTAGAATTGGTCTCCTCAAAACTCAATACTAAGATCCGCTACTGTTATCAAACCCTCTGTTTTTGTAATTGAAGAGTTTTACTGAAAATCATGATGAGTGTAAAGAGACCGACATGTTGTGGCCTAATGCATGCAGCAAGGCATTACGTCTGGTCAAAAAAGAATCATATTGGAAAAGATTAAGAAAGAAGGGGACTAAAATCAAACTTTGTCATTGTTACAGTGGGATTTGGCCAAATGATAAAATACATAAGTGGACCACGTTACGTCAGATATCACAAGATCTGGATTTTATAGATACTTGCGTGGGATACGTCTAGAGTTTTCAAACAAAATCGATGCTAAAATTTACTTTCAACGTTTGTTAATATAATTATTCTTTTTGAAATATTTTATAATTTAATATTTTATTTTAAGATAAAATACTCTTTAATTAGATAAAAATTATTAGTTAATTAACAATCGCTGCATATCAATAACATAAGATTGTTATATGTCTAAACTAATGATGTTGCATTATCATATATCTAAAGTGATGATGTGATACATATAATGTCTCCAAAGTAAAAAAAAAAAACACATATTGTATATCTAAATTAATGATATGTCATACGTCAAAAAGAGTGATATGATTATCTCACGTCAACGATCATTATAAACCTTTAATCATTTAACGATTTACATCTAATTAGTGATCATTTTATCTTAAAAGCGAAATATTTGATATTAAAATATTAAATAATAATAATAATAACTAAAATAATTATTCAACCAAATATTAATGAAAAATTATAAATGAAAACTCTTGAGTTTTGAATTTATGATGTTTGTAAAATTATAGATACGTACATAGGGTGTCTAGGTTTTTGTGAGTATGTTTTGTGCGATAGTGTGACTTGTTTAAGTATTTGTTGTGCGCTTTTTGTAATTTCTCTTATGTTTTATTGTTGACATGATGGATTTTCTCTCATTTAGCTTTGATTTTCCTTAAAGAAAAAGTTCAAGTACAAATTGTATGCTTCTTTTCTTTATCTTACTATTTCACGATTAATTATTCATCATTAAATATAATAATTATAATATTTATTTTAACGAATCACATAAATTTTATCTGATATATAAATGATTTTAAAATTTTGGGGTGTCATTGCCAAGGTCATATTAGCCCTATCGCCATCATTAAATTAATTTATATATGAAGATCTGAATTATATTAATATTAATATTTATTAGGATATTAATAAATATTCAATAAATTTAATTAATAATAACAGCTCATGTTAGTTTGTTAGTAAAAAAAATCCAGCAACCAATCAGCCACTACAATGATCAAAATGCTGATTTTGAAACAAAATAAAGAGGCAAAATTCAATGTGTTCATCATAGTCGGATTTTTACCCAAATGCAGATAGAATAATTAAGCATCGGTTGCCAATTGTTCTCTCAGGCATCTCCCTCCAACAGCCAAAAGATAAAAGGGTGGGATTATTCTTCCATGTCGGTTACAGCATTTTACCAAAAAGAAAGTGTTTTTAACGGTAGAATATCTGGGATTACACAAAAATGCATGGAAAAAGGGGAAAATAACAGTGTATTATATTGCGGGAATGCTGCTTTTTAGGCATGCATCTTGGTCTTGGTGGAATCTGGTTCGGTTCCAGTCTATTCTAGACCCAACAGTGCTCTGGGTCATTGTGTTGCGGTTCTCCCGAAACAGTTTTTCGTTTTCTTTTCTTTATTTCTTGCGTCCAGCCTTTTTGAACCTTTTTTTTTCTCTCATTGCTATGTAGTTCGTGGAGCGCACAAATCCTAGTGACTTCGACAGTAAGTTTTTCGTTTTCTTTTGTTTATCGCATCCAGCTTTTTTGAAATTTTTTTCCCACTATTAATAGTTCGTAAAGCGCACAAATTCTAGTGATTTAAGTAGTAAGATAATTGTCGTCATTCTTTGAAGTTTCAGATGCTGAGTATTAATAATACTAATGATACAAATGTTTAATATTAAATAATTATAATTTATCTTTAAATAAATATTATTTTATACCTATTTCAGAATAATAAAAAAACTCGTGGAGCGAAGCTATAAAGAAATCACACTGCTTCTTTTATATATAGTCATATTTTATAGGGTAAATTGTTTAAATATTCCTCGGTTATAGCACTTTTTTATTGTATTTCCCAATAATGGAAAGTTATTATATGACTATTTAAATTATTAAAAATTATAAAATAATTATTACTTGTTTAGTTTTCTATAGAAAGTTAATATTATCGTTAATAAAATTAACAGTGAATTTTAGTCATCAATATTTATATATTATTTTAATTTAATTTTAATTATTTTAAAAATTAACTTTCAGTACTATTAAAAATTATAAAATAATTGTTGATTGTTTAATATTTTAGTTATCAATATTATCATTAATTAATTTGTTGAAATTAGTATTGTTCATGGACGGTTAACAGTACTGTTATTAACGGTTCTATTACTGGTTAACCTATAGTTAACCTATTACGGTTATTTTTCAAAAAAATACAACATGAACGTTTTAAAGTTTCAAAAAATATATAAATTTTAGAAATATGGCTAAAATTTACTTCTAATTTTATTATTAGTTTTCTCTAAAATTTATAATTATAAATTTAATTTATTAACAGTCAACCATTGGTTAATCATTTATCAAAATTCATAGTCGTAACCTTAACTGTTAACCATCATTTTTAACAGTTCGATTAATCGAAACTGTTTAGTATTAACGTCAATTAATTAACCTATTAAATTTAACAATTATATTGGTTAACGATTATGGTTAATAGTTACATATTTTTTAACACCCCTAATTGGAATTATTTTCTCCATCCCTTTTGCTTTAATTTTTATATATGTCTATTTTATAATTTGAAAATAATGTTATTCAGGTCGGAATGATATTCAAACAATCCCTCTTAATAATAATATTGTTAAAATCTACTCACTTTTTAATATTTTTCTTTAATCGTAGGTGTTATGCATGCTTCGATTAAGTGATGGATCTATATGTATTTGTGAGGGTGGATACGTTTGAAAAAAAAAATCAATTAATAATATATTTTATCGACGACGTTCACTTTTAAATTTTATTTATATATATTATATTCAAAAAAATTATATTATTTGTGCCAACTTTAAAAAAAATATTCCTATATCCGTATTGGAGGAGAACCGAGCATTAAGGTCAACATCAAATTGAGGAGAATCTCCTTTGGTGGAGGAGATAGAAAAAGGCTTTGGTGGGTTGGAAAGCACCGATGCAAAAAAATGTATTTGGCAAAAGAAACTTCTTGTGCGTGCATGAAGTGCCATCGATGTCAAGTTGATTTTCACTTTATAGTTCGTGTTCATTTTGGGAAGTTATGTTGTATATCACTATAATATAAGGCTACGAAAATATGTTATCGAAAATATTAATATTTTTTAATATTTTTAATAGAGTACTATTTAAAATATTATTTTTATATCAGAAATGTTAATTTCGTTACTTAAAATAAATATTTTTTATATTAACATTTTCGTTAAAAAATAATATTTTAGATAGTATTCTACCGAAAATATTAAAAAAATATTAATATTTTCAATAGCACATTTTCTTAGCTTTATATTAGTTTTTTCTTAGACATTCCCATCATTTTATGATTTATTATTATATAATTTATGCTCATTTTTTAGTTTATATTGAAATTTTGCAATTATTCTTTTAATGATGTTGTCTAGGTTTATATTAAATGCTTTTTCATTGAAAATAAAAGACGGACAACTTATCACAATTTTGTCCTAGTTTTTCTTTTCATTTTGCGTCGCTTGTCTGCTTGTCTTATTTTTTTTATCTGATTGGCTAATCGCAACATTAGTCTTGGGATTGATAGTCAACTGTAAGTAGTCATTATTTTTTTTATGTACGTATATTATTATTTTTAAATTTTTTAATAATTATACCTTTATAACATGCATTTTTATGTTTTTATAGCATGTTATTATATACTTTCTATCACATTTTAGTCTCTTCTTTATCGGTTGTTTGGCTGACCACATTGTTAAATTTAATATGGTTGGATTTAACGTCGCCTCAACCGATTAGCTTATTTATTATTTGGTTGGCCTATCCTAATTTAGACCATCAGATTCAATTTGGATATGTGGTTTGCGTTTGGAGATCATTCTCATGACACGCTACTCTGGTTTGCAGTCATGATGATCTTTCAATAATTCGTTTCCATGTTGTGATTCGTTTGCCGACTCATTCAAATTTATTCGCATCTTTATTTTGTTTGAGTGTTTTGGTGAGTTTTTGACATTTTACTTGTATGGTCTATATTTGATATTAAGTGACTAATTTCGTATGTGAATGATTATAAGAAATGTTATAATTGTACTTTTAATTTACACTTATGATTATATAATTTTAATTTTTTCTATTATTTTATAAAACTGACTGCTTCTATTTGCGTAAAAATTATAACTTATCACTATATCGAATATTTACTGGTATAAAGGAAACATTAGTTCCTTTAGAAGTGAAACTTTAGGGCATTAGAATATGATGGGTTCATGGCTTTAGTTTTAGGTGTGATGCATGTTCAAGTTCCTTTTTTGGTTTTCTTATCCGATACCTTTAGCACCACCAAAGTAGCTTTTGTTCTATTTGTTGGATTTATCCTCTCTCTCATAATAAACTGACACCACAATTTGAAAGAAGGTTTAATAGGAACTTTTAAAAGTTTTACCAAAATTAATTAAAATTATGCAAAATTTTGAAACATAATGATACTTTTTGATTTTTTTAAAACAGTCAACGTATTTTTTTTAAATAAAGGACTAAATGTTAATTTTCAAATATTTGGGGGCAGCTTCCCAATGTTGAAAACAGTTTAGTAAAAACATTATACGTCCGATGTGCAGTATTGGGCCAAGGTTAGAGAGAGGACAGAGGCTTGGGTTGGGGCATAGAAAACTTCTGAACTTGTAAAAGTGAGCCTAAGAAACATTGATCTCTACCCCAACACGTAAATAAAGTTGTCTAAATATTAATTATCAAAATTTCATTCTCATCCATCGCTTTTAAAAGTTACATGTATAATTTATAATCTTTTAAATAATTTTACCATTCATCATTTTCTGTTAATTAATTAATAAAAATTAAGATTTATAACATCTAACCCCTAAATTTGGTGTTTTCCCCTGTCGTAATCGTCATTCGAGAGGGCCCGTAATCGGGTTATGACTAAATTTGATGTGATGGAACCACCACCGATCATTTAAAATTAGGTTGATCGGATACCTTAATTTATCATTTTACCTGATCTACGTTTTTACTAGAATTGAATCGGAATCGGGAGTCGATTATAGTCAGAGAAGGATTAGCACCCCTATATTGCCCTTTCGGTAGTAATTTAATTTTTTGGTTATCTTAATTGCAAAAATTAGAAGTTAAATTAAAATTTAAAAGTTTGATCCAAGCTACTTACCATTGGAGGATTTGAAATTGATCTAAAAATATAAATCAAATCAGTTTTTATTAGTAAAGTAAAACAAAATTAAATTAAGAAAATATAAAAGAAAAGAAAACTTTAAATTAAAAGGGTTTAAAAACAACAAATTTAAAATTAAGGACCAAATTGACAATAGTCGGATGCTGCAAGAAGAAATAAAAAGTCAGGAGGGGCAATATGCGAAATATAAGAAAATTGAACAATGATTAAATTGAATGATTTGAAATTCTTGGGTAAATTTACAACAGGTGACCAAAACGAATTACGAATCAAACGTTTAAGGACTGCATAAATAATTAAACTATTTGTTAATTACCCTTCAACCCCTTATAAATAGCCCAAAAATTCTAAAAATAACATTTCATTTCATTTCACCCAAAAACCAATTCTCTCCCCTCAAAACTTTCTCGACCTAAGCCTCACCGGTCAATGACCGGTCCAACTTCGACGAGGCCCCCACCGTACCGGCCGCCACCGATCGCCACTCCGGCCACCACCACCGGTGGCCGAAAAAACCAAACTCGCCCGAAAAGCTCATCTTGTCCCCGTAAGTTCAAAACCGATACCTAAACCCCCTAAAAATACCCCACCGGCGTAGATCTAAACGCAAAGTTCGAAACTTTACATTTTCCAACTATGGTTCTTCATTTCTCGGCGATTCCTCTCTTCTCGAGCCAAATCGACGCAAGCACTGATGATTTTTACTTTCTTTTCTGCTTTTGAATGTTGCTCTTGGTTGATTCTCCTTTTTGTTTGTTGTGTAGTATTGTTTTTTCTTCGTATCTTGCTTGTTCGACTTGCAGGGACTTTTATAGCCATGCTCGGAATGAATTTTTGGGGTCAATCTCGTGCATTTTGGGGGTTGTTTACCCCGTTTTATAATTTACTCGGGGTTGAGGGCTTCGGTTTCATCTCATGTTACTTTGGTTTGTTGTGATTCATCGTTGGCCGAAGATTTTGGGGATGGTTCAGTCCCGGGGTGTTGTGATTTTTTGGATTTCGATGCCGAAAATCTCGGCCTTGTTGTTGCTTGGTTATCTCGCTAGCGCGTGGTCCCCACACGCTACCACCATGCAACACCCTCACTAAGTATAAAACCCTAGTTTAATTTTGGGCTGGATCAGGCCCCTTACCGGGCCTGCTTTGCTGGGTCATATTGGTTGCCCCAGTTTGACTCCCTTGCTGGGCTCGAATGGACTTTTGGACCTGAAAAAAACCGAAAAAAGTTAATAATAATAAAATAAAAATGAATAATATGAATTAAACTATATAATGTTATGTTTTCAAAAAAATATGTTTTCAAAAACGTTTATATATGTTTTCAAAAATTGTTTTCGAAATTATATAATATATGTTTTCAAAAGTTGTTTTTCAAAAATATGTATTTCCAATTTTTTTTTTTTGAAATTATATAATAAATGTTTTCAAAATTTTGTTTTTAAAAATATATATTATACGTTTTCAAAAATTGTTTTTGAAAACTATATATATGTTTTCAAAAACTATTTTTAAAACTATATAATATATGTTTTCAAAATATTATTTTTAAAAATATATATATGTTTTTAAACATATTTTCAAAATCATATTATATTTTCAAAAAAATGATTTTTAAAATTAAAAACGTTTAAATTATGTGTTTTCAAAAATATTTTAAAAAACTACATTATATTATTATATATAAACACCGGACGAAAATGAGTGACTACATCCCCTAACTTGTTTCTAAATATTTTACATAGAGAGATTTTTGAACTATGATTCGTAATTTAGATTTATCTATGAATTTCAGAAATAAAAAAAATAATATAAGTTTTGCATCTAAATCAAGATTATCCAAAATACATTGAATTGATCTCTAAACTTAGTATTTTAACTCTGATATTAAATAGATAAATAATTTTTGGGACAAAAATAAATATAAAATTTTAATAATAAATAATAGTTGATGAGCAAATTTTACTCTAATTGTCAAATTAAAACAAACACCATATTCAAATGTCTTTATCTACGCTTTGTGCAAATTAATATTTTATCACCTATATTCCTTCATTGAACATTTTTCCAACAATATAAGAAGAACACATATTAATAAGATTAAAACTATAAAAGAAAAGGCTAAAGTACAAAAATAGTCCATTGACTATAGGAAATTATTTTGTTGAGTCATCTAATTATTAAAAGTTACAAAATGATCACCTAATTATTCATAAGTTTCGAACTCGTCCTTTTTATGTTAAAAATTAACGATTGTATGAGTTGATATTAACATATTGAATGAGATACAATAAAATTATATTTTAATGATGTCTATTAGCACTGTCGTTGCTTTCAAGCATTGACTCGATGACATAATGTTTCAAGCACTAACTCAATTGTGTAATATAAATAGAGAGTCGATCCATAAATTACATCTCAAAAGGTTATGGATAAAATTTTATGATATCTCAGTTAACAAATTAAAGTTAAACTCAGACATATACAAATTTTTTAATAAAAAAAGACGAGCTTGAAACATATAAATAGTCGAATGCTTATTTTGTACTTTTAATAAAAAATATAATAAAATAATATCTTATAATTTAAAAATCATTTTATACCTTTTAATATGAGATAGTACCTTGTGTACTTTATCCAAAAGAAAATTCCACCGCATAAAAAGAGATGATAGGGTTTGCCTTCGCGCCCCGTTCCCAACTGCCCAGTTCAAAATTTCAGCAGGAAAGAGTCAAGTCTCTCCATCACCATGGGTCGCATGCACAGCCGCGGGTACCCCTCTCTATCCCTCCCTCCATACTCATATATCTACGTACACTTATTATCATTTTCTTTTCTTCCACTTTATTGCAGTAAGGGTATATCTGCCTCAGCTCTGCCGTATAAGAGAACTCCACCAAGCTGGCTCAAGATCTCCTCTCAAGATGTGAGTCCTTTAATCCCCTTTTTTCCATATTCATTGTCGACAGAAATCCCCATGAATTTTTTTTTAAATTATTCGATGTTGAATCTGTTTAGGTCGAAGAGAACATTTGCAAGTTTGCAAAGAAGGGCCTGACCCCATCTCAGATTGGTGTCATCCTTCGTGATTCCCATGGTATCGCCCAGGTTAAGAGCGTTACTGGAAGCAAGATCTTGCGTATCCTCAAGGCTCACGGTAAATTGTAGCACAATGTTTTGATTTTATAAATTCTAATTAGCATAATGATTTAGCTGTAAAATATTCATTAGGGTGATAACCAGGGACTGAGCCAGTATTAGACAATGGTAGGAGCTACATTTAGATGGAATTTGGGAGGGTCAGCATTTCAACTCACACGGACTAAAATAGCCATTAGACAAAATTTCGGGGGGATGTGCCCCTCCCTTGTCCTTAATAGCCATTTGATTTGAATCGTTTTAGGAAAAAAATGTGCATTACGTACAAACTGAACCAAAAACAGAATTGAAACTGAGCCGAACACCACGGTCTGCATCGGTTATCCTAAGACAGCATATTTGTGGGGTTATATTTGATGTGTTGTTTTGTATTGTTACAATAGGTCTGGCTCCTGAAATTCCTGAGGATTTGTACCACCTTATCAAGAAGGCTGTTGCCATCCGCAAACATTTGGAGAGAAACAGGAAGGACAAGGATTCCAAATTCAGGTTGATCCTTGTAGAGAGCAGGATTCACAGACTCGCTCGCTACTACAAGAAAACAAAGAAGCTTCCTCCTGTCTGGAAATAGTAAGTCTACCTATTGGATCATAGGTTTGTACTTGTGGTTCTTACTAACTTACTGGTGGGTGGTATATTGATTTGTAATTCCATTACATGCTATGGTCTGAATATAGTTTACATATCGGTGAACTTATATGCATTTGGGTTGTTCCTTAATGCATGTTCTGTTCGTCTTGATTTGCGAGTAAGTGCACTGTGATGGAATTAAGTTATCGCCATACTTGCATGACCTTGGTCTTATATTGTGATTTTCAATGAAGTGAATATCTGGTCCACTTTAGTTCTCTGTAATACTTGATGGGTTTATCATAGGTTACTCGAATCTATTTCGAAGGTTGGAGTTCAAGGGAGTTGTTAGAATGCAATCGTAAGTTTCATTTAGTAAACAATATTGTTTAAGCCGACTTGTTTCTAAATATGCAAGTCTCAGTATTAGTTCATGTTGAAAACTTATTCAGCAGAGAAATACACATTCTAGTTTAGTTTCCGCGTGATCGAACTACTTTAATTTGTATGTGTATGGTTCTTTTTTTTTCTGCATTATGTTGCAATGCTGATACAATAACTCGTTGGTTTGCAGTGAGTCTACAACTGCCAGCACTCTTGTTGCTTAGATTCGGCATGCGGGTAGTGCAATTTCGGGCATCTTCGTGGTTCAATGTCGATGCTCGCTGAGTTAGATTGCGTTTTCCTTTCCTGGTTAGATATGTCTTGATGTAAGACTACTAATAGATGTTAAAAGTTTTGATGTCTGAAAAGAGAGTTAAAGAACTCATTTTTTTAGTTTGATTGGATTCTACTCTTTTTTGCTCTTGTTTCTTGCATTTAATTAAACGGTTGGAGTAAGAATTAATCTCAAACGCATTAGATTCCTATGTTCTAGCAAACACGAACCTTGAATTAAAGTATTAAACTATTCATTAATCGACTAATCTGATCTAGTACTGTTTATATCTATTATTTAATTGATATTTCTAGTACAATTTATTTTATTCATAATGTTTAAAAAATTATAAATAATCGTAGAAGAGGGTTAATACGTGTTGCAAGTACCAGTTTTTTATTTTTATTTTTCTAAAAAAAATATTTTGTTTTTATTTATGAATGATTACTTTTAGCAATTTAAACGTTGTAACTAAGATTTTGTACATACATTTTAGCAAATATGTACTTGATCTTTGATTATATCTGTCTTAATTTCTTAATTATTTTATTTAAAGATTATATAAAATATGAAAAGATAAATGTATTTCTTAAATAATATTAGGTATCATCTTGAAGAAAATTATTATTATTTAATTAAATTGATACCTCTATTTTAATTTTTCAAAAAATGTGATCTTTTAGTTACCAAAATGGAGACATTAGTTATCTTGTTACTTGTTAGTAAACAATTGTATTTGAACTACTGGTTTTTCTTTGTTTCGTATAAATAATTAAATTTGTTTATTTTAATTAATTTCTTTTCAATAGATTATTGTAACGTTGATTTTCCAGTCGATGATTTAACAGCAAGGCTTAGCACACTAATATTCAAGACTAATTTTTTAACTTTTATACTTTTTTTTAAAAAAATCACTAACTTTATTCAAAATAAGAAACATCTTAAATTATAATAAAATTTTACAATCATAATCGTAAATTAAGCACATAATTAAAATAATTTCCTATAATCATTGAAACAAAACTAACAACTGAAAAGATTAAAATCTAACCAAAAAAACTCGAACAAATATAGATACAAATAGATCTGATCGCATCGGCAAACGAACCGTAAAAGGAGATAAAGCTACTGAAATACCACCGAAAAATCACAAATCAAACTCGAGCGACGTGAAAAGATATCCAAGAACGCATAACGGGTATCCAAATCTAATTTTAGGGTCTAAAGCAGGGAAGATCAATAATATATCAGATAAACGTCATATTAATCAATCATATCGATGTCTAATCAACCCTTAAAAAAATATAAATGAAAAAAAGTCAAACAAACGAAAATTGTGTCAAAAGACAGAGGAAAACGTGTCATACATGCATACTTATTAAAAATAAAAAAAATAAGAGAAAATAAAAAGACAATAAACAATACAAAAGATAAACGACTTATCAACGAGAGAAAACTAGGAGAGAAAACTAACTTTTATAAAATTAAAGTATCAAATTCAGATAAATTAAAATAAAAGGATTAACTTTTTAATTCGATAGAAATCGTCTTATATTTTGGGCCCAGAATCGATGGATACAAGCGCAACGGTGTAATCCAATTAATTTTTTTAACATCAACGACCAATGCTAGACCGATAATCATTACCGTTTCAGTTGCTCTACGCTAAACTTGAAAACCCTAGAAAAACCCACATCAAGCCAAAGCAAAAGCAGTGATAATGGCGGTAGGGCTTAGGCAGTTCACGGCGAGAAGCGGAAACGGCGCTGGAGAGCCAGTTCTGGGCACGGATAACGGCGAGGAGCTTGTTCACGTCCAACCTTCCGTCTCCGTTGCACTCGGAAATCGTGCCCCCGAATCCCCGGGCACTCTCTACATCACTACCAGGTACCTTCAAATTGACCTTCAATTACTCAAAATTATTGCTTGTGAGCATATTCATTTCAATTACATTTTGAACTTGCAATTTGTGATTTTTCTGGAAGGCAAGTTGTTTGGCTGAGTGATGTGGACAGAACCAAGGGCTACGCTGTTGATTTCTTGTCTCTTTCTTTGCACGCCGTTTCAAGGGACCCCGAGGCCTACTCTTCTCCCTGTATTTACACTCAGGTCTGCCCAGAAAACTAACACCTCTTTGTTATCCTTAAGTTTTTCGATCTTTGTGATTATTTTAGCTGTTAATCATGCTCATGGATTCAGTAGCTTGATTTTTGTGAAGTGTGACTGTTTGGTAGCTTGGGTGCGAGTTAAATTTGGTTGATTACTGGGATGAAAGGAAAATAGAGGTATTGAAGTCAATGGGGGCTAGCTGCCAGCTTAATATTGTTTGAAAAAAAATGGTCTTATTAAAATTTGGGGTTGAAACAAATTAAATTCTGTCTATCATAGTTTTTGCTGCTCATTAAGCGCTTGTAGTACATGTTTTTCTCATTTACTAAGAGACCTCTATTTTTCCTTTCCATCCATTTTTGAAGCTGCTGATGCCATGTTTTTATAGGTCTTTTATTAGCATGCTCTTTATACATCGTCTGATTAATGCCTTTTTGTCTGAAGATTGAAACTGAAGATAATGAAGTGGAAGATGAGACCGACGACTCGGATTCAGAATGCAGTGAGGTTTTAGATTTATCCAAGATCAGAGAGATGAGGCTTAGTCCTTCAGATGCTAGCCAATGTGTGTATTATTCAGTAATTTCCTCTTAATTAGTTCTTAGATGATTATTTCTGTCTTCAGTGATAATAAATGCCGACTCATTTATCTATTTTTCTGTAAAAAGTGGATACTATGTTCCAAGTATTCTGCGAGTGTGCTGAACTGAATCCGGAGCCTATTGTAGGTGAGTTCCAGTTATTAATTTGAAAATCCATTTTCTGTTGTACGGGCAGTTTTCTTCTGCTGACTGAATGGCGGTGTACTGTTTTTTGTTTATTCCTTATTTAGAAGAAGACGAAGGACATAATTGGATTTTCAGTGCTGATCAGTTGGAAGATGGAGCTGGAGGTATGGAATAGATACATGGATACTTTCTTGAATGCGTCTCAATGGTTTCCTTAATATGCTCGCATGTTCTGTAAATCCCTAATCACATACTGTATCTCCAGAGAGCGACGATGTGGAATGGAATTTCTCTCAGAATCCGACAAACACAATCGGTCGTTCTAATGGTCATCATGACCTATCCCGCAATGTGCTTGAGGTATGCTAGTTAGTTGCTGTTCACTCTACATGATCAATGGTAATGCTTTGAATTTGATTAAATGGAACTTTTGGAACGGAAAGCTTTGTTGTGTAGATGTCTTGTTTTCATGTTAACATTCCATGTACACGTCTCCGGTTCAACTCTTGCATACATTCCTACGTTCCTTAGTTGCTTCTTGGGTTGACTCATTCAATCCCATTTCTGCAAAAACAAAACTTGCAGCTTCAAATCAATGATCAACGATTTGAGGATGCCGACGAGATGGAAGAAGTAACTGATAGCGGACATCAGTAAATTTGGAGTGTAATGCCAAATGGTACCTATACGGATTATAGATTTTATTTGATAAATGCGAAGAGATTAAATTTTATTTTATCAATTATTGAAATTTTAAATCTGTATTTCGTTTGATTAATCCTTTCCATCTTGGAATTATTTTATAAAAGAAACTGGCATAATTTCAACTAGTATATCGTACTAGTGGTAAATAGTTTTGTTCGTGAAATCATGTGCTTGTGTCACGGGAACATCATCTTATATTTAAAAGATAGATAGAATGTGTAGTATTATAATTTTTAAATTTTAAGATTTTTTTTTTGTGTTTTCGCTATAAGATTGATATCTTACCTAAGAATAC
This sequence comes from Hibiscus syriacus, assembly GCF_006381635.1. Classification (NCBI taxonomy): domain Eukaryota; kingdom Viridiplantae; phylum Streptophyta; class Magnoliopsida; order Malvales; family Malvaceae; genus Hibiscus; species Hibiscus syriacus. Next base: position 440,128 of record NW_024063367.1, on the reverse strand, counting down.
TTAATGAAAAGAAATAGTAAATCCCTACCATAATTGAGATTAGAGATTTTTAGTCAAATTACCATGAATTAATTAACAATAAATAGTTCTCCCCATATCATTTCCAATCACTTTAACAACATCATTTTCACACAAAAAGAGGAGGAAAAAAGTGGTAATTTCTGTTTCTGATCATTTTGTCAAGCTAATTATGTGAACCACAAGACCTGTGTTGTGTCTCCAACACTAAATGCAAAATCATATCTTAATCTGTGGGTTCTTTCGGTTCTTTATTTCCATTCACAATCATTGTTTCTCCCCCATCATTCCACCTCAACATGCATCATTTTTAGGGCAAGCTTTTTGTTAAATCATGTTACAACAATTTTAGGCTTTTTTTTCCTTTAAAAAAACATATTTGAATCATTACTAATGTAGCTTTAATTTCAAGGGGAAAAAACATAGTAAAATGTGCTTGTGGACGTCGAATAACATATCCATGTCTTTTTCATTCTTGTGAAAGTGAGGAATTCTCTTAATTTGTGGGGTGTTATAGGATCATATACAGGGATCGATCGAGTTCGAAAATGTAGTAGGTGGGGTTGTTGTCCCTTTAAAAATTTAAATTCTTTTTATATTTTAATTTTTTTTGTATTTTCTATTAGTAATTTATTTTTATTTTTTAAAATTTTATATGTTCGTCCCTTCCTGCCTAAATTGATTATATTAGTGAATAAAGTGGTATTTTAATTATATTAGTGAGATAAATATATATATATATATATATATTCAATATTATATTCAATGAGATTACTCAAGTGTATATGGGCAATGGAGTGAAAGTGGCTAAATTGATTGCATGCCTAGCTATTCATATATGTGAGATTTAATTCATACTTAATATTCTCCACCTTACTGCCTGCCTTCTTTAATTATATATCGGCCTTAACATACTGCACATAATGAATGCACATATGCATGCACCTTCATACATATCATCACTTCCTTATTAGGAGAAGGAATAAATTTTTCAACTGTCAGTTTAAATTAAAAATACAATACATACATATATATATATATATATATGTATAAACAAAAAGATGAAACAATTTAATAACAACTTCTCATCAAGATTCGAACGTTTATCCTTAAAAAAACACACACACATACCTAAAACGACTTTAAAAATAAACTCTCGATGAAGAATAAACGGATCAATCCGAAAATATAGTAACAAAAAATATATACAAATATTGAGAATTTTAAATTTAATTAAGTCTTAAGTTATAAAATAGAATATTATTGTTTCTAAAGAACATATATTCGAGCAATTATATTTTCAGAGTATGTATAATATTAATAGACTTAAAAAATCTAAAATTATTTTATAATCATTTTAAATAATTAAATAATAATAATTAAAGCGTAATACTGTGAAAAATGAAAATATCAAACATCGCTTTCTATGCCTTGTTTTCATTATTATTATTTCTTTTATACTGTGGATTACAGCTTAAAGGGAAAGGTCCGTAGATTTTTCCCACCTACTACATAGACATTTCCCTCTACACAGTCAACACTACTTTGCTTTGTTAATTTAAATATTTTATGCATAAAAAATAAGGAAAAAGGAGCCCTCCTAGTATTAATCTCTTATGTGGTTATATATACACGGAAAAAATTAGTATTAGTAATTAATAATGGTTCACACGAACTTGACGAAAGCCGTTTAATATCATTTTATAGAATTCGAAGAAGAATAGAATAATACAGTACGAGTTGATTATAAATTATTATTTATTTTAAAAAATTAGTTTATTAATAACACATATATTTTGTAAATGTAGTTCTTAGAACTCAAGTTTTTTTTAATATTTTATTTTATCAATAAAATTATTTAATAAGTTTTTTTAATAATATGAGATGATTATAAGGTAATATATGTTTAAAATTTTCTTAATCAATTAACAACGCACATATATCCTAACTGTTTGAACTTAAAAAGTTATTTTATTACTTTTTTTATGCAAGTTTTTTAAATATACATCTTATTAAAGAAGTTAATAGTTGAGTGATGATAAACTTTTTAGTACGTACATTATTAATGGCGTATTAAGCATGCAGGAAACAAATATCGATATGAGAAAATAGGCTGGTCATTATCTTCCTTGGTAACTTGATGATTGTCGTCCTTGATTCTTTAACTAGAATCCACTAAATTTCAGAGGAAAAAAATTCATCTACAATCTAAATACTGTGTATAAAAGTACTTCAATTATGTGGACAGAAAGGAATTAAAAAAAAAAGGGTAGCTGGCAGATACAAATAGCTAAACAAGTACTCAGCTTAGGGTTTATAAATCATTCTCTCAATTAAAATGCCATCAAAATATGAACTGTCCACGAAAATGAAGCTACGCAAAACAAAACATTATGTATAAATGGGTAAAATATATCATAGGCTATTCAATTATATCCAATCGGACATTTTAGACATAAAACTATTAAAAATTACAAAATAATCATTATACTGTTACAATAATAATAAAATTTTGATAATTGTTTTGTAACAATTTGATAAAATTTAATGGTTATTTTATAATATTTTAATAAATTCAATGATTGTTTAGTAATTTTTAAAAGTTCAATTATCAAAATGATCATTTGAATATAGTCGAGTGACTTATGATATATTTTTATCTTATATAAATTTTTAGGTTTAATTATAATTCCATCCATTTACTTTAAAAAAGCTATGAATTAAAAATATATATGAAATGTGTTAGATAATTATTTTATTATGTTTATAATGTATATATATATATATGATTTTTATTATATTTTAAATTAAAAATATATATGAATTATGCTAGATGATTTTTTTTTATATTTATATTGATCCAACCTATAATTTTTTTTCTAAATTTTTCAATGAGATTAAAGTTTAAATTCTGATATTGTGGATGAAATAAAATAGATTGAGATAGATGTTTCGTGATAGTCTAATATACTACTTTGTTTGAATTAGTTAAATAAAAGGAAAAAATTTCTTGAACAAATAACATTGGCCGTGTTTTGCACGCGCTACGTCGGATCGTATGTTTCTAAAAGAGAGGCTGATAGGAGAGCATGTAAGCCAACAGCCCGCCAAACACCCCAAGTTTAGGCGCCGCTGTCCGCCGAAAAAGTGAGATTATAATATAAATAAAAACGCGCGTGAGATATATTGGGTCGGGCGCACGCGTGAAAAGGGGAGGTGAAATGAAATTCGAAACAAAGCAAAAGTTGAAGGTCCACGGAAGTAGCTTGATTGCTTTCAGTGGGGTCCGTAGCAAATAAAAAAGGAATCGCTCTCAATCTGAGCTGCGCGATGGCTACCGGCTGGCTCGCCTGTCATCATTTAGAACCGCGCAAATTACTCCCTCGTTCCCCTACCTATCCACCTTTTCTTCAATCCACTCTCCACTTGTGTTTTGACCTTTTTCATTTCCGATTTATAAAATTATTTATTAATTTAAAACATATACAATTTCATATATTTAAATTGAAATTATTTTAATTGAGTAAAAAAAGCACTCCTCCAACTTTGTTCTAATCCCTAAATCTATTCCATTATTTACTCGTAAAAAATATTTTAATATACAGTTTATTATTAAATTATTTTGTCAACTTAATGCTCGTGCAAGGGTCAAAATAGAATAATTAACGCTACGCAGATACAAACCCAACATCTATATTCATATGGCTTAAATGCTACAACCTTAACAACTTCGTATTGAAATCATTTGGTCTCTAATAATAATAAAAACACTTCAACGGTATTTAGGCATAAATAGTAAAAGACCCTCAAAATTAATATTTTTTTAAACAAGTCCATAACAATGTTCAATTAAATCGATTGAGTTGTTTTCCATCACATCCTTAATGATCCGTTGATATTACATAATTTGTGACAGATGATATGAAAAATTATGGCATACGAGGAGATTAATTGGATAATGTTTATAAATTAGAGGTTTAGTTCATTTTTTAATATTTAACAAGGTCTTTTAATTTAAAAAAAGGAATATTGAACTCCTCACCACTCTTGAACCAATCAAATAAACTCGTTAATATAAGAAAATATTATTCTCTATAAATTTTGATTTAAACAATTGTATTTATAGAATATTTATATATTATCAATTACTTAAAAATTTTATAAATTAATAATATCTTATAATTGAAGAGAGAAAAAATATCACCGTTCCTGAACAAGATTCGATTATATATTAGAATACTTGCTTAAACAACTAGTCGTGGAGGGGTCGGGTTGTTAAAAAAGGGAGACCCATGATCCATGAAACATCCTAGCTAGAAGTGATAGGATTGGACTAATTTATAGGTATCTAATACCTATGACTATGACCCTTGTATTAATTCCCCCTTTATTTTCTTTAACAAAAATACAAAAATGTTTACACTTTTGCTTGTCATCCCCCCCCCTCAACGTGGGCCATCCAAGTTGAGGTGAAAATTGAATAGTTTTACTCGAAATTTAGTCGAGTTAATTTGATTACAAATATATATTTAATTCATGTTTAATTTAAGTTGGGTTAGATTTTATTTGAATTTAGTTTGGATCTATAAGATGAGTTGAGTTTCATATTAATAATTTTGGTTAATATCGAATCAAGTCTATATCAGATCATGTTAATCTTTAAATTATTTTGAGTTGAATTGAATATTTTAATCAAATATATGTATAATTATTCATATATTTGTATATAAAATGTGTCTTTTCAATTTGTTAATTATATTATTGATGGTCAATTTTAACTTTCAATCGTTCAACGTTTCTAATTCAATATAATCACTTTTGAACGAGAATTATGTATTGGAGACTTGTGTTTCATGTTAATTTGTATCTATAAAATAATAATTTCTTAAAAGTTAATCATGGTCTATCGGTCAAATGATGTTGATTAATATTAATCACATGAACTAAAATGTTAGATAACGAATAATTTTGTTTTATAATATATCGATATCAAATAATTTAAAAAAAATAAATTATTCGTTCAATATGACTTAATTATCGAGTCAATATTCGATTTGGATCATATTTATATAAATTAAATTAGAGTTGTTTTTTGTTTGGGTAAAAATCAATCTAATTATAACTCAAATCAATTTTTGGTTCAATTCGATTTATTTAGCATTTAAATAATTATATTTGAATTTATATAAAGTATTAAATTGAGTAAATGTATTTAAATAACTAGGTTCATTTTAAGTTCGTGGGCAGGAATGGATCCAGGGGAGTCGGGTGGTGGCAATTATCCCTTAAAAATTTAAATTTATCATATATATATATATATATATATTTTATTTTTTAATATATTTTCTATCATATTTTGTTCTCACCTCATAATTTTATAAGTTATTCCGTTATTAAAATTTTAGAAGTTTACTGATAACATAAAAGTCCCTATATGTTTATGGCCTAATCCAATTTACCAAAACACTCATCAAGTGTTTGAAATTTCAATAATGCCCTTTATCCTTGAAAGGATGGTTTACTAATATGGGGACGTAAACAAAGGGTCCTGGTGAGTCGTTTCAATTTTGTACAGCACAAAAAATGCCAAAAGTGGGGGCGTAACCGTAAAAGAATTACACGAAACGTGTCCACTTAATGAATATTGTTATTAGGAAGGAAGATCGATCATATTTTTCACCGTTTCAGGCACCCCATCCATTTATTCTCTATAAATACAATGAATTATCTATCTATTTAATATTTCATTTTTAAATAACGTTTAAAATTAGAATTTTAATAGAGAAAATCGCCTCAGTGACCAAAAAAAAGTTATAATATACGATTTTAACCAACTTTTTTTGGATTTGCCAAAATGACCAACAAAATCGCAACGCGAAATAAAAATCGCAACGCGATCCCCAGAATCGCAAATCAGTTTCCAAAATCGCAACGCGATTCTTTAAAATCGCAATGCGATAGTACAAATTCGCATTGCGATTTTTCAAAATCGCAACGCGAATATGAAAATCGCAACGCGAACACATAAATCGCAACGCGTATCCGTAAATCGCAACGTGTATCCGTATATCGCAACGCGTATCCGTAAATCGCAATGCGTATCCGTATATCGTAACGCGTATCCGTAAATCGCAACGATAATCCGTAAATCGCAACGAGAATCTGTAAATCGCAACGATAATCCGTAAATCGCAACGAGAATCTGTAAATCGCAACGATAATCCGTAAATCGCAACGAGAATCTGTAAATCGCAACGATAATCCGTAAATCGCAACGAGAATCTGTAAATCACAACACTGAAATTTTGGGTATATAACACTGAAATCATAAACTAAATCCCTAAATCGCAACTCATTCCATCTCCATCTATCACTCTCTCCGGCGACATCCGTTCCTATATCCAACGACATCCTTCCCAATCCGGCAACAGGTTTTAGTTTCGCAGCTCGTCTGTTTAGTAAATTAATTTACAACCATGAAATCATCTAATGTTGATCATGTTTGGATAGATTTGTGTTTTGGAGGGTCATGGGATAATGTTCATGGTGTTTTACAATATATGCCTTTACCCATGAATCTTCAACTAAAATTGTCTTTACAAAAGTTAACTTATGAAACTCTAATGCTACGTGTTTCAAATAAATTGAATTTAGAGCCCCTAAGTGGATTTAGGCTATCTTATCAGAGAAATGGTAAAGTTTATTTGTTAACCGACAATGAAGATGTTGAACGATTCATTGCTTACATTAGTGTTTCACAAGATGATGTTACATTGTATGTTGTTGAACCTAGAAGTAGTATTGTTGGGTCAGTAGCGGGTAGTAATCAACTAAGTTTTTCTCAAAACCCACAACCTTTCTCTAATCCAAATCCCAATCAACTTTCAGCACCAAATTCCGGTTTTCGTATTGACCAGTTAGACGATGATGAGCCAACAGAAAAAATTGTGAGTACTAGTCAGTATTCGAAATTTGGTCTTGGTCAATATCCGGACTTTGATATTGGTCAATACACGGATTTTGATGATGTTTCAGAAGAAGAAACAGACCCTGCGTGTAATGATTTTGGTATTGGTCAATACCCGAATTTTGATGATGAAACAGCCGTTGCCGAAGAATGTATTGTTGATGATAATGAGGAGGAAGTTACGACTGTGAATGAACATGTTGAACATCCATTCTGTAATTCATATAATCCTGAAGAAGAAAAAGAAGAAGAAAAAATCCCCGAAGAAAAGAAAATGCCACGGGCGTATAACTGGAATATGCCAGAATTACTTCAGATACCGGAAGAAGAGTTGGTAAAGAAAGCAGTTGATTGTTACACAAAAGTTATTCGTATCAAGAAAGATGATTGTTTTGATACAAAGGAAGACTTGAAGATAGCTTTGTATACGAAATGTGTGGAAGATGGCTATCAACTAAAAGTTAACAAATCAAGCAAAGATCGTTTCGAAACAAGGTGTATGATTGACAAAAACTGTATGTGGCGAATGATTGCAAAGAGAATAAAAGATTGCGAAATGTTTCAAGTTAGGACTTTTATTGATAAACATACATGTTCAAGAACCCAAGTTTTTCCTCACCATAGACAGGCAAACAAAAGGTGTTGGGTGGTTTTCTGGCTGAGTTAATGTTTTTGAATGGCAGGGTATATCGGGGACATGAAATTATGACTGACATGAATGCTCGGTTCAAGATTAGTATATCATATTCTCAAGCTTGGAGAGCCAAATGTTATGCCTTGGAATTGTTGAGGGGGTCGCCAGAAGCATCGTTTGCCCAACTGCCGGCTTATTGTCACAATTTAAAGCTGAAAAATCCTGGGTCGGTAACTCATATCAAAACAGATAGAGATGGACGCTTTGAGTTGCTGTTTATCGCCATTGGTGCTACGGTTAGTAAATCAATATAATTTTGTTGACTCATTTTTGTTAGTTACATGCATTTCACATTTAAATGATTATATTTCTTGTGTATATTATTTTGTAGATTCGTTCGTTTATTACTTGCATGCGCCCAGTTATTATAGTTGACGGAGCACATTTGAAAGGTCGATACCTTGGAGTAAACTTATTAGCAGTAGCCATGGATGCTAACAATGGGATATTGCCAATAGCTTACGGGGTTGGCAAATCTGAAACCTCTGATTCATGGACATGGTTTATGGGGCATCTTAGGGATTGCATAGGTCCTATTAGCAATCTGACAATCATATCCGATAGGGCAAACTCAATTGACAACGCTGTTAGAAGGTGTTTCCCAGATGCTTTTCATGGACTTTGTGGTGTTCATTTGTATAGAAATCTAAAATCAAGGTCTGCTGGTATAAAAAAGCACAAATGGACATACTGGAAGGCTGTAAAAGCTTATCGGGAAGTGGATTTCAATAAGCATATAAATTGTTTAAGACGTGTTTTGCCTCAGTGTGCTCAAACACTAGAAGATGTCGGGTTTGAAAGATGGTCAAGAGTACATCAACTTGGAGCAAGATATGGTTTCATGACGTCTAATAGTGCAGAATCAATCAACGCTCTAAGTCGTCATTCCCGGAAATTACCCATTACTATGTTAATGGAGTTTTTTCGAGCCTCTATTCAACAGTGGTACTACAAGAAAAGAAACCATGCAGGTATTATTTCTTTGAATTCGTAACTTATCATATTTATATATTTTACTAAGTATTATTTATTTAAATTTACAGGAACATTGGAACATCGTGTTACACCATGGACTGAAAAAAAGATAACGAAACGTGTTGTGAAGTCAACGTCATGGAGAGTTGAACCATGTTCAAACACTTTGTTTCAAGTACTGGATAATAACTTAAATGGGCTAGTCGATCTAAATGCAAAGACGTGTAGTTGTATGAAATGGCAAACATCTGGTTATCCGTGTGGCCATGTTATAAAAGTTGCTCTTCATTTAAACCAAGATGATTCAAGCGCATACGCTATGGATTGCTACACTACAGAAGTTTATCGACAGACTTATGCCGAGATTGTCTACCCTATTCCACATCCTTCTGAGTGGGACATACCAGATGACTTACAAACAGTTTTGCCACCAGCCATGGACAGAAGGCTACCTGGCCGACCAAAAAGTCACGATCGTATACCGTCTAAGGGTGAAGAGAAGAAGAGATCGACATGTAGTCGGTGCAAGGAAAGTGGTCATACAAGGTTGACATGTGGATCACCAGTGCCATCAAAATCATCTTTTCCTCTACCAAAATATGGATCCTCATCAAAATCACAATTGGCTTCACCTTTTGGGACTGTTAACTTAGGTGATTTTTAAATGCAAACGTTGTATTATGTGGATTTTATGTGTGAACTTTTAACATTTTCAGTTGAATTAATGACTCAGGCCAACCATTTTGACTTAACCAACTCTTGTTATTCAGTTGTTATCACTATTAGGCATGCATTTGACTATCGCAACACGGAAATTACAATCGCAACGAGAGAATCGCAATGCGAAATGAAAATCCCAACATGAAAATCGCAATGCGGAAATGAAAATCGCAATGCGAAATGAAAATCGCAATGCGAAATGAAAATCGCAACGAGAGAATCGCAATGCGAAATGAAAATCGCAATGCGAAATGAAAATCGCAACGAGAGAATCGCAATGCGAAATTAAAATCGCAGTGCGAAATGAAAATCGCAACGAGAGAATCGCAATGCGAAATTAAAATCGCATTGCGATTCTCCCGTTGCGATTTTCATTTCCGCATTGCGATTTTCATTTCGCATTGCGATAGTCAATTTTGCCTTCAACATAATGCAGATTGAAATCAACAAAATCAACCATTACATTTCAATCAATTAAACAAGCACAAATAAGAATTATATTCGCATCAATTACACAAATCAACTTTTACAAATCAACTTTTACAAATCAATTAAACAATCAAAAAATAAGCAATAATTCTTATTTCCGATCATCTACTATTGAATCAACTTTTACAAATCAATTAAACAATAAAAAAACAATCAATTAAACTATTGAATCAACTTTTGCAGCCATACATCATTTTCACGCAGTTCACTTCTGAGATTAACCTGCAGAAACCAAACATTTGCTCAAACAACACTTTCTACACATCTAAAACCTACAAACAGCAAATTATTGAATTCTAGGTACTTAACCAAACATTTTCAAACCAAAAGTATATAAACTTACCAATTGTTTATGGACATTTTTATAACGCGGATGCAGGTAGGCAGCGTCTCGTATATATCGATTTAGCCATATAATGCCGAAACCACAAGCCTACTGCAGCTCTATCTCTATCGGTGGGAGGTAGATACTTGATGCTTCCCGTCGTCAAACGCTCCAACGCCAAGCATACGAGAGGACCACAATCTCCTCTGGCTCCGCTCGTTTGTTGTGGCGCGGTCTCGTCTCTAATAACTGTAATATTGAGCTTCTTTGGCTTCTTGTTTCCAGAACGAGTCCAATAATTGATCGCATCCAAGAATTTAGCCAAATGAGAGCTCCATCCCTTAATAACATCTCTTAAATCAGCCAATGATATGTAATTTATCATGCTGTCATACACTATTGTCTTAAGGGATGGGAGCTGAAGCTCGACGAGAATCCAATGTTTACGTTCCAAAACAGGGATAAACACCTGCAATCATAAGTAATAATTCATTCATTTGCGCACTTATTTCATAAAACCTTTAAACTCAATCTAAAATAAATACTAACCTTATCGACCTCCCACCATGCAGGATAAAGTTTAGCTTGTCCATTGCCCAAATCAAATGATTCATCTCGTGCATTCTTCAAGTGAACGGCGTGAAAAGACGTCGGCATAATTGTATATCGTATATTTTTATTTTTCTTAAGTTTTCTTATTATTAGAAGACGTGTCACCCACGCATCGATATGCTGTTTTACAAAAAAGACATATATTAGTGACTTACATAAATTTAAAAAAAAAATTAATCAAATTGAAATATAAGAAAAATATAAGACTTACCCCCCCATCGAAATAGCCATTGTCTTCGACCCCTAATAATACGCCCCACCAAGACCGATCAAGCAACAAATAGATATCATCGGTGAGCTTGCATATGTCAGTGAAACACCCCTGGCTCTGCTCATGTAGATAAAAATCAACAGCGGTCTTAGCCCAAAGGGTGTTATCCAGAATTGTGTCCGGTAGTTGATCCCTCTCCTCTTCAGATACCGGTATGGTACTGGCCGGTAACTCATACGAGAGCCAACTTGAATCCATCATGTCCGGCACGTCAGAGGGTTTCTCAAGAAGCCTACATATGACGCCATGTGAATCGGGCTCTTGAATGGTGGGAGGGACCTCTTCAATGATGACAGTGGCCTCTTGAACGGTGGGAGGGGACTCTCGAGGAATGATAGGGGGGCCTCTTCAACGATAGGAGTGGACTCTTGAGGGATGACAGGCGAGTCGGGCTTCTTCTTGCGGTGTCTTCGCACTATTGGGGTGTACGGAGACTTAATAGCACGTGCACGCTGTCTGATGCGTGAACTCCGTCGTGCAAGCATAACCCGACGTAAAGCATCCACTCTATCGGGCCGCTAAATAATTAAATACAAAAATCAGTAAATAAACAGACATGATATTTAAACAGTGAAAACAAAGACAAATATGTTTCAAACTTGCATTGTATTCACCCAAGTCATTATTCTATCATAGTTCACAAAATGCATCAGATAACAAAGAAAAATATGTTTCAAACTAATACCCTGAAGTTAGTATTTGTCTTTGTTTTGTCTATTGGTTGAAGTAATGCAATCCATTCAAGTTTCAATTTGCAGAAGAAGAAATAGTTTACTTTCGCAACACGAAACTTAAAATCGCAACGCGAAACCAAAATCGCAACGAGAAATGAAAATCGCAACGACAGAATCGCAATGCGAAATGAAAATCGCAACGAAAGAATCGCAACGCGAAATGAAAATCGCAATGCGATTTTGGTTTCGCGTTGCGATCTTGTCGTTGCGATTTTGGTTTCGCGTTGCGATTCTGTCGTTGCGATTTTCATTTCGCGTTGCGATTTTGGTTTCGCGTTGCGATTTTAAGTTTCGTGTTGCGAAAGTAAACTATTTCTTCTTCTGCAAATTGAAACTTGAATGGATTGCATTACTTCAACCAAAAGACAAAACAAAGACAAATACTATTTCACAGTGTTAAAGAATACACAGTTTAGCAGAATTGGCAGCAACCGAACAAATTTACTTTCAACCAAAAGACAAAACAAAGACAAATACTATTTCACAATGTTAAAGAATACACAGTTTAGCAGAATTGGCAGCAACCGAACAAATTTACTTTCAACCAAAAGACAAAACAAAGACAAATACTATTTCACAGTGTTAAAGAATACACAGTTTAGCAGAATTGGCAGCAACCGAATAAATTTACTAAGCAATCTAAGTGAAATGGCTAATCTAAGTGAAATTACGAGTAAATTTATCATTAAGTTAAATATGGAAAATCTTAAACTTACCTCGTTGCGTAGAGTATGAACCTCATTCTGCAACGATACTATCATCTCACGTAGAGCGGCAACCTCACCACGTAAAGTTGACACCTCCACACGCCATGCACCATCGTTATCGCGTAGAGTACCGATCTCCTCACGCAAGGCATTGACCTCATCACGTAACTCCCTTGACTCATCCCGTTGAGGTGGAGAACAGGGAGATAGGAGTCGTGGCATCTTTGCCGGTCGCCTATCATGAGGTGATGGTGGAGAAGAGGCTCGATGATGTGACGGGATAGGTGATGGCTCTCGTTCTAGAGGTGTATAGTCGGGTCGATCGGGTGATGGCTCTAGGTGAGGTGATGGCTCTCGAATTGGAGGAAGTGGATGCTGCTCATCATCCGTGCCATCAAAAAAACTCTGACTAGCTTGCCACCAATCAGTGGCAAGCTCTTCCTCCGTGGGTGTCAGTCTTTGTAATGGAATGTTGGCCTCCTAAAATATAAAAACTCAAACAAAGTTAAACGTCTACTATTAATAACTTGTTTATATATTATATGAAAGTATTTGTGTTAACTTACATTATTTATTGTCGCATATGGTATTAAGTCTTCCCAATCCAACAGAGTTTTCCTCTTCCAGGAAATAGCCCTGGGAATATCATTTGACGTTTTTATTGCATATGTACGCATGCTGGGGAAAGCCTCGAATATCCAAATCTACAAACAATATAATAACAAAATTAGTAATTGTTAAATAATTAATTATAATTTTAGAAACATTATATAGAAATTCTTACCTTAAAGGCCCAAACAAAGCCTGACAAAGTGTATTTGGACCCATCGCCCCGCAAACTTTTGCGGTCATCAAAGGCAGACGACAACTTAGTCCAGGTAGCTTTCCATATATACGAACCCCACGGAAACAGATTCCATGCATTCAGGTCCTCTACCAATATTATTAGCTCCCGATGAATAGGTTGTCTGGCCTCTCTGCCTAAAAAACCGGCATACACAAGTAGTAGAAGGCATACTCGGACAACATCGACGTCATCCATCCGAGTGAAACCAGCTTTCTTATTAAACAATTTCTTCAGGTCGTCGACATGTAGGTTCGGCTTCTCCATTGACTCATCCGGAAAAACCCGGGATAACCATGATGGGCGGGCGATATGACGAGTGTACCGGCCTACATCATCGTGTCCGAATCGTAGACCAGTGATTAAGCAGAACTCCTTCCGCCCAAAACAAGTATACGCTGGTGGAAAATGAAACCATATCTCTTCCTCACCACGTTGTATACTGTCGGGTAGATTTGATGTCATGGTCTGAAGCCACAAATGGGTCAAATTAGCATCTCCACCCGGATGCTGTACTCTCAGCCATGGCCCGAAGCAGGTTTCCTCAAACAATTGTCTTTGAGCAGGTGAAAGCTTCGAAGCAATTGTAGTGGCCAGGCTGACTTTATTTCTCAAGGTCAATTGAGCCGAAAAAAATTTCTACAAAAACAATAAACATACCAAGTTAGATATACCAAAAACTACACTGTGAAGATATACCAAAAACAATAAACATAAAAAGTAGTAGTTTATTCTTGAAACTAAAATTTGCAACACTGTTTTGTCTTTTGGTTGAAATGAAAATCGCAACGAGAGAATCGCAACGCGAAATGAAAATCGCAACTAGAGAATCGCAACGCGAAATGAAAATCGCAACGAGAGAATCGCAACGCGAAATGAAAATCGCAATGCGATTTTGGTTTCGCGTTGCGATTCTCTCGTTGCGATTTTCATTTCGCGTTGCGATTTTCATTTCTCTCGTTGCGACAGTCATTCTCTCGTTGCGATTTTCATTTATCTCGTTGCGACTCTTCTGCAAATTGAAACTTGAATGGATTGCATTACTTCAACCAAAAGACAGAACAAAGACAAAGACAAATACTAACTTGAAAATCGCAACGAGAGAATAGCAACGCGAAATGAAAATCGCAACGACAGAATCGTAACGCGAAATGAAATCTAAGTGAAATGGTTAATCTATTATTGAAATGACCAGTAAACTTATCATCAGTTTCAATATGAAAAACCTACAATAATGCAAACATTTCAAAATAAAAATAATTAAAAAAACTAACCCTCGGAGGTTGATTTTCCATTTTGAATATTGTGAGGGATTTCTGACCGTGAATGGTTGTGAGGGATTTCGCCGGAGATGGGGACGGAAATCTTCGGAGATGGGGACGGATTTCTTCGCCGTAGAGAGTGAGAGATGGAGATGGGACTGAGTTGTGATTTTAGGTTTTAGGTTATGAGTTGCGATTACGGGATTTTGTCTTAATATTGGTTTTTGTAATTTGAAAATAAAATACGCGTAGCGATTATAATGGCGCTTTAAATATCGCGTTGCGATTTACGGATACGCGTTGCGATTTTATGTATTATCGTTGCGATTTACGGATACGCGTTGCGATATACGGATACACGTTGCGATTTACGGATACGCGTTGCGATATACGGATACACGTTGCGATTTACGGATACGCGTTGCGATTTATGTGTTCGCGTTGCGATTTTCATATTCGCGTTGCGATTTTGGAAAATCGCAATGCGAATTTGTACTATCGCATTGCGATTTTGGAAACTGATTTGCGATTCTGGGGATCGCGTTGCGATTTTTATTTCGCGTTGCGATTTTGTTGGTCATTTTGGCAAATCCAAAAAAAGTTGATTAAAATCGTATATTATAACTTTTTTTTGGTCACTGAGGCGATTTTCTCATTTTAATATTATAACGAATCAAAACACTTGGATATAATTTTTACTAGGATAGAAGTGTACTTTGTGGGTATTAATTAAATGGTTGATGATAAAAACATGCACACACTAACTTAAACATTTATGTTATTGTCTTGTTGATTGTTCTGTTAATTAAACCTCTGATAGTCAAGGTCATCATATAATTATTTTGTATATCTTAAATTAAATTGAATAAGATTTTGGTAAAGGATAAATTATTTTAATATTATATTTTTATTCATAAAATTTCAATTCAAAACTTTACTTAATATTCTTTATCACTCTTAGGGGTTGTTTGTTTACTTCAGAATGATTAAGCGTTGAATGATTCAAATGCTGAATGATTAAGAGGCTCTGTATGAATTAGTTCTGAATGTGACATGTTGTTTGATAGCGGATCTGAATCATTCAGAATGTACTTTTGTACTGAATCATTTAACACTGTTTTGCTGAATCAGTCAGCACTGAATCATTCAGAGGTGCGAAACAAATGCACTGAATGCTGAACGGTTCAGCATTCAGCTCTGAATGATTCCATTAAGAGGCAAACAAACAGCCCCGAAACATATGCATGCAATGCAAAATGACAGGGAAGTTAGTCATGTAACCCTTGCGATAAATGATTTAAAATCATATGAAAGCCAATCATATGTATGTAGTTAAATGAGGTCGTTCGCTCTCAAATCGCACCCCCAACCACTAGAAGTAGTCATTCGTGAAGGTTTATGGTTAAAAACAATTATTACAGGTAAAATTATATTTTAAGCCCTTAAAAATAGAACTATTCCAAAAATTGTAAAATTATAAACTAAAGTGATAATAAAATAAAATTGTAAATCTCATAAAAAAATTATGATATGATCCATTTTATAAATACGATGAAGAGCAAAGAAGTATCGAGTTTATACAATTTGAAAACACCAAAAAAGTAAAAGCTCACGTGTTGTCGGATCGAAAATCCAATATTCATTTCAAACATTTAAAAATTTAAATATTAGTATTTAAACACGATACAATTATAATAGTTTTAAAATTTTATATTTAAATTAAAAACAGTGTTCTACTTTTGTTTTTAATATGTAATGGTGAACGGGCGTTAAGCTTGTATGGTTACACTACACGGTAGCAGCAGTTGCCAGCACCTGACTCTTATCATCCTAGCCACGTTGACAAGCCACAGACAAAGATACAGTTGTGGTTTATTCGAAAATCACTAAATTACCCTCATATCATTTTCCCGCGCTCTTTGGAAACCAAAAAAAAAAAAAAAGTTAAGATCAGATGTCCCCACTCTGACCCCTTACGGGGTCCACTTCACCTCTCTTCACTTTAAAGAATCTATCTGTCCTCCATTACCCGCAACTCAATGCAGCTGCAGCAATTATAATTCTTTTTCTTTATTTTTTTTAACCTTCTCAAAATATTCTCATATCCCAACATATAAAAGTAATATGAATAAATAAACGATTATAAAGAATATAAATAAGTAAAAGAAAAGAATCAGAAAATTATAAAAATATCATTTGGAATTATATTAAATATTAAAATTTTAATTATATATAATTATACAAATATAATATATAATTAAATAAATTTGAACCATACACATTTTTCTTTTAATTTATTTTTTTACTTAATCGAATTAATATTTCAATTTTAAAATATACATTTAAAACTCAACTCACAAAACTTAAAATAGTATATTTTTACGCCATTTTTTAAAATCAAAATCCTCCTCTTCTAACCGTGTGTCTATGTATATAAAAGCTCATAATCCATCTCACAGAGTATTATCGCTCTCGCCGTTTAAAATTTTCTCTTTCTTAACCCCATTTTTTTAAAAATGCACCGTGTATCGGTGTTGCTCAGCCTCGTTGCCGTTGCTACACTGGTGGTGGTCATGACTCCGGTCACCGGATATCGTCCATGGATAAAACCCAACAGCTCCGATTTAATGTTCGGTGGCTCTAAAAAATACGAGGGCTCGTCGGAGTTCGTTAAAATGAGATACCACATGGGACCGGTCCTCACCGCTAATATCACCATCCACCCAATCTGGTACGGCCGGTGGCAGAATTCCCAGAAGAAGATCATCCGCGAGTTCATCAACTCGATCTCCGCCGTTGATTCCAAGCACCCATCGGTGGCCGGGTGGTGGAAGACGGTCCAGCTCTACACGGACCAAACTGGGGCCAACATTTCCCGTACGGTGCTTTTGGGTGAAGAGAAAAACGACCGTTTTTACTCCCACGGGAAGTCACTCACGCGCCTGTCGATACAGTCCGTGATAAAAAGCGCGGTGACGGCCCGTACGAAGCCGTTGCCGATAAACCCAAAGAGCGGGCTCTATCTTCTTCTCACAGCCGACGACGTGTACGTCCAGGATTTTTGCGGCCAAGTTTGCGGATTCCACTACTTCACATTCCCGTCAATCGTGGGGTACACG
Organism: Hibiscus syriacus; assembly: GCF_006381635.1. Classification (NCBI taxonomy): domain Eukaryota; kingdom Viridiplantae; phylum Streptophyta; class Magnoliopsida; order Malvales; family Malvaceae; genus Hibiscus; species Hibiscus syriacus. Next base: position 422,391 of record NW_024063367.1, on the reverse strand, counting down.
CTCCCGTACGCATGGGTGGGCAACTCCGCCAAGCTCTGCCCGGGAATATGCGCTTACCCTTTCGCCGTGCCGACATACATGCCGGGGTTAAAGCGGCTAAAGTCACCCAACGGTGACGTGGGTGTCGACGGGATGATAAGCGTCATCGGACACGAGGTTGCCGAGCTGGCAACCAATCCACTGGTGAACGCTTGGTACGCCGGGCAAGACCCTGTGGCTCCTGTGGAAATAGCGGATCTCTGCGAGGGCATCTACGGAACCGGTGGTGGTGGGTCGTACACGGGGCAGTTATTGAACGACAGAGGTGGTGCCACGTATAACATGAATGGGATAAGACGGAGGTACTTGGTTCAGTGGGTCTGGAACCATATCGTGAGTTACTGTACCGGCCCTAATGCCCTTGATCAGTAATTTTTATTTTTGGTTACTTTTTTTTGAAACTTGTGTTTCTTTGTCCCGTCTGTTAATTACAGTATTTGTTTTTGCCTGTTGGGGGGGGGGTCTGGGTTTTGGTTGATGAATGATTAGTTAAGTTTGTTAAATATGTACTTCTGTAGTAATAAGTTTTACCTAATACACTATTTCGTATACCAATTCCATTGTATTTGTGCTTCAATTCCCACCACCTTTCCGTTAAGTCTCTTCCAATCTTCCTGGAAAATTTGAAATTGTTTACGCCAAACATCACTCAAGTCGAGAGAAATTGGAATTATGCATGAAAATCCATACCCCTTGAAGACTATTTCTTATTACCTTAGGGGGAGAATTCTATCCATGCGCATTTCTCTTCAATGACATAAATTACGTCAATCGATCTAAATTTCTAATAATTAGATATTGTATTTTATGTTTCTATTATTAAAGAATATTTGCTATTTTATCTTATACTATATTGAGTCTTTTTACGACTGTCTTCTCGGAAATGTGATAGCTTGTTGTTTAAGATTCTGATCGACTGCATAATCGTTTCAGTTATATAATAGATATTCTTAAACTTTCTTCAAATGCTTAGATAAAATTTGAGCGTCTCGATTCTTCGATATTTCTAATCAACACAACCGTATCTTTTCCAAATGCCTTTTTACATGTTGCTCCGCAATAATTTATAATTTGTGTTAGAGGGTCGAACTTATAAAATTTTAAGAGAAATTGAATTTATAAAATTTTATGAGACTAAAATAGAATTTTAATAGAAAATACTAAGATAATATCTAAAATATATGGGATTTTGAAATTTTATAGATGACCGATTGTCCCCACCCACCCCATTTGGTCTATCCTGCCTATTTGAAGCCTAAGAAAACCAGGAAAGTATAATCTGTCTCCTCGCAGGTCATGTTAAAAGCAGCATTTTACGAATAGAAATCTCAAGTTGAAAATGGCATAAACACAGATCGTAGCAAGTGAGACAGATGAAAGAGATACGCCTATCGATATAACAAGCAAGTGTCTGCCCATTAACTAATGACATTAATATCTCACCAGAACAAACCATAATGGCTATAAATTTTTGCTTCTAATATACAACTGCACAATTGTAGTGTGTCATAGCTGATGATTATCACCCAAGCAACAACTCCACCAATATTAAAAATGGTATGCTCAACCCAATTCAATGCACTCTGCAGCAGTATACAGCATGTAGATTTTATACCGTACAGTAGCAGAACAAAGGGATAAAAACAACACCATCCAATACTCGATTCGGATTAGTCGATGTATCTGCATTCTGCAATAAGTTCCCAAAGATAAGTAACAGGGAAAGCGGAGATTCTTGTGCAGGCAGGACAAAATGTGACTTAAAAAGTGTAAACATACTACATCTGAAAACTTGCAGTAGCATGTGGAGTTGAAGCACGACGAGACATAATCAGAAAACTGTTAGGCGGTCCAAGTCTAACACATACGGAATGATCGAGTCGTCGGAGCGACATCGATTTTAAACGGTACACTGAAAGAAACAAAGCATTTACATAATTCAAGAATGGATATCCGTCGAAACTCGAATGGATGAAATCGAAGTTTAGCAATTATACCATTCATTTTTCCATGTACAACATTTGAATTACCCAACCGATGGCAAATATTGACTCAGGGGACCAAATTATAACTATAACTCGAAAATGAGAGGCAAAAGTCCAAATGAATTTAAATTGGGGTCCAAGTTGGTAAATTTCCCAATTAATATTGTTAATAATATATATTTTAATAAACAATTTGGAGGGGAAACCTCATATCCATAATCCAATCCTATTAAAAATATAAACCTAGCCCAAGTTCCACCCCAAATATATATATATATACCCAACTCAAATATATACCCAACCCTATAAATTACTTTGGGGTAAACTATTCTATTAGTCACTAAATTATGGGGACAATTCTATTTTGACCATCAAATTAAAAGATTTATCAATAGATCACTAATTTTTTTAATTTAATTTCAATCAAACCATCTTTCGTTAAATTTAGCGTGTCAATTAAATAAATTTATATAATGATATACTTAATATTCATTATTTACAAATTTTTCAATTAGAATCTAAAACTTATATGACATACAAAGAATGCTATTTTAATAAATTATTGATTAAAAATGTTTATTAAATAAATTATTATTTTAATGGTATTTCAAATTGCCTATTGAGGCTATATGTGGCGTTTTTTCCGAAATATCACCTATACCCTATAATTTTCCCTGTCAGGCACCCTTCAGACTATTTTTCCCGATCTAACACCCGTTGCAGTAAGGTGCGCTCCATATAACGCGCTTTACGATGATCTGGTGCCACGTGGGTAAGACGCCCCCTTTTAGCGCGCCTTAAGCTGACATGGACACACATGTCTAAAGCGCGGCCCCTGGGGCGCGCCTTACGCCACATAGGGTTATAGCGCGGGTCAGAGGCCTCGCTTTTCAATTATCACATGCTCAATTATCAGATATGCATAATGCAAGGCGCGGTGCACCGCGCCTTGCATTATTTACCCGGACCTCTTGGCTATAAATAGCCCTCTCCCCGTAAACTCTCTCATAATTCCCTCTCAACCGAGAAATTAATACAACAATCATTTCAACCAGTAAATAACACCCGCCAATCCTCTTATATTTAATTCAAAAGTTCGTTCGATCTTTCGTTATAAGGTAACTTTGTTATAATATTTTATTATTATACTTATTGTTTATTATGATTATTTGAAAAAAAATATTATTGTAATTGTTTTCAATTAATTTCTGTGCCAGTTCAAGGGGAAAACAGGAGCATACGTCGTAATATTTTTGTGGTGCATGTAATAATATAAAATTATATTATTTAAATTATTTACGTTTATGTGTAAAAATTTTATTGTGTTATATTTTTGTTCATATATTATTTATTTAATCAGGTTTGTTTCAGTTGTTTTTTTGCAGATATAATATTGTCGTACTTTTAAACTCTAAGAATGACGCGACTTTCAGCTATTGTTTATTATGATGGAGAAATTCAAGAAGATGAAACGACATTGTTTTCGTATCAAATGAGCGTGTTAAAATATCATTCAAGAGAAACATAACTCTTGAGGAGCTGATAACGAAGATTTCAATGAAGGTTCATGTTGGAAGTAGTAGAAGAATGTCGTCGTTGCAGTACAGATTTCCAACATCATTGTTGCCATTAACTTATACAGCATTCGAACTATCGAACAATGATGATTTTGAAATGATGACTGATTATCAAATTAATTATTCAGACGGCGATATTGAGATGAACGCAAAGTTTGTTCAAGTGCATGCTGTTCGGGGTCAGTCATTAAGCTCCCACTATGGGTTGGCTGAACAAGTTGATCAAGTTGACAGCCCGACTACTGTAATGTGTAATGATTTTAACGCTATAATGGGAAATCCGCATCATGGTGCTGTCACATCAACTTCAATGGGTAGGGCTATAAATGAGACGAGACAGATCGCGAGCTACTTGAGATTGACTCGATCAAAGCTCGATAAATACTCGGATCGAATGGACTCGACTCGAGCTCGAGCTCGACTCGAGTTCTTAACGAGCCGAAACGAGCTACTCGATATTCGACTCGAAAAGTTCGTGAGCAGCTCGAAAATATAATATATTAAGATTTTATTTTTTAGAAATAAATTATTAATAATATTAATATTTATGTATTGATTTTTTTATAAAAAAATACAGTAAGATTTCTTGTATTTAAGGTTCATGTTCGAGTTTGAGGCTTCAATCGAGTTAAGTTTAATAATTTTTTTTTCATTTCGAGCCTTTTCGAGCTGCTCACGAGCTTCAGTTTAGGATTTCGAGTTCGAGTCGAGCTTGAAAATTTTAAGCTCGCGAGTTTTTGAGTCGAGTCGAGCTTCATTTCAAAGTTTTTGAGTCGAGTCGAGCTCCACAATACTCGAGCTCGACTCGGCTCGTTTACACCCCTATCAATGGGGAGACATTCATCCGTAACTCCTTACGATATCTACCGAGGTGGGTCCACGAACAATCTGTATGGAAACATCGCGTCCAGTTCAAGTGGAAGACATTCATTTGCAAATTTCTTTGACCTTAATATGGAGATTCCATCGACGCAACAATTTGTTCAGTTTCCATTTGACATGATGGCTTCAAGCTCCAATGGGAGGCATTCCACTACTAGCTTTTTCGATATCAATGTCGATATGCCTTCTAGTTCAAGGAGAAGACATGAAAGTAGTAGGTTCTTCGTGAGTATGGTGCGGATGGTGCTAAGACTGGACTATTCATTCACCTAGAATCACCGCAATTCAACTCCGATGACGATGATAATGTAGATAAAGTTCCATTAAATGTGACACAAATTGACCCTCCAACACACATGTATGAAGCTGATTATGGTGCAATGTACGGGCTAGAATTTGTGGATATGTCTCATCTCGGTAACTATGGATATTACTCATCAATAAATAATGATGAGTTATCTTTAGGCATGGAGTTTTCAAGCAAAGAAGAAGCGATGACGGCTATAAAAAATTATAATATCCGTAATTCTGTTTAATCGAGAGTTGACCGCTCCACGACAGAAAAATATGTATCCTACTGTGCCCGACGTGAAAATGGATGCAATTGGATGGTTCGCGTATCAAAGAGGAAGAAGAAAAACAACAGATGAGAACTAACAATATACAACGGTCCTCACACATGTTGTGCCGGAGGGGTCAACCAAGATCATCCAAACTTGGACTCTGAAGTGATATGCCAAGCCATTATGCCCATGGTAAAAGCAGCTCTAATATAGCTGTTGTTGTGTTAATTTCAGCTATACAGGCGCAGTATGGGTACACTGTCTCCTATAAAAAAGCTTGGTTGGTAAAACAAAATGCCATTGTCAAACTTCATGGCAAATGAGATGCATCTTACAATGAACTTCCAGGTTGGTTTAGGCTGATGCAGAGGTTGAATCCTGGGACAATTATGGACTTTGAAACCTCCTATGCATACCATAATGATCGAGTTCTTCGCATCGATGCCAATTCTACCGGGTTTTTTGGACTTACCCACAATACGTTAATGTTGTCAAATATTGCAAGCATGTGGTCCAGATCGACGATACTTTCTTGTATGGAAAATACAAGCAAGTTTTATTATTGGCAGTTGTCCAAGATGACAATCGCAACATTCTTCCAGTTGCTTTTGCTCTTGTTGAAGGAGAAAATACAGATTATTGGGCTTTTTTCCTCCGAAACTTACGTGCACATGTTATCACGAGGGAAAACATCTGTGTCATTTCAGATCGCGGAGCTGGGATCAAAGTAAAAATTGAGTCTTTGGGTCCAATGTGGCAACCACCCTTTGTCCAACATAGGTATTGTCTCTGACACATTGCTGCGAACTACAATGGAATGTACAAGAAGAATAATGAGCATCAATTAATTGTGCGCATGGGTAATTGAAACTGATAAATAAATAAAAAATTACAATAAAAAAGTCCAATAAACAACTAAATACAAATATAATAAAAAAATAAAATATATCGATGTCTGCGACGCGAATATGTTTCGCAGAGAGTGGTTGTCGGTCTCGAGGAGGATTTCTTCGTATCAGTGGTTGCGACTCCTCGCTGTGATCACCATCACCATCATCGTTGTCGTCGTCGTCGTGAGCAGCTACATTAGGTTGATGAGGAGTTGATGACGATGAAGCACCTCCATAGAATAAGGACATGGAGGTGTATGACTGACTATCCCACCGGCTTGCAAAACTGGGAAAACTCATAAAATACAGACATCACTGAGTGTGAAAACTGTATAGGAGGTGTCGGTGCTGCGGCCATGGGTGATGAGGTTGAACCTGCCAAAATGTGAGTATATGAACCCCAAGTCGGATATGCAAACATAGACCCATAATATCTTTCAGGAGGGGTCATAAAACTCTGAAACGGTGGCGGCGGTGGGGTTTTAAAACCAGGTGACGGCGGCGACAACATCAGGTAAGGGAACGGCGGTGGTAGCATCACATATGGCTGCGGTGTGTAAGTCGCTGTAGACGGTGGTTGCTGTGAAGGTCTTGCTGGTGCAATTGAGGATGAACCAGAAGCATCTCCTCTATGTCCACGAGTCGGGGACGATAGTGATATGTCGGTGAACGTCTCTGTCGACGTCGCTGAATGGTCCGCCCTCGTGCATCCTCAGAAAGCAGAAACGATTTCCCCTTACTGTTGAACCACTCATAATAACCGTCAGCAACCATCAAGAGGTCAGTAAAAATGGGCTCTCTATAGGGAAGGCGCCGATGTCGATCCTCCCACAGTACGACCTACTCATGATGCCTCACCAGCCAATCTGTATCGGTCTTGCCGCGTCTATTTATGCTATGTAACTTGTCCATATTGCGAGGTGCTTCCGGAATTTGTTGAAAACAATCAAATTTTTGGAGCATGCGATCAGTGGAGTGTCACTCGACGATCGCATAACAGATTAAATGTACCATTGCCATCCAAACATCTAATAGGCCCCTCAACTCAGGTAGAATCACCATCCTCACATCATCATTAGAATATGGAACCCATTCAAACTAAAACAAATATATATAATTTTTATCAAAATAATAATCTAATTATACAACTATAATCTTAAATCGATTTTTAAACATTAAAATGTATACCTATATGCCAACCTTCTGATCGATTAGCACCCTAACTTTTTCTAAATCATCAGGTAGCTCCTGATGATTTTTCCTATCAGTAGACCACCTATTCAAGGAAAATAAAATTTATTATACACTGTATAAAATAATTAATATACGAAATCAGTTTTATAATTACCTTAAAGTAGCGGAAATACAAATGGGTTCTTGACAACGGGACATAAAAAGGGCAATCGATACCATGCCTAAGACTGTAGCAGCAGGAGACATCCGCCAATAGCATTTTTCTTGTAGTCAGTGGCTCGACACATCTCCTTGTACAGGAAAGCCAAAACTGCCAAGCCCCAACTGAGTGATCCGACCAGACGAAAGTTGCCAAGATGTCGCAACCACATACAGTGAACTTGGTTGTGCAATTTATCCGACATCAGCAACCCTCCTATCAGCTGCAGTATGCATGCCCGTGCATACATTTTAACTTTATCATCAGAGGGGTCATCGCTCAACTTCCGAAAATTGGCATTTAACCAATTTAACAGTATCCGACCACCGTTAAAACTTTCCGGGACACGTCCTAGATAGTCCCTGCACAAAGCAGTCCATGAACCGTGCGCCATCCCCGATATCATATCTCCAGCCACCAGAAGCACCAGGTGCATAGAAACATCCTCAAGTGTAATCGTGCACTCTTCGCACGGAAGATGAAATGTGTGGGTCTCCGGCCTCCACCGCTCCACTAAGGCAGAAATAAGGTCTGATTTTATCTAACAGTGACCCTCATATCTACCTATGTGACCGAATCTAACTTCTACTAAATATGGCAAGACACGACTAGGTATCACTAACTTAAGGTTCCTAATAAAAGGATCTAATACACGGTCTCTCTCCTAAAGTTAAATAATTACAAATATTAAATTTTAAACTAATAATCATGCTTTAAATAAATAAATAAATAAATTATTACTAATAATTTAAATTATATTAAAACGTTAAAATGTTACCGTATTAGTAAAATGTCGCGATATATTATTTCCATCCAAGCGAAGTAGACCTCATTCCATTTTATATCTGCAAAAAAAATTAATTAAATAAAATATTAAAAAATTTAAATACTTAAATAAATTAAAAACAAAGTATTAAATATAATAAAATATACCTTAAACAGTTAAAATAGAATATAAGAGTATTTGAGAGAAGTTGAGAGGAATTGGTGTGATGAAAGTGATTGAGAATGGGGGTATTTATAGGGAGGGGTGTGAACGGCCGGGGTAGGTGAGTAATTAAACCTAAGGCGTGCCGCAGGGGGCGCGCCTTTCTGACTTATGTCAGCTTTAAAGGTAAAGCGCGACCCCTGCCCCGTGCTATACCCCACGTGGCGCCAGATCAGCGTAAAGTGCGCTGCAGGGGGCACGCCTTACCCCGCGTGGCGTCATATCAGCGTAAAGCGCGCAGCAGGGCGCGCGCCTTACTGCAAAGGGTGTTAGATCGAAAAAAATAATCTGAAGTGTACCTAACAGGAAAAATTTTAGGGTATATGTGATATTTCGGGAAAAGCGCCACTATATGTATTATTATACTTTTAAAAATAAACATGCTGTAACCTTTTAGCCGTAAATATATCACATGTCAAATAATTATCAATAAGATCATAAACAAATTATTAGATTTCAAAAATTTATAGATATATCATTCAATTAGTTGTTTGTCCCAAATAATTCATTAAATCATTAAAAATAATTTGAACGTTAATATTTTAATAACAATCAATTCATTTAATTTATCGATTATAATAATTAAATTACTTAATTTATTAATTATTACAATGAAATTACTTAATTTAAAAATAAAAAACTAATATTCATTATAGGGGTGAGCATTCAATCGAGTCGAGTCAAGTAAAAAATTTCGAGTTATTCGAGTTGACGAGTTATATTTTATAACTTGAAATTAACTTGAAAATTTTTCGAGTTGAGATGTTCGAGTTTCTATAATAATTTAATTATAATTATTTATAGTATATATTACATATTTATTCCAATTTTTTGGCTTTCTCTAACCATATAAGCTATATATTTTCTTCATATTCTTTTCATATTATACTGTTATTTAATATATCACATACAATCAAAAATTATAAAATATGTTTACTATATTATATTTCAAATAAGATATTTTAAGAATAAAAGATTAATGGGAGTATGAAGGAGTCAAAGAATTGATGTGAAGAATGAATTTGTAAACAATTGTAGTCAAAATACTAAATTGAGTAAAATACAAATTTAAAGGACTAAATTAAAAAATAGAGTATATTTTTAGTTTAAAAACAAGAATTGAAGTTACATAGGTATTCTATAATGGTGGAGGAGCATGTGGTTTAAATTTGATAAAAAACATACTGAAAATGAAGGATGAATTGAAGAAATATGGAAATCATGCAAAATTGAGGAACTAAATTGAAAAAAATAGAAATTTTGTTATCAAAAGCAGAGTTGAAAGTACATATAGATTCTATGATGAAATTGAAGTTACATAGGAATTCTATAATGGTTTAGGAGCATGTGGTTTAAATTTGATGAAAATTTGACTTAAAATGAATAAGGAATTGAAGAAATAGGAAATCAGGGACCAAATCATAAATCTATCAAAATATTCATTCAAAATTTTGATTTTTCAAGTTACTCGAAATTTTGAAATTTCAACTCGTCTCAAACTTGAAAACCAAATTTACAATTCGAGTTAACTCAAATAACTCAAATTTGAAAAAAATGTAACCCCTTAGACCCGACCAAGACGTTATGCTCAAATCTAGGCAGTCACATATCACATTCAATTTTTTTTCATATTTAAAACAAAGTTAAAATCCATAATAAGGATTCATACGATAAACATATATATATATATATATATATATATATCAGAAAACCGTATGAAACATTTACGAAACAAAATACTGGTAATACAGATATATCAAGATGGTAACAAAACACATGTCACCAAAGTATAACAAAGGCATATAGAGATATAAAGTAGTACAAAAGTAGGAATGGTCAATTCTCATGATGCCAAGTCTGCTAGCCTAGTCTGTTATTATCTGAAAATGTTAAAATTTAGAGAATGAGCTAAAAAGCTCAGTGTATTCCTTAAACTGTATAAAAACATACAGATAAAATATCTTAGTAAACATCAGTTCATCAAACATGCTTTAAAAACATGAACACTACCCCATTCGGATCACCAGAATGTGTATGTTCCCAGAACCATACACCCACTTGTACAACCAGTAAGGGCTTACCATGTGCACAAAGCAGATGAATTTGCAGTAAGGACTAACCCTGAGCACAAAGCCGAGAATCCTGCGATAAGGACTTACCATGAGTACAAAGCCAAGGAGCTTGCGGTAAAGATTTATCCTAAGCACAAAGCCGAGTAACTTGCGGAAAGCGATAAGGTCTTACAAGTCATAGACTAGGCCTGAGATACTTCATCCAATAAAACCCCCAATGACAAAAATAACATATATGTAGTCGAATGAAAACGATAGTTTAATCCATTAAAATATGAAAATATTCCATTTTCAGAAACCATATACGAAAATACGGTAATCCAGAGATTATATCAGAAATATACATCAAATCAGATATCAGATAAATTATGTTCAGAAAATCAAGTATTGTGTCTTAAAAATATTTAGTATTATCAGAAATCTAAAACAATTCATACAGATAATTGAAAACAGTAATTTAACACCAACAGAAAATACACGTGTATCGGTCTGAGTAGTCTGAAAGGGAAGCCTACTACTGAGTCTATCGATCACAATCAGCGGCAGTGCTAGATCCTATGAATCAGAAAATCCATATCAGAATCATAATATCAATATTATAATAACTTCTATTTAAATAATTTATGGCAACATACGAGAAACTCTCGTAGAACGCGGATCGAGCTGGTTTGACAGACGAAAAACTCCGGATCTAATCGACGTTCGGTTAGGTGAAACACAAGTACCTTCATAAAAATATCTTTTTGGATCAATTCCATAAAAAAATCTCAAATAAATAAGAAAATGCTAAAAATCTCATTTTAAAAAATTGACTTTTTAGTCAAAGTTAACGGTTGGGGTAGGATCGGGGATCGACCCATTTCCAAGAAGTCCACCAAGCGGTAGACTTTCCCCAAGCATAGGGGCGGCGCGTGCGGGGCTGTGCAGGGTCGGAAAAATTCCAAAAATTGATTTTTAATGGGTTTTAAGACACTTAGCAAGCTCGGTTCATAACAGTGAATGACAGAGAACTCAATTTCGAAACGTTAGAAACTTTGTCTTCCTCACCCCTCATATGCCGGCGACAACGGACAAAATAAAGACACTGGTAGACTCTGGACGACACAAAAATACGATGGTGTGGGAGGTGTCGAAAACGGAGCAACGATTGGCGATAAAATAACGATCAAAGATTTCTTTCTAAAAGAGGAAAATTTTAGAGAGAGAGGAAAAAATAAACTTAATTTTTCCTATTTTGGGGTTATATAAATCATAAAAAATGGAAAAAAATCATACCATAGGTACTCCATCTTTAGTTGCTTTCTGAATGTGGATCCAAATTTAATCAAAATTTCACTTTAGTCCCCGAATTTAATCAAAATTCAATTTAGTCATCAAAATTTTTTTAAGAGAATTTTAGTCTCTATTTTGGGGTCTGACAACTCTCTCCCTTAAAAGAAATTTCATCCTCAAAATTTACCTGATGTAAACAGATGCAAAAATTGAGCCTTCATTATCTCCCAAGTAGCTTATGAGGGGCCACAGTTACTCCATTGAACTTTGACCATCGGAATATGCCTATTTTGAAGAACTCTCCCATCCCAATCTAAAATCTGAACAAACTTCTCTTAATAAGACAAATCAGGTCTCAACTCTACCTCCTCAACCTGAATGATGTGACATGGATATGGATGATATTGCCTCAATATGGATGCATGAAAAACATCATGAATGCGACTAAGTCGGGGAGACAACTCAAGTTGATAAGCAACATATCTGACTTTTTTCAGAATACGATACGACCAAATAAATCTCGGGCTCAATTTATCCTTACGTCCAAATCTCAACACTTTCTTCCACGGAGATACCTTGAGAAAAACTTAATCCCCAACATTAAACTTGATATCATCTCGGATCAATCGGACAATATCCTTAGTCTCTTGAGCTAAATATGGACCCAAAGTCTTCCTATCATGAAATTTGGTCCAACAGATAAGAGTACGACAACGACATCCATACAGATCCTCGTATGGTGCCATACAAATACTTGCCTAGTAACTGTTATTGTAAGTAAAATCGACTAAGGACAAGAAATCTTCCCAACTACCACGAAAATCAATCACACAACCCCATAACATATCCTACAGTACCTGGATCACTCACTCAGACTGACCATTAGTATGTAGGTGAAAAGCTGTACTGAAATTCAAACGAGTATCCAGAGCCTCGTGCAAAGCCTTTCAAAACCTGAAAGTTAACCTCGGATCTCGGTCAGATATGATAGAAAACGGAACACCATGAAGTCTAATGATCTCAGAAATGTACAATCTAGCCACATTGTCCAAAGAATAATTAACCCAAATAGGGATAACGTGAGATGACTTGGTGAGTCGATCAACAATCACCCACACAGAATCTTTTTTAGAATGAGTCTGAGGAAGATCGGTACCGAAGTCCATCGTAATGCGCTCTCATTTCCACTAGGAATCTTAATTGACTGTAACAATCCAGACAGATGCTAGTGCTCCGTCTTAACCTGTTGACAGGTCAGACACCTCACTACAAAATATGAAATATTCTTCTTTATACCAGTCCAAAAGTATCGCTCCTTGAGATTCTTCTACATTTTGTCCCCGCCAGGATGCATAACATTAGGACTACTATGAGCCTCCTGAAGAATATCCCATTTTAACTCATCATATTTAGGGATGCAGTAACGACCGTTAAAGCACAAAATACCATAATGATCCAAAGTATACTCTGAAATTGATCCATTTTCAACATGTTCAATAATGGGAAACAATGAGCTATCAAGGAGCTATTTGGCCGTAATCTCCTCAACTAAAGTGGGTTTAACTTGCAACTCTGCTAACAAACTACCGTCATCAAATAAACTCAAGTTTACGAACAAGGCTCTCAGATGAGATATCGCCTTACAGCTGAAGGCGTCGACCACGACATTATCATTCCCTTGATAATACTCTATTTCACAATCATAGTCCTTTAGAAGCTCCAACCAATGACGTTATCTCAAATTCAACTCTTTTTGAGGAATCATATACTTTAGACTCTTATGATCGGTATATGTATAACGTTTTCTCCGTAGAGATCGTGTCTCTAGATCTTCAAAGCAAAAACCACGACAACTAACTCCAGATTGTGAGTGGGATAGTTGCGCTCATGCGACTTTAACTGACGTGACTCATAAGTAACAACATTCCTATCTTGCATCAAAACTCATCCTAATCCTAAGTGAGAAACATCATTGTAGACAGAAAAATCTTTCCCAGACTCAGGCTGAATTAACACCGTGGCTTGAGTCAGAACATTCATCAGTTTCTCAAAGCTAGCTTGTTGGTTCTCAGACTAGACAAATGAAACATCTTTCCTTAACAGTTTCATTAGAGGAGCTGCAGTAATGGAGAACCCCTCAACGAAATGACGATAATAACCAGTTAAGCCCAAGAAATTATGGATCTTTAACACGTTCTTGGGTTGTTTCCGGATCAGAATAGTCTCCATTTTACTCAGATCCACCCGAATACCCTCATCAGAAACGATATGTCCAAGAAAAGTCACTTTGCTGAGCCAAAACTTACACTTGCTCAACTTGGCATATAACTTATTTTCCTTTAGAGTCTGTAGAACGATCCTTAAATGCTCATTATGTTCTTCTTCAGTTTGAGAATACACCAGTATGTCATCGATGAACATAACTACAAACTGGTCCAAGTAAGGTCGAAACACCCGATTCATCAGATCCATAAAAGTAGTAGGGGCATTAGTTAGCCCGAATGACATCACTAAAAACTTGTAATGCCCATACCGAGTAAAGAAAATAATCTTTGGGACATCAGAATCTTTCATCTTGAGTTGGTAATAACCATACCTCAAGTCTATTTTTGAAAAGATAGAAGCCCCTCGAAATTGGTCAAACAAATCATCGATCTTAGGCAGAGGATATTTGTTTTTAACCATGAGCTTGTTCAGTTTCCTATAATCAATATATAGTCTCAATGTCCCATCTTTCTTATTGACAAAGAGAACTGGGGCTCCCTACAGTGATACACTAGTTCGAATAAATCCTCTATCCAATATCTCCTAGAGTTGGACTTTCAGTTCTTTAAGCTCTTTTGGGGCCATACGGTAAGGAGCCATCGAAACTGGGGTAGAACCGGAATAGACTTCAATCCCAAACTCAACTTCTCTATCTGGTGGCAATCCAGACAACTCTTTAGGAAAAAACATTGGAAAATTCCTTAACAATCTGGATGCCTTCTATGTCAGATTGAGAGCTCCTAGTATCCATAATATAAGCAAGAAACACCTCATAACCCTTTATGATCATCATCTCAGCTACTAATTCTGACACAACATTCATCAGGAATCCATGACGTTCCCCGATCATCACAATCCTCTGGTTATCCAGAGTCTTCAAAACAACCATTTTGGTTTCACAATCGAGATTAACTCGATGCTTGTTCAACCAATCTATGCCAAGAATCAAGTTAAACTCCTCCAAAGGTAACAACATCAGGTTGGCCATAAAGATTTTCCCATTGATCTCTATAGAACACCCTTTAAAAATACGATTTAACTCTATGTACTAACCTACTGGACTTTGAACTGTCACCGAACACTTAATATTCTCAACTGGGATATTAAGACCCTTAGAAACGGAACTATTCCAGCAACTACCAAAAACTTTGAAATGTTAACCACATATATATTACCAGGCACTCTAGTAGCTCTCTTGAACATACACAAGACAACCATATTAATGGCATCCTCATCTATGTTAGTATCCTCATCCTCAGTGATAGGAGGGTCTCTCGCATGAGTAATTAGATCATCTCTAGAAATAGATGAATCTATATGCAGAATAAAAGGATCTCGAAGATATATATGATCGTCTATCGTAGCAGAAGGTCAAGTCACTCCCCCTCGACCATGGCCACGGCCTAGTCTACGACCTCTAGCAACACTCATCATATAAATCTACAAGGCTCTACAGAAATATTTTGAACCTAAGCCAGACTAGCATAAGAAATCTCAAATATTTAAACTCATAAAATGATGTGACACAATTTTTGAAAAATATCTTGAAAATCTGGATTTTTGGACTCATTCACAGTCAGAATATTTAAAATCGAAAGTTCTGATACCACCAAGTGTAACCCCTTAGACACGTCCTGGACATTATACCAAACCTAGATGATCACATATCACATTCAGAAATTCGTTTCATATTTAAAACAACGTTATAATCCATAATAAGGATTCATAAGACACACACACACACACACACACACACACACACACACACACACACACACACACACACACACACACACACACACACACACACACACACACACACACACACACACACACACACACACACACACACACACACACACACACACACACACACACACACACACACACACACACACACACACACACACACACACACACACACACACACACACACACACACACACACACACACACACACACACACACACACACACACACACACACACCACACACACACACACACACACACACACACACACACACACACACACACACACACCACACACACACACACACACACACACACACACACACACACACACACACACCCACACACACACACACACACACACACACACACACACACACACACACACACACCACACACACACACACACACACACACACACACACACACACACACACACACACCACACACACACACACCACACACACACACACACACACACACACACACACACACACACACACACACACACACACACACACACACACACACACACACACACACACACACACACACACACACACACACCACACACACACACACACACACACACACACACACACACACACACACACACACACACACACACACACACACACACACACACACACACACACACACACACACACACACACACACACACACACACACACACACACACACACACACACACACACACACACACACACACACACACACACACACACACACACACATACACACACAGAAAATCGTATGAACATTTACGGAACAAAATACCAGTAATATAAATATTTCAAGGCAATAGCAAAACACATGTCACCAAAGTATAACAAAGGCATATAGAGATATACAATAGTACAAAAATAGGAGTAGTCGATCCTCTTGATGCCAAGTCTGCTATTATCTGAAAAGGTTAAAATTTACAGAATGAGCTAAAAAACTCAGTGTGGTCCTTATGGTGTATAAAAACATACATATAAAATATCTTAGTAAAAATCATTTCATTAAACATGCTTTAAAAACATAAACACTACCCCATTCCGATCACCAGAATGTGTAGGTTCCCAAGAACCATACACCTACCTGTACACCCAGTAAGGGTTTATCCTATGCACAAAGAAGAGGAGCCTGCAGTAAGAACTTACCCTGAGCATAAAGTTGAGGAGCCCGCGGTAAAGACTTACCTTGAGCACAAAGCCGATGAGCTTGCAGAAAACGGTAAGGTCTTACAAGTCATAGAATAGGCCTGAGATACTTCTTCCAATAAAACCCCCATTGAGAGAAATAACATGCATGTAGTTGAATGAAAACGGTAGTTTAATCCATTAAAACATGAAAATATTCTATTTTCAGAGATCATATACGAAAATACGGTAATCAAGATATCATATCAGAAATATACAATAAATCATATATCAGATAAACCATGTTCAGAAAATCAAGTATTGTGTCTTAAAAATATTTAGTATTATCAGGAATCTAAAACATTTCAAATAGATAGTTGAAAACAATAATATAACACCAACAGGAAACACACTTGTATCGGTCTGAGTAGTATGATACGGAAGCCTACTACTGAGTCTGTCGATCATGATCAGCGACAGTGCTAGATCATACGAATCATAAAATCCATATCGGAATCCTAATATGAATAATATAATAACCTCTATTTAAATAATTTACGGAAACCTACGGGTAACTCTTGTAGAACGCGGATCAAGCGGGTCTAACAGACGAAAAACATCGGATCTAATCGACCATTGGTCAGGTGAAATACGAGTACCTTTATAAAAATACCTTCTTGGATCAATTCCATACCTAAATCTCAAATAAATAAGCAAAAATCCTAAAAAAATATTAAGCATTTTTGGATTAACGGGCTCAATTCAGGGCTTTCAGGATAGAATTTAGCAAAATAGACTTCGGAATCAGACTCAAGACGTCGAAAAACATAAAATATGACTTTTCGAAAATTTTGACTTTTTGGTTAAAGTCAATGGTGAATGGTCGGTCAACAGTCAATGGTTCATGTTGGATTGGGTCAGATTGGGTCGGGTCGGATCGATCGATTTCCAAGTAGTCCACCAGGCGGTGGACTTTCCCCACACGTAGGGGCGTCACGTGAGGGGCTGTATAGGGTTGGAAAAATTCGAAAAAAATTCCTAATTACTTTTCAAGGGATTTTGAGACACTTACCAAGCTTGCCTCATAACAGTGAATGGTAGAGAACTCGATTTTGAAACATCAAAAACTTTATCTTCCTCACCCCCTTACATGTCGGTGACAACGGAGACAAGAAGGACACCGATGGACTCGAGACGACGCAAGAAACACGATGGTGCGAGAAGTGTCGAAAAAGGAGCAACGATCGGCGATGAAACGACGATTAAAGATTTCTTTCTAAAAGAGGAAAATTTTGGAGAGAGAGAAAAAATAAATTTAATTTTTCCTTATTTTGGGTTATATAAACCCTAAAAAAGAAAATGAAAAAATCATACCATAAGTCCTCCATCTTTAATTACTTTTTGAATATAGATCAAAATTTAATCAAATTTCACTTTGGTCCCCAAATTTAATCAAAATTCAATTTAATCATCAAAAAACGTTTAAGAGAATTTTAGACCCTATTTTGGGGCGTGACAAAAAGTTTAATTTTTCGAGTCGAGTTTTTCTCATCCCTAATTCATTGTACATTTAACAACAAAGTAACATATTCATAACAAGGGTAAAGTACACAAATAATCCCCTAACTATAGGTTATTGATTTATTAAGTCATCTAACTATTAAAAGTTACAAAATGATCACTCGACTATTTATATGTTCCAAAACCATCATTTTCCGTTAAAAAAATTAACGTTCTTTTAAGTTGGACGTTAACCTAACCTATTGAATGGTATATGATAAAATCATATTTTAATGTTTTCTATTAGCATCGCCATTTTTTAAGCACTGTCTTGACAACATAATGTTTTAAGTACTAGTTTGACGACATAATATAAATGGAGATCTGACCCATAAAATACAACTAAAATGATTACGCGATCAAATTTTATCATATCCATCAATCTCAGATGGCCACCGATTGTTTTAACAGAAAAGAATTAGTTTGGAATATATAAATAGAAAAGTGACCATTTTGTAACTTTTAATAGTCAGAGGACTCAACAATGTAGTGCCTTATAGTTGGGGAAAATGGGACCATTTTATAACTTTTAATTTTCAAGGGACTTAATAAAACAACATCAACTATTTGTGTACTTCATCCTTATAATAATCAATTAATTAACTCTTAAAATTTAGAGGCACATTTGTAATCTTGTTAATAAATGAATGAATTATAGTATAATTTAACCGAAACTTTACAGTTTTAATGTGAGTGGAGTAATCTATTTAAAATCGGTTATGACAGTTTATCGTTCAGACTCAGAGAGTTATGTACGAATTACCGCCTAGTCGCTGACGCTCTCAAGGAGGAAAAGACATCACGCGCCCTTTCTTCTTCCTCCTCCACAAAATAAGTAAATACATAGATAAAAGCCAAAAAGAAATTCTCCCAAAATTTTCCTCCGCCACAACAATTCGTTCTAGGCTTCCTCTGTTTTTTTTGTTTGTTTGCTTCTCAGAAATTCAAACCCCATGCCAAAACCGTACCAATTGTGGTAGTACTCCCTCTTTTTCTTTCCTAATTAATACCTCCCTCTTCTAACTTTAATGGACGCCAGTGCTTCATGGCTCTCCTCTCTTTCCCTTCATCGCCATTTCACTTCTTTTCTCCTCGCTCAATCCCTCGTCGCCCTTCCTTCGTTTGCTCCTCTTCTGCTACCAACGGCCGCTCTCGCTCCGCCATTCTCTGGTTCAAACACGACCTCCGCCTCAATGATCACCCCGGCCTCACTGCCGCTGCTCGAACGCACCGTTTTCTTCTCCCTCTCTACGTCTTCGATCATCGCATTCTCTCTCGTACGTTCTTTATTCCTTTTTCTTTCTTTCTTTTCATAGTTTGAATTTTATGAGTTTGTGAATTGTGATGTGCTTAGTAAATATCGAATTTCTCGAAAAAAATTTAAAATTCGAAGTTGTTTTGACTGCATTCAGGTTATTCCGATGATATGCTGGAGCTACTTCTCTTCGCATTGGAAGATTTGAGGAACTCTTTGAAGGAACAAGGCTCCAATTTGATGGTTCGATTCGGCAGCGCTGAAAATATCATCAAAGATCTCGTAAAAGAGGTTAGTTTCTATCTTACCTTTCATAAAGGAGCAAATTTCGAACTTGTTTTTATTAAATTTTAAGCTGATGATATGAACATGTGAAAGCTACGGACGTGTTTATTGAAGAAGAAGTTGATTATGAATCGCGTCAGCTGATTGGAGTTGTCAAGGAGACATTGGAAACGTTGTCGTCTTTAGATGGAAATCTAGACATTGTCATGTGGAGAACTCCATTCTATGATATCGAGGTTTTTTTTGTTCTATTTGTGCTTGAACTTTTCTTAGATAACTAAGTGAATCTCTTGCATTATACATTTAACGACGAATTGATTTGGTTTTTCTGTTTCAAACGCATTTTCATTGTATACTTATAATGTGCAGTGCAGAAACTGAAGTAGCTACCTGCATCATATAATGACTTTAAAAAGTTGAAGTTACTACCAACTTCGCCTCCACTTCCAGGAACATTACCTGTTGCAGAGACCGAGTTAGATTGGGGTATGTTTCTTGTGGTAAATTACTTATATTTGTCCTTAATTGGCCTATTTTAAGTGTTTTAATGTGTGATAATTTGTGGAGTTTTTTGTTTATTATGTGATTGTGATTATGGCTAAGGAACCTAATAATTGGAATATGAATCAGGTCCTCTACCAACTTTTAGTGATCTTAGGGATTTTATCGAAGAGAGAATAGGAAAATCGAAAGTGAGTTGGAATTTGATGAAAGGGAAGCCAGCTGAAGTCATATTGAAGGAGAATTTTTCAAAATCATCAGGAACCAAACCAAAAAGTTTGAATGTTGAAAGCAATGAGCGAAGAAGACTCGATAAATCTGTTTTTGTTACACGAAAAGGTGATATTGTGGGTGGTGGAACAAACTCTGTGCTGAATGCTTTGGCTGCATACTTGAGATACTTGGAAGGAACAGCACGAGATGACTGGCAATGAGTATGTGATGAATTTACCCCATCTAATTCATTTTGCTCGTGTCTTAAGATATTTTTGGGGATATATATTTGATTGTGTTTGAGTTGTTGAGAGGTTTTGGCCTTTGGGTATGGAGAACAAATTTGTACACGTGCTTTCTTTCTATCAGTTTGCATTTTATTTGTATGAAGTGGAAAGAATGTTATTGGACGATGACATGCACAAATTTAGATTGCTTTGTGTGTGTGTGTGTTTTAATTAGCTAAATCTCTTCTTTCTCAATTTCATTGTAGAGTACATGAAAGGCTACGCAATGCTGAAACCCGGGAAGGGGCCTCTTTTACTTCACTTTTTGGTCCTTCTCTTTGCCTTGGTATAATATCTAGAAGGACAGTTCATTATGAAGCCATCAAATATAAGAGAGAGCGAAATGCTGGATTCTTATCTCCATTTGGATATTCTGCAGCCTCTGTTGCTGCAGCGGCTGATGCAGTATGCTCCATGGAGGTAATTGCTGCATTATATTGGTATTTACCTAAACAGAAATGCTCAGTTGATGATTCTTCTGAATGGTTTTATTCTGTGTTTTCCATCGAAAGTTTTATTTTCCCTCTTCTTTGGTTTTAGTATAATTTGTAGTGCAGGGCCTTACTAAAGCATTCTGGTTGATTTTGATGGCAGTGGTTTTCGCTTTTGGCTCTAAAAAGTCAGCTAAGTAAGTAAGGACTGTACTCTATACGTATTTGGAGGTGGCGTGGACATCTAATTCAGGTTTTCAATTAGGATAAGATACTTTAGGCTACCTTCATATACTTAAGTACTATTATCTGGATCATAGATTCCTGTAAATTATAGTTAGGAACCAACTTTTTTTTCAATACACAGTAGTTGGACATGAAGGTCCTGCTATTCTGCTCGTGCATGGTTTTGGTGCCTTTCTCGAGCACTACCGTGACAATATAAATGGCATAACTGAACGTGGGAACCGTGTCTGGGCCATCACACTGTTAGGATTTGGCAAATCAGAGAAGCCCAATGTTGTGTATACTGAACTTCTGTGGGCTGAACTACTGAGAGATTTTATCATTGAAGTTGTGGGTGAGCCCGTGCATCAAGTGGGAAACTCAATTGGTGGTATGCTATCAATGTTAACCTATTCTGTATTAGCTTATCTGTTTGACTCAACAATGTCATTATTTTCTTTGTTTATCTACTTATTGTATCTCCAGGTTATTTTGTCTCTATTGTTGCTGGTCTCTGGCCTGCTTTGGTCAAGTCTGTCATCCTTATTAACAGTGCTGGCAATGTTATTCCTGGATTTTCTTCTCGCGGATTTCTAATGTAAGTTTAGCCAAATACTTCATAAGTTTTCTGTTCTTAATTTGTGTTTAACCTTTTTTTTTTATGAATGATGGCACGTGTTTGTTTGTTGTTCGAAGCTATCTATTTTGACAGTATTGCTGAGTAATTGTGTGATCATTTGGCAATTTGTTTCTCTCTAGTATTTATTCTCGTTCTTACTCTGTTCCGTAAAAACTGAAAATGGGGTTAAAATACAAGTTTTGCTCTTGCTGTCTTCAGAAATAGCCTAGTATCGAATTAAAGTTTTAATAAACATCCCCAGCGTGTGATATTCGGTATATAAATGTTTTAGGAGAGGCAAGCCTTAGCTGCTGCAGGGCTGGTTGCTCAACTCCTTTTGTTCTATTTGAGGTTGAATATCAGGAACACGGTTAAAAGTTTCTACCCAACTGTAAGGTTTCCTCTATTGCTGCTTCCCATTATCTTGCTAACCTTTAACATGTTGCCTGACCAAGTTCAGTGGCTTTTGACTTCTGCAGAAAACCGACCGAGCTGATAATTGGCTTATAAATGAAATGCTACGAGCAGTATCCTCCTCACTGTTATTTGAAGTGCAAGATCGTGTGCACACACGTAAATATTCGGCATTATGCTAAACCACAAAATGTAGTATAGTGGAAGTAGGATTTAATATCTTTTCCCCCTAAAAGAATGACCTTAACATACTTAAGTCCAACGATCCTGGTGTGATAGTGGTCCTGGAAAGTATTTTCACATTCGACCTCTCGATCCCTCTGAACTATCTCTTGGAAGGATATGAAGAACGAGTTCTAATTCTTCAGGTAAAATCCCCTCTATTCCGAAGAGGAAGTTAATAATCTTTATCGTCCTTTATGGCGTGTGGTTCTTTTACTTACGAGTGTTTCTTTCTGTATATCTTTGCTAGGGAATGAAAGACCCTCCCTCAGACTCAAAGGCCAAACTAACCATGCTCAAAGAGCATTGTACCGGGCTTGTAATAAAGGAACTGGATGCTGGTATTAAACTTATCTATCCCCAAAATAATCTCACCCACTCCATTGCCTTTACCGTTCCCACAACCTTTTTGACATTACAAATTCACATATATTTTAGATATTTTATTTGTATTTTCTATTGATAATTTATTTTCACCCTTTAAAATATGATAAGTTTGATTACTTAACATAAAATCATGCGTCCGTCCCTACATTTCAGGTCATTGCCCCCACGATGAGTAGCCACAGGAGGTGAACCGCATCATCTGTGAATGGATAGTAGCTGTTGAAAGAAAACTAACCGTAAACTCTTATCCGTAGCGCTCGGCATTTCTTCCCAAGTAAGCCTCATTCTTCTATCTCGAAGCCGTGGTTTGTTAAACCCGGCTTAGGTTTTTGTGAGGCCTCATGTGTATCTTACGAAATGCTTAATTAAAATCGAAGAATCTCTTTATAGGCTAACATCTTACCTATATCCAATGAACAATAGCACAGTGTCAGTTCATGAACAATAGCATTGGCATTGCCATATGTATATCTCTTCCCTCGAGAATGAGGATATGATATATAATGCCATCTGAGCTCATGTTTATAGTTGATATAATTCAGGGATAATATCATATTCAATTCAAATACTTTAACAAAATATCTAATATGATACTTTGTACTTTTGATATGATATATAATGCCATC
This sequence comes from Hibiscus syriacus, assembly GCF_006381635.1. Taxonomy (NCBI): domain Eukaryota; kingdom Viridiplantae; phylum Streptophyta; class Magnoliopsida; order Malvales; family Malvaceae; genus Hibiscus; species Hibiscus syriacus. The sequence goes on along the minus strand of NW_024063367.1, from coordinate 398,545 downwards.
TGAGCTCATGTTTATAGTTGATATAATTCAGGGATAATATCACATTCAATTCAAATACTTTAACAAAATATCTAATATGATACTTTGTACTTTTGAATTGTTCAGTGTATTATTTGTTTTCCATAAAATATTCAATATGGTACCTAGGCTTTCCGGCTTACTTCAGATTTATGCCCCACCTTCTATTGATTTGAGCTTCAACTCCCCATGGCGTTTAATCAACAGAATTTGGATCACCTGAGCTTTGATTTTTTCTTATATTTTATTATTTTGCTTCGATATTTCTCTGTTTCAGTTTGTTTCTTCGCTCTTTTAGACAATTGTTTTTCTTTATTAAAGTGGCTCAGATGGTACCTTTGTAAAAAAAAAGAGAGTTGATATTCTTAATAAATGTCGAATTAATAAATAGAAATTTATAAATATTTTGATAATACTTAAAATAATATTTTTTTTGGTTAGTTAAAATAATAGTTTAAATATCATAAAATGTAAAAAGAATTGACATCACAATTCAACCACTTCTCTTCCAACTTTCCAGGTCCACGTACACCTGCATGGCATCATGGGATGAGTTTTAAAATAAATCAATTAAATAAAAATCTCACGACAAGAGCATGGCAGAATAGTTTATTGAATGCAAGTGTTATCGGAGGATATTATTGTGTAAACAAAATGTCAATTGAATTAAATTAATTTATTTTTTCTATTCTTTTTATTTTAAGTATTGTTTTCCATTTATGCATTTAAAAGGAAGCTTGGACTCACATATTTGATTTCAATGCCATCTTCATGCTTATAATTTTATTCAGTGCCTTTAAATTTAGGAGTCTTTTTCAAATATCCGTATTAATTAAGAGAATAAACTACATGTTTGGAACATTATAAACCAGAGATGAAAATGACATTTTTTAAATCTATAAATATCAAGTGATCAATTAAGCTTTAATTATTGAAAGGGACAACCATTGTACCCATCAATATATGGGATTGTACGGGGAAAGTTTTAGGTGCGGTAGTCTTAATATACAATTAAGGAAAGGTATTATTAGGTTATTATTTTTTTTAATATTTTCGGTAAAAAATTACTTAAAGCATTATTATTTCTACCGGAAATGTTATTATTGGGCGCTTTACCGGAAATGTTTAACATATCCGGTAAAACGCTACCTAAAATATTTTTTTCTACCGAAAATGTTAATATTGGGCACTTTACCGGAAATGTTAAAAAACATTAATGTTCTAGGTAAAAGAATGTTTTAGGTTATTTTTTTACCTAAAATATTAAAAAAATATTAACATTTTCGGTAGCATATTTCCTTAGCTGTATATTAAAGCTGTCGTACGATAGAACTACCGATTGTATGACTCAACTGTTTTTTTGTTTAAAGAGAAATAGGTATCTCTAAAAAAGTGTTAAATCAATTGTATACCATTATACCTTTTGTTTAAGACTGATTCATTAATTAGTTAATTTATACTTTTCCCATTTCTTTAATCATCATCGGGATAAGAGGCGAGTAAAACTTAACTCAATTCAAAAAATCGATTTTTTCGATTACTACTCGAATTGACTTTAAGTTTTAATTTCATAAACTTGAATCAATTTTTTTTTTCAAATTCAAATCGAGTTATAAATTATAACTCGAATAACTCAAAATTTTTATTAAATAGTGGATTGATTTTTAAATTTGAGTTGAGTCCCTCAGCTTTGTATGATATATGTATAACACATATGAAAATATATGAAGAAATATATATGTATTTTATATGATTATTAAAAACTATTTAAATTGAAATCAAATAGTATCATAATATTATAATTATTTACAATTAAATTTAAACAAAAACTCGAAAAACTCGACTCGACTTAAAAAAATTCAAATCAAATTTAAGTTATAAAATAAGACTTGTCAATTTAAATAGATCAAAATTTTTTTTGACTCCACTTGGTACGCTCACTTCTAATGGGGATAAACTTGTGCATAATTTGAGGTAATTGTTTACTAATTTGAGTATTAAATTCGTTGAAAATAAATAAATTTATTTAAAATTTTCCTGAATAATTAAATTAATCTAATTGATTATTGAAATATTATGTCAACGTAAGTATTAATTTACTATTTTTAAATAATTAAATCAATATAAAAAAATAAATATCAAACTAAGAAAAATTATGGATTTGAGATATTGATTTATATATAATAAACCTTAAAAAGGAAGAACAGCACACAAAAATTGCATAATCAAAATCCGAAAGCCTTTCCAGAAAGGACCTAAACTCATGTAAAAAGCTCAGAATTCCATTTTTTTTACATAAATCCCACTAAAAAAAGGCTGTTTAATTCCTCTCTCTCTCTCTCTCTCTCGATCGAGCTTAGAGAGGAAAAACGCCATGGATGTGAGGAAAATAGTAGTTGTGGTCGAAGACGTCGATGTATCGAGATCAGCACTTCAATGGAGTCTCAGCAATTTGCTCCGATACGGCGATTTGCTGACCCTGCTTCACGTCTTCTCGGCCACGAAATCGATGAGCAAAAAGAAAGCGAGGATGCTCCGATTGCAAGGCTATCAGCTGGCTCTCTCCTTCAAGGAAATATGCAACTCCAATTTCTTTAACGTGAGAGAGTCGAATCAGCTCCCTGTATTCACAGATTACGAGATATTTCTTATTTTGTTAATATTGGGAGAATTTTGTTGAACAGACAAATATTGAGATGATTGTGACGGAAGAGGACCGGGAAGGGAGGAAGATCGTGGCCATGGTGCAAGAGATTGGCGCCTCTGCTCTCGTTGTTGGGTAAAAATGCACTAGAGGTTACTGAACTATCTCAAAATAATCTTTTTGGTCAGCTAACTTTCAAGTTTTATACAATAGTCATTAAACTTATCGAGTTGAAACAAAGTGATCCCTGCATATTATAAAAGAGTAATAAATTTTGACCAGTTTAATGATTATTTTCTAACAATTTTAAAAAATTAATGATAATTTTATAATATTTAAAAATTCCTCGATTAAAAAGATCCTTTTAACACAATCCAACTACCCTCTAGTGCATTTAACCCTTATTTGTTTAATCTTTGTTTGTAGAGGTATACAAATTCTTGGGAAGTAGTTTTTTTTAATAAAGCCGGACAGTTTTACTGTACGATACTTTAATATATGTCTAAAATAAAGTCCTATCGGTTTTGTTATTAATTTTAAATAACAAAATCGGTAAAAATAACCGAAAGTATTATTATTTTTATTGGTTTTAATTACCTATATAAGTAAATGCGATAGAAAAAACTCGATTAAAAAATAATATTTTAAGTATCGTTTTACTGAAAATATTATTTTTTAACCGAATTTTTTTACCACATTTACCTATATAGATAATTATAACTGATAAAAATAATAATATTTTTAGTCATTTATTTTAACTTTATACTAAGACGCGAGCGTTTCCCAATGTAAAGGTAGCTTTCTAGGAAGGTACAAAGAGACTTTTGATCAAATTTGGGTTAGCCAATTATTGATAGTGATGGTATCGAAATGACCATCCAGCTCAGTTGGTAGAGCACAAGGTTCTAAACCTTGAGGTCTTGGGATCAAGTCCCACGGAGGGCATTTCATAATTTGGAGGTCTCCTACGGAAGCTGCTCTCAACCTGGTGTTGGGGGCAGCCTACTATCTTACCTCCCCCTTACCCCATACATATGGGAAAAAAGGGACAGCCATTTTTTGATGGTATCGAAAATTCACGATTGAAATGATAAAATTATTGTTCTTTTTCACTGATATCATAAATTAAAATTCGAATTTTTGCATTGTTCGCTAACCTTGACTTTGGATCAACCTTGGATGATTATGGCCAATTATTGATAGTGATGATAGAAAAAAGTCACCATTGAAGTTATAAAATCATTGTTTTTTATTGATATTATAAATTTGATATTGTTCATTAAACTTATACTTGGACAAGCATGTGGCTAGTCAATGATGAATAGACAGCCAAAAGAAAATTTTGGGTCCACTTTGTCTGCTAAGTGTATATATATTACATATATGTATTGGCAATAACTGTTGGGATGCTATTAAGATATGGCTTAGCTCTCTTGTCTGTTAGCAAGTTCCCTAAACCCTAAAGCATGGGGCGGTTATGAGGTCACGGGCTAGGAATTCTTATTAGAACATTATTAAACCACAAATTCATTAGCATACCAATTTTTATAGAACATTATCAGCATCTTTTATTTTCAAATGGTCCAAAGTTTGATTTTTTGTTACAAATTGAATATATGTACACACACTATCCACGGTTCACTCGAATTCTAATAACATGTTAGTAGTGAAGTTTTTTTTTTTTTTTTTAATAAAATGTGGCATTGTCTCCAAAAGCATATATAAATATTGTCATCTTTGTATATTATAATTTATGTTTTCCCATTGGCCCACAACAACATAGCAAACAGTTTGAGCTGCAGAGTACTTGCCATCAAACAGTCAGAGTTGCCACCACCGAGGGGCAGGAGCAGGACCAAAGAAATGGGGGAACTTCTGCTCTGTTCGTCCTGTTAAATAAGTGACCTGTTAAAATTTAATGTGGTTATGTTATATCATTTAATTAAAAATATTATCAAGTACAATAATATATTAGGTAGCACTTATATAATATAATAAGTAGTGTTTATATTGACATATTTTCTAACTAAACATGTATATTTAAACATGTAACATTGTAAATTTACCTATTACATTATAATTATCGGTTTTGATGTTTTTGAGATTGATACAATTTTAAATGTATCGACACTTTATGCGTGCATCTCGTTGTGCTTTCATTTTGGGAAAAAAATATCGACACATATTTAAAGAGTGTCGATACATAATGTAAATCTATTTGCTAATTAACCAACATATTTTTACCGGTTACATTGTAAAGTTACTTGTTACATAATAATTATTGATTTCGATGTTTTTTGAATTAACACTTATGCGTGCATTAGTTTAAATTCCTCAATCAACAGTTTCAATGACACAAAATCCTAACCAAAAAAATAAAACTAAAATGATCTAACTTTATCATATGGAAATAATAAGAGTATATCATAAGTTTGCGTTGAGAGATGTCTGTTTCTGGGTTTTTGTTCTTTGAGAAACTGATAATATGGTGGGTTTCCTAATGTTATTCTTTTGTTACTGCAAAGTTTTCGTTCTTTTCTTACTGGGTTTTGCTTAAAATATCAAACTTTTTGTATTAAAAATGAAAATTCTGAAATAAAAATGACCACACAAGCACACTTTTTTACTACCGGTTTTGTCATTTCGAGACCGATTTTGTCATATTTTTACCTGTTATATTGTTATGGATCGATACATTTTTATAAAGTATCGACACTTTATTGACGCTATAACTTTTTTTCTTTTAAATTCCAAAAGTGTCGATACTTATAATAAAGTATCGACACTTTCAACATATCTGATAGCTCTTTAACGGTTTTGTCATTTGGAGATCGGTTTTGTCATTTGAAAACCGGTTTTGTCATTTGAAGACTGGTTTTGTCATTTTTTTACATGTTATATTGTTATGGATCGATACATTTTTATAAAGTATCAACACTTTATTAACGCTATAACTTCTTCTCTTTTAAATTCCAAAAGTGTCGATACTTATAATAAAGCATCGACACTATCAACATATCTGGTAGCGCTTTACCTGTTTTGTCATTTATAGACCGGTTTTGTTATTTTTTTACCTGTTATATTGTTATAGATCGATACATTTTTATAAAGTATCGACACTTTCAATATATCCGGTAGCGCTTTACATGTTTTGTCATTTATAGACCGGTTTTGTCATTTTTTACCTGTTATATTGTTATGGATCGATACATTTTTATAAAGTATCGACACTTTCAATATATCCGGTAGCGCTTTACTTGTTGTCATTTATAGACCGGTTTTGTCATTTTTTACCTGTTATATTATTATGGATCAATATATTTTTATAAAGTATCGACATTTTCAATATATCCGGTAGCGCTTTACCTGTTTTGTCATTTATAGATTAGTTTTATCATTTTTTACCTGTTATATTGTTATGGATCAATATATTTTTATAAAGTATCGACACTTTCAATATATCTGGTAGTGCTTTACCTGTTTTGTCATTTATAGACCGGTTCTGTCATTTTTTTACCTGTTATATTGTTATGGATCAATATATTTTTATAAAGTATCGACACAAACCGACAAGCTAAGTTTGCCAGTTGCCAAATTTTTTAATATTTATTCATGATTTCTACCTATTACATTATTATTACTCGATATTTTCGATAGCGCTAAACCGAATTTATCAAATATCTTTTAAACCGTATATTAGTCCGCCTTTCCTGACACAATCCCAAAGAAATGTTACCCCCACTGAAGGGTTCAACTACCATGGACTTTTCCCAAATCGAAATTTCCGGTTTACAGTAAGATCTTAAACCCACCAGTTTTGTTTCCTCTTCTTTTCAAACTTTCTCATTTTTCCTGCACTCTTCCGTTGGATCACGAAACGGGTTGATGGGAACTTGTTAACATCTTTGCAAGCATCAAGTTATATTATAGCCGATAGTCTGTAAGTCAGGGGCAGAGATGGGGCAGGCCAACACCAGGGTTCAAGTGTCTAGCTAATAGTCCGGTGATGTGTAAATATTACCTTTTGACGTACTCTGACCTGTGATCCCTCATTCATTGTAGAGTACCTGATCTTCCTACACCAAAATTCCCATACCGGATCTGTCCAACACCTTCTGCAATTATTTGAAGGTCGAGGAAGAAGAGGGGCTATTCAGATGGAGATTGACGTTCAGACTTAGATTATAATTATTGAATCTAAAATGCACATAGTTTGTGAGCTAATCTTCACTACAATTTAAGTTTTATCTTACAATACACCACAGAAAATGAAGGGTGGAAATTGACATCATACAACATTGTTTTGTATACTTTAATCACTGAAAGAATGATTTAAACAACGTCGTGATTGTCCGGAAGCTTGGTGTATCCTCCTACACCAGGTTTTAACGCTCATCTCCTTTCCTTGCGGCGAATGGCTTGAGACCTTGATGGCTGTCCTTGCCCACATTGTTATTTCTAATGCTTTACCCATAATGATTTTATTGTTACTTATTTATTGTACCTAATTAAAAAAAAGGTAAATTACGTCAAATACCACTCATCTTTAAGCTCGGGCTCAAAAATGGCAGTGACGTTTCAATTTTGCCAATTTTAGCACGAACATTTATGTTTAACTGCAATTTTGCTACTCCTCCATTAATCTGTTAACGGGACGATAACATGGCGTTTCAATGTTGTGATGGTGATGACATGGACATTTTTTTTATTAAAACGACGTAGTTTTTTAAATGACTATTTGTATTCCTAAAATGATTTAGTTTTATAGTTTAGAGTTTTATTATTCCCGAAACCCATTAAATTATTCATTAGTATTACAAAACAAAATTAAAACGTTGAAATGGTTTCCCAAATACCACCCATCAGATGAAGGAACCAAAAGTTAAAAGAGTCTAAAAATTCTCTATCACTGAAAAATATTTCGTTCATTTCATCTTTCACTGCAAAAGCAAAATGGAGAAACGATTCCTGCAATCCAAAGGAATGTCAAGCATGAAATATGGTAATGGCGTTTGAAAAGCAAATTTTTTTTTTAAGATTTGTTCGAAATACTTTTAGGATTTTTTTATGAAAATACTCTATCTCTAAGTGTTTGTTGTTTTCTTCGTTAATTATGTAACTTAAACAAGGTTTTCTTTCTTCGATTTTTTATAGGTTTGTGATAAAATATGATAATTATGGGTTTTGTTTTGTTTTTTTGGGATGATTTTTGGTATTTCGGGGTTTTTTGTTGGGTTTTTAGCGTTTTATACGACCTAAATATGACAGTTGCTACTTTCCCACATGAATATAAAGCTGCTACATATGACTGTATTGAATGAATAGTTTATCCATATAAATGTATATTGCTGGATGTTGACTATTTTAAACCTTTTTATGGTCGGTGGTTGTTGCATCAAATTTGCTGCTTGTATGATTAATTGTTATAAAGTTGTCATCAATGCTGGTCTCAAAATTTTTTTTTACAAGTTAATGATGACCCATCTACTGGTTTTATATATTTGCTATTAGTGTTCTAAAAGTAGGGTAAGGGGACCACCATTATTGTAAAGTAAATTTTTAATGTTCACTGAATTTTAATGAGTTTTGACAGGTAGAGAATCTGAATATTTCACAATTGTTATGCACCATGGTGACTTTATGGTAAATTCACCTGGTTTTAAATACACTGGAAATGAGGTAAGTTTTATTGATATGTGTCATGTGGACAGTATGCCAATTCTTGAAATGTATGATATTGTGGAAGAGTTAGGTTATTCTGGTTTGTGGCATTTGTTTTGGAAACAATTGGGCCTAAATTTACTGTTAAGCCATTAAGAACATATTGTGATATCATTAGCATGTTAAAAGATATGCCTAGAAATAGGCACATTCATTTGTACTTAGAACAAAACGAAGCAAACTTTTCGAACAAAACCACTAAAACCATATATCAGAATGCAACTAAAACTCATGAAACTGTTATAACTGAAATACATGAAACTCACGAAACATTCAGGACTGAGTTAAACTCCGAAGAAGATACAAAATATATTGCTGATGACATTGATTCTTCTGTTAGTGGTTTTGAATTTAGTGAAAACGATGTGAGTGAGGAAGATGGGTCTGTACATGAGGTACATGTGAGAGTAGATTTTGAAAGAGATTTTAATGGGTTAAACAATAGAGATGAAGGAAATATTGATGCATCTTTGAATGATGAAAATGAAGCTAATGCCACCTATGTCACCTAATTTCAACTCAGCAAGGGAAACCAACCAAAGAAGGGTTGAATCAAGGCAAATCAGGAGAAAACTACATGTATATATTCCTTATTCTTTTTAACCTTATATCACAATTAAGTTTTGAGATTTTGGTACACTTATAAATACATGTTAGGAGAAGAACTACAACAAGGATCACACCATCATCAAAGGCTGCAACATCACAAGCACCATCATCACAAGCTGCAACATCACAACCACCATCACAACCAACATCATCATCACAAGTTTATAGTCCATTTGTCTTTATTCCTACTCCAGACCACACATTTTATCCAACCAACCAACGAACATAAACTGTAATGACAGTTAGATGGATGCCACCCTCACAAGAAGATGTGACTGCCAACCAACATTTAAGCTAGTCAAACACGATAACCCAAACTTCCCAAAAAGACTGTGGAACTGTTTTTGCAAAACGACCAAGGATGTTATAGGTTGCTATTCTCCTACTTTATTTGGATGATTTCAGAACTTAGATACTTGGGTTGATAGTTTGGATTGAATACTTAAGTTAATGAACTAGGTCTTTTGAACACATGTGTTTATTCACATTGATATTTTGTTTCATATTTTGCTGGGTTTTATAGGTTGATACTGTTTCAACTTAAGTGCTTATGTGCACTTTATGTTTTTGAACACATGTGTTGATTATCAACCACAACTCTAATTGAATGAAATTTATTTTGTTTATCATTCATGTTTCTTATGTTATTGAATGTCATCTTTTAATTGAATTTTTATTTCAATTACATCCATAACTTGTTTATCATCCAAGTTATTTTAACAAGCATAGTTCCACAGTTTGACATTTTAAAGGTAAAAAACTGTAAGCATCAAAGCACCAAGTTTTTTTAACAAGCAAAGTTCAACAGTTAATTTTACAAAATCATCTAGCAAGCACCATCATTTTTAACAAGCACCAACCCGTTAATCCTAAAATTTTCACCCTTAATTTTTTGTCCCGTTACAAACCAAAAGTACCATCATCACAAATTCCACCCTAAAATTTTACCACCATTGTTGTAACATCAATGGTTTACGTACCAACCTAATATAAACCCTAAAATAAAAATAACACTCCAAACAATTCTCTCATTCTTCCTTCTAATTTTAGTTGCTTTGATTTTCTTCTACAATCCCACAAGAACAACGCATGCTTGTGGAGTCATTAGAGGGTCAAACCAGCAGAAAAATTGACAACCAGGTAGAACCAAACTCCCATAGTTTTTCAGCCAAAACATATTCTCCCGGGATTATCATTGGACCATGATATCCTTAATTGAGCCGGATATCCACACCCATAGACCAGATATGCAAGGGATTGCTTTATTATTATGTTTCTTCCACCGGCTAACTTTTTCTTCCTTCCCAATAATAATACCACCATCGAAGAGCAACAACTACCTAATCAAGGAAGACAACAAGAACAAGTTCTAGAAATTCAGGTTTACTCTCGACGACATTATTCTCCTGAAACTGATACATTAGTGCCAATTGCATCCCTAACGAGAACTATTATGAAATAAAAGTCTCACCTCCGTCACCATCCATTTATCTTCTAATTGCAATTCGAAAGGGCTCATGGAGCTGCACTCAACACCCTATTTCTCTGTTTATGTCCTATGAAAACTTATCTAAGTCTTACAAAGCTTTTATGTCTAATGTTGATTTTGTAGAAACTTCGAAAAATATAGAAGATGTGCTTGAATAATTTGAGTGGTGACAAGCTGTGATGGAAGAAATGAAGGCCTTCAAAAGCAATGAAACATGGGAAGTCTCAGATCTACCTAGTGGAAAGAAAATAATATGATTCAAATGGATCTTCACTACAAAATTTAAACGCGATGGTCGTATTGACCACATAAGGCTTGATTTGTGGCTAAGGGCTTCACCCAAACCTATGGTCTTGACTACGATGAGACATTTGCACTGGTTGCCAAGTTAAACAACATTCAAGTTCTTCTATCTCTTTTTTTCAACCTTGATTGTCCCTTGACTCAATTGGATGTAAAAAATGCTTTCCTCAATGGAGAATTAAATGAGGAAGTGTACATATTTCTCACTCGAGTTTGAAGAAATTAAGGGCCAAGTGTGTAAGTTGAAGAAGTCCTTATATAGGATGAAACAATCTCCACGGGCATGGTTCAACCAATTTGCAAAAGCTATGACCAGCATAAATTACATTCAAGGGTAGGCTGACCACATAATGTTCTACAAACACTCGAGAAAGGGAAAATGATGCATTCTCATCGTTTATGTGGAAAATATAATATTAACAAGAGATGACTCAAGCAAAATTGAGAGGTTAAAAGAGTTTCTTGGTACAGATTTCGAGCTTAGAGACTTGGGGAATCTTAAATACTTTCTTGGTATGGAGGTAGCAAGGTCCCAAATAGGTATTTCAATCTTTCAAAGGAAATATGTTCTTCATCTACTGTTAGAAGTTGGTTTGATAGGCTGCAAACCAGCTGGAACTCCTATGGAATTTAATCTTAAATTGGGAACTGATAAGGATGGAGAAAAAATTGACAATGGGAGATATCAACAACTAGTAGGGAAACTCATTTACCTATCTCACACCTGTCCAGACATAACCTTCGGTGTGAGTATTATCAGTCAGTACATGCATGCCTCTAGGGAGAAGCACCTGGAAGTTGCTTATAGATTATTAAGGTATCTAAAAGGGACTTTTGGTAAAGGTCTGCATTTCAAGAAAACTGCAAACCAGAGTGTGGAAATCTACACTGATGCAGACTGGGCAGGGTTTATTAACGATAGACACTCTATAAGTGGCTACCGTAGTTATGTTTAGGGTAACCTTGTGACGTGGAGAAGAAAAAAAAGTCTGTTGTAGCACGCAACAGTACAGAGGCAGAGTACCAAAAACTATCTCATGGTATATAGGAGGAAGTTTGGATACAACAACTTATGGGGGAACTAAAAGTGCTTTACACCAGGCTTATGAAGATATATTGTGACAACCCAGCAGCTGTCAGCATAACACATAATCTTGTGCTCCATGAATGAACCAAAAATGTGGAAATATATCTCCACTTTATAAAAGAAAAAATTAACTCAAGAGAAGTGTGCATCACCTACCTACCAACTAGACAACAAATTGCAGACTTGTTAACTAAAAGCTTGAACAAAAACATGTTTGAGGAACTTATTGGCAAGTTGGGTTTGATAACCATCTACACTCTAGCCTGAGGGGGAGTGTTGGAATTTCTAAGATTAAGGACAAAAAACTTACCTTATTCCTAATAGTTACCTTGTAAATAGAAACTAATCTCAGTCACTGATTCTTAGGAAGTTACTGATTTTTTTAGGGATTATTTCCTTGTTTATGTTAATTCATCTCTTTAAAGATGTAAACTAGTTAGCAGAATAATAACAATCTTATTACTAAGTTTGTTCATATACTATAGATAATTATATTATTTTTCGGGTCAGGTATATAGTGTATTTTTTTACCATTAAATTTGATTCTGGACTTAGCCTTCAAAAAAGTTCAACCCAACTTGATTTAAACTTGATTTTTTTTAAAAAAAAATGATCTTACAAACTCAGATCATATCAAAACCTATCGAATCCAAATCCCATGTCCATCCCTATTCAATCCAAATTCAAGATGCACTAAATTCACAACAAAATTTGGTGGCAACTTGAACAGCTTCTCTCCAACAAACTCTCCATGATCCTCCTGAGTAGACAACTAATCACATTCACGTTTCATGCGACATATTATATTATTAATATCCCAAAAATATTTCAATAACATTTTAATCATATATATCAAAATATCGTCCAAAACTTTTTTAAAATTATTGGTATAGTTAAAATAGAATATAAATATAACTTACAATCAATTTATCTCAATAATTACAATAGAATCAAATAATAAAATACACATTAAATTATAACTAAAATATATTTAAGTTTGAACGTTTCATTTGAGCCAAGGCTTGGAATCTTCCTTTAGCTCAGTGGGCTCAGCAAATCGAGCCATCAGCCTTTTGGAACCATTCTTAGCCTTGATTGAGCCAGTCTAGCCACCACAAATTTTTAATAATTAAAAAAAAAGTATATTTAATTAAGAAAAATGAAACAAAAGTTGGCTCGCTCTTTCAGTACTCGAGCCAGAGACTGTAACCCGTGTTGTGTAGAGCAGGTAACACCCATTTTCCATATTTGTGATCGAATACGAGTTAGAGATGTCATTTAAAACTTTCAAAACATTCATTACTCAACTTTTTAAAAAATTGAGTCTAGTCTCAACATCACACAAAAGCTACTAACTTCTTGGTTTAATCTTAACCCTTAGATGAAGAATTTGACATGTGGCACATTTAAGAGCATTAGACTTCAAGGATAAAATGATCATTTGATATTAAAATGAATTTTAAATCTATTTGGTTATTATATATGACAAGTGACTATTAAAGGATAAAAGAAAATTTGACAAATTTCCTTACAAACACTACATCAAAATTGTTCTGTAGCGGCGCTTTTAGCGGCGTTTGGAAAGTAAACGCCGCAAAATTTAAACATATAGCGGCGTTTACAATCCTAATGCCACAAAATGATACTTTAGCGGCGTTTCTTAAACAAACGCCGCAATAGAGTAGTACTTTAGCGGCGTTTTTATATAAACGCCGCAATAGGTACATATGTAGTGGCGTTTTTTCAAAAAACGCCATGAAAGAGTAATACTTTAGCGGCATTTTTATATAAATGCCGCAATAGATCCATCTATAGTGGCATTTTTTGACAAACGCCACAACATTTATACTTTAGCGGTGTTTTTATAAAAATGCTATAATAGGGTTCACCTATAATGACATTTTCCCCAATAAACGCCATAAAAGATTAGAACTGTAGCGATGTTTTTATAAAAACGCCGTAAAAAACATGTACTTTAGCGGTGTTTTCTAAAAAATGCCGCTATAAAATGATAAATGGTGGCATTTTTGTCAACAAACGCCGCAATATTTGATAATTTTAATTGTTCAAATCCCTTTCCCCTTTCCCATCTGTTCTCACAATCCCCTTTTCCTCTTGCCCATCTCCGTCGGACATAGTTTCTTTTTCACTTATGAAAGCCTTTTTTTCTCGCTATTACATCTATTTTTTCAAATCCCTTTCCTCTTTTCATCTTTTCCATCCACGCAAAACTGGTGCTGCTCGTCTCTGCGGGAGTCATGGAGGTCTAAAAGGCATGGGGCGAGAGAGGGTAAATCCAAGAAGGGGAAAAATGGCGCTGTTGATTATTCGCGATTGATCCAAGGTTACGATAGTATGGTATGAAGTCTTTACAATCTCTTTTCTGTTAATGTCTTAGCTACTTCTTGTGGTTCATTACATTTCCCATTGCCGCTATTTTTTTTCTTTTTTTTCTCTAAAGAATCAATGCCCCAAACTGATCATTCTTCGCTTTATCAAGTAATATTATCTGTTAAATTTAGCAAGATGTTTATAATTTAGTGTATGATAAGAAAGTATAACCAGAAAAGATTTGGGATTTTATTTTGGATGTAATTAGCATGTATGGAAAAAGGGAAAAAAGGGGGGGAGAGAGAGAAACTTGAGGACGCCCTAGTACAATTTCCTTTCTTTCCCTCCAAACACCGCCTCCGCCACTCAAAAGCATCCATTACTACCCACCAAGAGCTCTGAGGGAATGGAAAGAATATGAGGAAGCAGTGAAGAAGAAGTGACTCTTAAAATGTTATATGATTTTTTATTAGTGCATATGTTAAATGATAGGTGTGAGTACATGTTAGTGTGATTGTGAATAAGTAGAAAGAAAACAAGTAATGATATAAAAATCTATTATAAGATATATGATATGAAAATATGATAGTGAACTAGATGATGTATATATGGAAAATATATGTGAACAAAATATGGTATAAGCTATGTATGTGTGATCTATGCGAATGCATGTATGATGTATGAATTCATGAGTAAAGGTATGAATAAATGATATATGTATGAAATTAGATATAGAAATAGGTATATGTATGTGAAAATACTTGAGAAATACATGTTTATCTGATGAGATATATGTTATGATATGATGTTTTACATGAACAAATGAGAAATGATATAAGCCATATGAAACTATCAACGTGAATACATGCACTTGTGATACATGTGATATGATATGAGATATATGGTTACACATACATGTGGTATGTGACAGAAGAGAAAGAACAAGTGATATGAAATGTATAAATGATAATGCCCATGTTATATAATGCGAGAGTATAGGTATTTGGCATGCCAAGAGTCGAGGGTTTACGCGGTCATTCGGGACATATACAGTGGTCCTTCGGGACAAATACATAGGTCATTCGGGACAAATACATAGGTCCTTCGGGACAAATTTCATATGCCACTCAGTGGGACTTATACGAGTTGTGGTGACAACATTAGTGTACAACCTCAATGTACTCACATACCTTCAGTTCTCAACAGTGTACATGGGCTAACAAAGAAATTTAATAAGTATACTGAATATTATATGTATATGTGAATTGTTATATGGAATAGATCACAGGATTTATGTAATGGTGTATTGCTTGGTTAATGCATGATACATTATGTATAAGGGTGTCAAATTATAAGGATTAATAATAATGAATATGAAATGTTAAACGTGTTGATAAGGATATATGTGCATGTGGGTATATGTTACATAAATCATATATATTTTTATATGATATGATCGTAATAAATGTTCATGCATTTGATATGATTATATGATGTTAAGTGTATTTCTTTATGAAATGTTTTATGGTTTCCATTATATGCTTATATACCTCACTAAGGCATCGACTTATCGTGTGATTGTTTAATGCGTAGGTTTGGAAAGCGAAAAGAGAAATAAAGAGGTACAAGATAGGTCAGTTCTCCTTACCAAAGATCAGATCAGAAATGTAGATTGAATTACATGTATTTTGTTAGAAAGAATTTAGTTGGCATGTAATAAATAAAGGATTTGTATTGGATACACTCTGAACAAGTTTTGTAATGTTTTAAACGTATTTTTTTGTAAATGGGAAATGTATAGAGATGGACATTTTAAATTTTAAGAGTTTATATCTGTTTTACGGAAGTACTGTAGCAATACTGTAACAGTACTCTAGCAGTAATGTAGTAGTACCGTAGCTAGGTATCAGTTCCCTGTAGTAGGGGAATCGGTTCCCCTATGACAATCTGGAAAATTTTAATATTCAGGTACTGTTCACATTATTGTTCATTATTGTTCACAGTATTGTTCTTTACTGTTCATACGGTACTGTTCATACCATATTTTACTGTTCATAAATACGTTTTTTGCCTCAAAATTTTATAACAAACACAATTGAACAATATATGATCGTATTTTCTAATATAAGTTCAAATGTTTTGATATTTTGTAAGAATATTGTTTTAAAAGTTAATGTAACATCTCAGACTCGTATCCTGGTCGGATACGGGTTGGGGTGTTACATTTAATGGTACCAAAGCTACGGTTTAGTCAATTCTAGGCTAAAAATGAAGTCAAAAGTGTTTTAAAAAGTATACATGCCAACACAAAGTGAATTTTTTTTGATCTGATAGTGTAAGGAGTATACTATCTTGTTAATAGAGTTAAAGTGTTATGTTATATTAGATGTATGATAATGAAAGTTTTCAAAGTGAAGCACAAGGAGATAGACCTGAAGGTAATAACATTCACTTGCCCTGGCCAGACAGGGAGAAGAGCGAACACCTCAAGGAGGTCTGTATAAGATTAGAGAATATTATATGATGTAGAATGATATTTTAGTATGTTTTCAATTTTATACTTCTATAATTCATAGAACGAATGTATCGAAAAAAAAAGTTGAGAACTCCCGAGTTCAAGGGTGAATTTGAGAAATGTTCTATTATTATAGACATTTGATTAAATGATAGGAAAATAATGTTAGAAGGTTTTCATTTCTCCAAAGTGAAGAAGTTAAATTGAGTAGTTTCGTTACTACGTGGGTACGCTAGAAGTATGGTGGACAAATGTCACCATAAGAATGTTGAAAGATCAAGTGATGTGGTTATTATTTGTAGAAGAGTTCAAGAATAAGTACATGAATGACTAGTTCATAAGACAAATGAAGCTCGAATATATGAGTTTGAAGCAAGGGAATTACACATGCATGTGTATGAGAATAAGTTTAATAAGTTAAGTAGATTTATTGCTGAGTTGATTCTGATTAAGAAGATACATGTAATTAGTTTTTTAGGGCTTGCGCCTTAAATTAAAAGAGTGTACTGGTTTTGAATTTATTCTTGTTTCAAGAAATGGTTAAGCGCGTTAAAGCTCTAGCAAGAGCTCAAAATGGAAGGATTGGAGAACAAAAATCACAAATGATTAAGAGAATTAGTGCTTCATAGAGTTAAGCACCATCAAAGAAAGGTAGAGATTATAGTTTTCAATTTTAAACCAGATATAAATTAATTGTATTCTCCGCTAGAGAATCAAATTAGATGAGAGTCAGACAGACTCAAACAGTAGGGTCTGATATTGGAAGATTAAACAAGGAGTTAATTGATAATAAGTCAGGGTTAAAGATAACCTTTGTGAATTGGGTTAAAAGCTCTATTAGAAGTTTATGAAAATTGAAGCAGGAAAAGTATTTTAAAGGGATGAGATGAGTATTGAAATCTGGTAATTGTTGAAACAAGTGGAGGAGATGGATGTTAATTGGAGAATATTAAACGACCAAGAATGGTTTAAGAATATGTATATCAGTGATCAATTATAAGACAAAGGTAAATGGAATGGTTGAATTCGAACCAAAGGAATTATATTATGGACGAGTGAGAATGAATGTTTGATAAGTGAAGGAAATAGTGAATGAATTATTTTGACTGGAAAGAATATATATATATATATTGATAGTTTGATGAAGGTTTATATTTTGATTGAAAGAAATAAGTTGAATAATAAAGTAGTGTGATAGTGAATGTATTAAAGTTAAATGATTTGTATGTTTGACGGAAACTAAGGATTGATAGAAAGGTTAAAAAGAATAAAGAAGGAAAAGTATAAATGATATGATAGGAATGTAAAAGCATAAGAAAAAGGGTAATGAAAGAATTAAAGTAATGAAATGAGATTATGATAGCACGAAAGATTTATTGAAGAGGTGATATGTGAAAAGGAATATTAGAATGGTAAATAGTATTGTGTATAAGAAATAGTGTGGATATGAAAAGGGATTTGTATTATAGATGGAAAGAGTTAACAATGGCTAACAAAATTATGTGATGGAAACGTATTGGAATTATAAGATATTGTCAGGTTATGATAACCAAATATAAAGTGGATTCGAATACAATGTATATTTTAATTATGTAATGTGATGTAGTGAAGGAGATAAGGATTTGAATGTTCCAGAGATTATAAAGAGTAATAGAAAAGTTTGAGAATGAATATATCGGTGAACAATTTATAAGATAAAAGAACTTATAACGTTTGACTTTGAAACAGAGGAATAATACTGTGTATGAGTAAGAGTTCGAGTTCGAAAAGTTGAGTAAGATATCATTGAGGAAAATTTCGATTGAAAAAAAGGAATATGATCGGGTTGATAAGGGTTGTGCCCTATATTGAAAAGTTAAGGACTGTGTTCAAAAAATTAAATGTGCAATTGGATAATGTTAGAGGATCTCCACTATTCTAAAGTGGAAAAGTTAGATGAAGTAATTTAGTTGCTATGCAATTGAGTTAAAATGTTAAATGGGAACAAAGGAATTTAATATTATATGAGAATGAATGTGGATTTGATAAGTTAAGTAAACTATTGTTGAGATAATTTGGATTGGAAAGGGTGTATATGACTAATTGATTAGGGTCTGCCCTAGATTGAACAGTTGTTATTGACTAGCTTATGAGTAAAGGTGATAGAGTGATAAGATTGGAAGAAAAGATAAAGTGAGTTAACCAAGTATAATATGGATCTGGATATGATTATGTATTTTAATCATATAGATATAATGAAGTCAAGGAGATGAATATTTATAGGTTTTAAAGGAAGCTTGAGGAAGAAAAAAATACAAGAGATGGTGAAGAATAAGGTTCTTTATAAGTAAAGCTGATTATCAAAGTTATAAAGATGTGGTAAAGATCAGTAATTAGAGATGAATATAAGTGATAGGAAAAGAGTATATGAACATAAATTAAAAGATATGCTCTATGTTACAAGAAGATTTTGATTTGTGGATGAGAAAAGGGATAAGGAAATTAAATGAAAAGAAAATTAAAGGGTTATGTATGATAAAATTTATATGGAAGTGTAGATGATAAGTCTGATATAGAAATACGAAAAGTGTGCAAGGTGATGTGAAAAGATTTTTTGATTCTATAAAGTATATGTTTAATCACGTTTGAAGAAGATTTAAGTTAATACCTTTTGGTTATAAAAGGGTGATTATTCCTTGAACAAGTACGTGAGATTATATGAAAAGATTTTATGTATTGTAATATAGACAAGAATTAAGTAATGAGTAAAGTTTTGGTTTATGGTGTAAAGCAATTAAAGAATGATGAAGGAAATCAATTGATTCATAATATTGAGTAGTAAGGATTGGATGTTACTGTTTACGCGATGAGTGATATTATATGGAATTTTAGAAAGGGCAAAGGAAAATGTAGAATAGAAGAGAGAAAAGATAGAAATAAATTGAGATTTTTTTACTGTTTATATGATAAGTGACAGTAGATGAATAAAAGGAAAGGAAGTTAGAAAGCTAAAAGATTGAAAAGCAAGTTTTTTTAATAATGACAAGAAAGATTAAGTAAGGGAAGTAACATGAGAACATTAGAAGATATGTTCTTATCAAGAGGTACAGTGAAAATTCGAGGACGAATTTTCTTAAAAGGAGGGGAGATTTATAACACCCCAAACTATGGGTTAGTGATTAAATTGTAAAATTTTAGAATTTAGTGATTAAAGTGGAAAAGTTGAAAGGTTCAATGATTTATTTGAAAGTATTTCTTGAAAGTTATTAGTAATTATCAAAGGAATTAAAGGGTAAAATGGTCATTTGGCAAGAAAGATATTTTTTCCTTTTATATGAATGATTCACGTGGGGTGGGGGGAGTTATCTACAAACTCTTATCCATTCTTCATCTTCTTCCTCTTCCCGTATCTCCAAGCTCAAAGGTAAGTTTTCTATTTTGTGTTGATTATTTGTTGAAATAAAGGTTGGATTTTGATCATTAGATGATAACTAAGCTTAAGGAAAGATTAAGTTATCTTAAAATCAAAAGATAAAGGAGTTATGACAGATTAAAGAAAATGAGTTTTTAAGTGAAATTTTGAATAAGAAGGTTTAAATGAATTTGGAGGATGAATTTGACTTGTCATCTATGAGAATACGGAGTTAGAAGTGTTAGAATTAAGTTTGGATACCATGGAAAATTTGGTATGATTATTGATTTCTATATGGAGAATAGAATTTTGAGGTTTAAGATGAAATAAATAGATATAAATTAGTTTAAGTATGTATATTTGAGTGAAAAATAGAAAAGTGAATGAAACATGAAGAATTGAAGTGGAAATAGTGAATTTTCGTGCAATGAACAGTGATTTCTGGGCTTGAATGAAAATTCCAGATTGTGTAGAGGGAACAGATACCCCCTGGGGGGTATCGATTCCCCCTAATGGAAAAATGGAATTTTGATTCATTAAACTAGCTTAAGTTATTAACATCAAGTTTAAGGTTTAGGCTTCTGATAATTATTTTGAAAATTATATTTATGTAGATATTGAGCTTAAACAAGTTCCAGAACAATCAAAGAATTAGGATCGAATCAAAGCAAGGCTAAGGTGAGTGCAATTTAATTGTACTTATGCTATCGAAAAACATTGGCTTGCGATGAGCCAGTGACGGAGTTACTATGGTAAGAAGTGACTCTTAAAATGTTATATGATTTTTATGAGTGTATATGTTAAATGATAGGTGTGAGTACATGTTAGTGTGATTGTGAATAGGTAGAAAGAAAGCAAGTAATGATATAAGAATCTATTATAAGATATATGAGATGAAAATATGATAGTGAGCTAGATGATGTATATATGGGAAATATATGTGAACAAAATATGATATAAGTTATGTATATATGATCTATGTGAATGCATGTATGATGTATGAATTCATGAGTAAAGGTATGCATAAATGATATATGTATGAAATTAGATATATGAGAATATGTATATGTAACATGGAAAATACTTGAGAAATACATGTTATCTGATGAGATATATGTTACATGATATGACATGTGAGTTTACATGAACAAATGAGAAATGATATAAGCCATATGAAACTATCAACGTGAATACATGCACTTGTGTACATGTGATATGATATGAAATATATGGTTACACATACATGTGGTATGTGATAGAAGAGAAAGAACAAGTGATATGAAATGTATAAATGATAATGCCCATGTTATATAATGCGAGAGCTAAAGGTATAATTGGCTTGCCAAGAGTCGAGGGTCTACGCGGTCTTTCGAGACATATACAGTGGTCATTCGGGACAAATATATAGGTCCTTCGGGACAAATTTCATATGCCATTCAGTGGGGCTTATATGAGCTGTGGTGACATCATTAGTGCACAACTTTAATGTACTCACATACCTTCAGTTCTCAACAGTGTACATGGGCTAACAAAGAAATTTATTAAGTATACTGAATATTATATGTATATGTGAATTGTTATATGGAATAGATAACAGGATTTATGTAATGGTGTTTTGCTTGGTTAATGCATGATACGTTATGTATAAGGGTGTCAAATTATAAGGATTAATAATAATGAATATGAAATGTTAAACGTGTTGATAAGGATATATGTGCATGTGGGTATATGTTACAGAAATCATATATATTTTCATATGATATGATCGTAATAAATGTTCATGCATTTGATATGAATTATATGATGTTAAGTGTATTTCTTTATGAAATGTTTTATGGTTTCCATTATATTCTTATATGCCTCACTAAGTCATCGACTTAGCTGAAATGTTTTATGGTTTCCATTATATTCTTATATGCCTCACTAAGTCATCGACTTAGCGTGTAATTGTTTCACATGTAGGTTTGGAAAGCGAAAAGAGAAATAAAGAGGAACAAGACATGTCAGTTCTCCTTACCAAAGATTAGATCAGAAATGTAGATTGAATTACATGTATTTTATTAGAAAGAATTTAGTTGGCATGTAATAAATAAAGGATTTATACTGGATACGCTCTGAACAAGTTTTGTAATGTTTTAAACGTATTTTTTTGTAAATGAGAAATGTATAGAGATGAACGTTTTAAATTTTAAGAGTTTATATCTGTTTTACGGAAGTACTGTAGCAGTACTCTAGCAGTAATGTAGCAGGGTATCGGTTCCTTGTAGCAGGGGAATCGGTTCCCCTATGACAATCTGGAAAATTTTAACATTCGGTACTGTTCACAGTATTTGTTCTTTACTGTTCATACGGTACTTTTCATACCGTATTTTACTGTTCATAAATATGTTTTTGCCTCAAGATTTTATAACAAATACAATTGACCAATATATGATCGTATTTTCTTAATATAAGTTCAAATGTTTTGATATTTTGTAATAATATTGTTTTAAAATTTAATGTAACTTCTCATACTCGTATTCGGGTTGGATACGGGTTGGGGTGTTATATATAAATACTCTCTCAACGTGTAAACATTCACAACAATCCTCTCAACCCGAAAAATCACACAATAAACCTTTCAACCCGTAAATATCACCCGACAATCCTCTCATGTTGGAAGTATTTATAACACCCTCAACCCGTATCCAACCCAGATCCGAGTCCAAGGTGTCACATCAACTTTCAAAACCTTTACGTGTTCAAAATAATGAAAATTTCCCGTTAAAAGAAAACTTCATATTATTTCAAAATAAAAGTTTACAAACTTATCAGAGCATATACAATTCAAATCATTTATCTTACATGCCAACTACAGTTTCAGATAACAAAATACATATTAATAAAAGACTTTTCTGATCTGATAATCGGGAAAGAGAAGCTGACCTGTCTTGCCTTGCATATCATTGCTTTGCTCCTCTTCTTGCTTCTTGAAACCTACGTGTGAAACAGTCACACGCTAAGTTGATAACTTAGTGAGGCATAAATGAACGTATTATTACTAGTTCAAGTTCCTATTATGCACATTTCATATAATCCTCATAAACTATAGAATGCATTATGCATCAAAAAATAAACACATACATATACATATCCTTTCATTATTCTTATTCTTATTATTATCATTATTCGTATGATTAACAATCATATTTCTTTGTTATGACCTCTTGTACCTAACATTGTTAACCAAATATTTACATATCATTATATATGTTTCTGTAACATATTTCATTTATTAACTTAATTAAAATATCATATAATTATTCATATGACAACTATATGCATGCACATCATATATTACATATACCACTTCGCACAAAACCCAACACATTATCATATCAAGTTTATTTATGTTATCTTTGATTAGCCCATGTACATTACTGAGAACTTAAGGTATGTGAGTACATTGAGATTGTGTACATATGCTATCACCACATCTCGTATAAGGTTCACTGAGTGGCATGTGAAATATGTCCCGAAGTACCTATGAATATGTCCCAAAGGACCTGTGTCTATATCCCGAAGGATCTATGTAACCCTCGACTCTTGGCATACCAACTATACCCCTAACTCTCATATCACATAACATGGGCATTCATGATAGTTCATATCATTTTTCATATGATCTCATATTCATATGTCGCATAGCTTATATCATTCCTTATGTCCTTATCTTATCTCTTATTTCATATTTTCACATAACACATATAATATTTTCACATAACACATATAATATTTTCATATATTTTAATATCTCATTTTCACAATTATACATGACTTATTTCTTGTTCTTATATCTTCTCATATACATATAAACCCCTATTTTCTCATATTATATCTTATATTACATATGCATATAATCTTATAACTTATTATCAAGTATCTCAGATAACATTCTTGTATTATTTTATAGATCATTATCATATAATACATATCACACAATGCATATCACATAACATGTAATACAAGCAAGCCATCATATTCACATAGTACACAATTTTAATCATGCTTTGACTCATGCTATCATATATTCAACATATCGAAAAAAGACTTATCACAAGCCTAATTTCCATGTAGAAATACATATATTCTAATAGTATGCACTCACCTATATCTCTTTGTCTTTCCCTCGATCGACCTTACTTTCCAATTGTTTCAAAACTCGTTTAGGCTCAATATCTACATAAATGTAATTTCCAAGACAATTATCAGAAGCCTAAACATTATAACTCGATTCTTAACTATTTGATGAACAAACTTTCCCATTTTTCCCTTAAGTGGTATCGGTACCCCTATGTGTGGTACTGATACTTCCCTTTAGAAGGGTATCGATACATTACGGGGTATCTGTACACATATTAAATTCGATGTTTACAGGTATCGATACATGACTGATGGTATTGGTACCTATGGTATCGATACCCCTCCCTTAGGTATCGATACCTCATAAAGATGTTCATCTGAATTGGTCTTAGGGTATCGGTGCCCATTCATAGGGTATCGGTACCCGTTGCTCAGAATAGGCTCTTTTCACCAAAAATTATCAACACTTCACCCAATTTCCATATATAAAGACCTTTTTATACTACCAAACTCAACTATAAACACTTTAACTAACTTCTATTATTCCAACACCTTATTATCTTCCATATATCATCCAAATTCTTAAAACTAAGAATCTCACTAAATTTTCCATATAATCCAAACTTTGTTCTAACACTTATAACTTCTTATTTACACCTATGACAAGTCAAATTCAACTTTTAAATTCATTTATACACCCTTATTCAAAATTCCACTTATCCCCCTCTTTTCTTTAATCCCTTATATTCTCTTCTTCTTATTGTTTTGAGACAAATTAAGCTTTCCTTAAGCTTAATTATCATCTAATGATCATAAACCAACCTTAAATTTAGAAAGAAATTAACTAACAAGAGGACTCACCTTTGCTTGGCTCTCACGTATGAAGGAAGAAAGGAAAAGAAGAGAACTCTGGAAACTGGACTTTGCCTATTCTACTTCCACGTGTGCTTAATATAACCCCATTTCAAATAATTATCTTGATAGTCAAATGACCATTTTACCCTTTTCTTTAATCCCTTCTATTCTCTTATTCTTATTGTTTTGAGACAAATTAAGCTTCCTTAAGCTTAATTATCATCTAATGATCTAAACCAACCTTAAATTTAGAAAGAAATTAACTAACAAGAGGACTCACCTTTGCTTGGCTCTCACGTATGAAGGAAGAAAGGAAAAGAAGAGAACTCTGGAAACTGGACTTTGCCTATTCTTTACTTCCACGTGTGCTTAATATAACCCCATTTCAAATAATTATCTTGATAGTCAAATGACCATTTTACCCTTCAATCCTTTTCATATCTACCAATAAATCCTTTTAAATAAAATTCCCCATTAAGTCCTTAAACTTTCTAATTTTTATAATTTGATCGTCAAATTTCAAAAACTTCCATTTTAGTCACTAACCTGGTTTTTGGGATATTACAGTACTAGAAGAATGTCGTCACTTCAGTACAGATTTCCAACATCATTATTTCCTTTAACTTATACAGCGTTCGAACTATCGAACAATGATGATGTTGAAATGATGGTTGATTCTTAAAATCATTATTCAAACTCCGATACGGAGATGTATGCAAAGTTTATTGAAGTGCGTGCTATTTGGGGTCTATCATTAAGCTCCCACGTTGGGCTGGCTGAACAAGCTGGTCAAGTTGACACCCCAACTACAATAATGTGTAATGATTTTAATGTCATAATGGGAAATCTGCATCAAGGTGCCATCCCATCAACTTCAATGGGGAAACATTCATCAACAACTCCTTACGATCTGTACTGAGGTGGGTCCACGAATAATCCATATAGCAACATCGCGTCCAATTCCAGGGGAATGCATTCATCTGCCAATTTTTTGACCTAAATATGGAGATGCCATCGACTCAACAATCTGCGCAGTTTCCATTTGACATGATAGCTTCAAGCTCCAGGGGGAGGCATTTTACTGCGAGCTTTTTCGATCTCAATGTCGAGATGCCTTCTAGTTAAAGGGAAGGCATAGAAGTAGTAGGTTCTTTGATCTAAATGTGGAGAGCATGGAGGAACCCTCATCTCCACCAGAAGAACCGCTTTATGAGCCAGGTACGGATGGTCCTGAGACTGGACTATTCGTTCACTTAGAATCACCGCAGTTCAAATCTGATAATGATGATGATGATGATGTAGATAAAGTTCCCACAAATGTGGCACAAACTAAACCTCCAGCACACATATATGAAGCTTACTATGGTGCAATATACGGACCAGAATTTGCGGATATGCCTAATCTCGGTGACTATGGATTTAACTCATTAATAATTAATGGTGAGTTATATTTAGGCATGGAGTTTTCAAGCAAAGAAGAAGCGATGATGGCTATAAAAAAATACAATATCCATAATTTTGTTCAGTCCAGAGTTGACTGCTCTAAGCCAGAAAAGTATGTCTGCCACTGTGTCCGACATGAAAACGGATGCAATTGGATGATTAGTGTATCGAAGAGGAAGAGAAAAAACAATAGATGGGAACTAATGGTATGCAATGGTCCCCACGCATGATGTGCTAGAGGGATCAACCAATATCATCCCAAATTGGACTCTGAAGTGATCTGCCAAGCCATCATGCCCATGGTAAAGCAAGCTCCCATATAGCTATTGTTGTGTTGATTTCAGTTATACAATTGCAGTATGAGTATTTCGTCTCATACAAAAAAGCATGGTTGGCAAAGCAGATTGCGATTAAAAAACTTCACGGCGAATGAGATGCATCTTACAATGAACTTTCAAGTTGGTTTAGGGTTGTACGGAGGTTGAATCCTGAGATAATTGTGGACTTCGAAACTTGCCATGCATACCATAATGATCGAGTTCTTCACGATCGATGTCAATTCTATCGAGTTTTTTGGACTTATCCACAGTGCATTAATATTGTGAAATACTGCAAGCCTATGGTCCAGATCGACGAGACTTTCTTGTATGGAAAATACAAGAAAGTTTTACTATTGGCAGTTGTCCAAGATGATAATCGCAACATAGATCGACGAGACTTTCTTGTATGGAAAATACAAGAAAGTTTTACTATTGGCAGTTGTCCAAGATGATAATCGCAACATTCTTCCAATTGCTTTTGCCCTTGTTGAAGAAAAAGATACAAATTCTTGGGCTTTTATCCTCCGAAACTTACGTTCACATGTTATCACGAGGGAAAACATCTGTGTCATTTCAGATCACGGAGCTGGGATCAAAGCAACAATGGAGTCTTTGGGTCCGATGTGGCAACCACCCTTCGTCCAACATAGGTACTATATCCGACACATTACTGCAAACTACCATAAAAAGTTCAAGAAGAATGATGAGCATCAATTACTTGTGCGCATGGGTAAGTGAAACTCCTGTAGTTTTTTTTCTTTCAATCATTTTCATTTTTTAATAGAATAAAATTTAGTCAGTTCTACATTTTATGCTCATATTACGTACTACTACCTCAAACATTTGAATCCATACTTCAAGATTTATGGGTGAAGAAGGGGAAGGATACTATTAATCAGCCTTATCAGTAAAGAAATGTGGACAAATGCATATGATGTTGGATATCAATATGGACACATGACGACCAACTTGGTTGAGGCAATCAATTCGACCTTAAAGGGGGCACGTCACTTACCTGTAGAGGCTTTGGTAAAAATGACATATTTTTGTTTGGGGGCACTTTTTGCGAAGCTCGGGGGATAAGCTCAAACATGGAATGTCTATAACAAGCTTCTCTAGAACGCATGAATTATTTTGTGTCATAGTGATGTTGCGACCTCTTCAAGGGATTGAAGCTAACTCGTTAAGAGTAAATCTACGGGATAGATGGTGCGACTGTGGGTTTTTACAAGATCTGAAATATCTATGCTCTCATGTGATAGCAGCTTGCTCGTATACCCGTCAAGACTATAACCATTTTTTGGATTCCGTATACCTACTATCAGAAGTGTTTAAGGTATACGAATTTGAGTTCCCCCATAGGTAATGACAAATACCCTAATGAGGTTCAGAATTGGGTTCCGATTGTACCATATTTGACTTTATTGAGGGACCGTGGTCGTCCAAAATCCACTCGAATTCATTGTGATATGGATATTCGAGAAACATCTAGACAAAACAGAATATGTGGGTGTAGAAATTACTATTATTATTGTAAAAACAATTAAACACAAAATATCATCACCATTCACTTGAATTAAGTAATAACAAATTAACAAAATAAAATTAAGAATTAAATGGTAAATAAAAAAATTACAATAAGAAAGTCCAACAAACAAGTAAATACAAATATAATAAAAATATCAAAAACTATCGATGTCTGCGGTGCGAATATGTTCCGATGGCGGTGGTTGTCTGCTCGAGAGATTTCTTCGTATAACTGGTTCTGACTCCTCACTGTCACCCATCAAAGAACCATTCAAAGATATGACACATTTTTATTGCTCGGGATTCGATGTTGGCGTTATATGTGATTAAAATAAAAGAGATAATAAGTGACAACCTTAAGAAAGTTATCGAACACAATTATTAAATTTTATCAAACTAATAACAATTTGGTATTTGAATATAATTTTAAATATAATAAACTTTTAAAAGACAATTGTTTTTTATATATAAATTTACTATTATTATTGTAAAAACAATTAAAAACACTAAAAGATCATCACCATTCACTTGAATTAAGTAATAAACAAAATTAACAAAATAAATTAAGAATTAAATGGTAAATAAAAAAATTACAATAAAGAAAGTCCAACAAACAAGTAAATACAAATATAATAAAAATATCAAAAACTATCGATGTCTGCGGTGCGAATATGTTCCGCATGGCGGTGGTTGTCTGTCTCGAGGAGAATTTCTTCGTATAACTGGTTCTGACTCCTCACTGTCATCATCATCACCATCATCATCATTGTTGTCTTCGTCATCGTCATCATCAGGAGCAGACACATTTTGTTGATGAGGAACTGATGACGATGTAGCACCTCTATAGAATAAGTACCCTGGAGGTGTATGACTGACTATCCCACTGCTCATAGAAAATTGGGAAAACTCAGAAAACAAAAACATCGATGAGTGAGAAAACTGTAGAGGAGGTGTCTGTGCGGTGATCATCGGTGGTGAGGCTGTACCTGTCAAATAACCAGTGTATGAACCCCAAGTCATATCTACAAACATAGAATCATAATATCCTCTAGGAGGGGTCATATAACTGTGGCGATGGCGACATCTGGTATGAGAACGGCGGTGGCAACATCTAATATGGCTGCGAGGTGTACGTCGTTGCAGACGGTGGTTGTTGTGAAGGTTCCGGTGCTGCAGCTGACGAAGAACCGGAAGCACCTGCTCTCCGTCCACGAGTCGGGGGACGATAGGGTTGTGACGGTGCAAGTCTCTGTCGACGTCGATAATTGCTCTGTCCTCATGCATCCTCGGAAAGCAGGAACGGTTTCCCTTTACTGTTGAACCAATCGTAATAATCATCTGTGACCGTCAAATGGTCAACATAAATGGGTTCTCCATGGGGAATGCACCGACGTCTATCCTCCCATATCATGACCCACTCATAAGCTTCAGCAACCAATCTATATATGTCTTACTGCGTCGATCGGTGTTATGTAATTGGTCGAGATTTTGAGGTGCTTTGGGAATTGGTTGTACAAAACCAAATTGCCGGAGCACGCGATCAGTGGAGTACCACTCGATAATCGCATAACAAATCAAAGGGACCACAACCATCCAAACATCTAATGGGCCCCTTAACACATGTGGGATGCAGATTCTCATATCATCATTACAATAAGGAGCTCATTCAAACTAAAAATATATATAATTCTTATCAAAATAATAATATAATTATATAACTATAATACAAAATAGATTTTCAAACATTTAAATACATACCTCTGTGCCAGCCTTCTGATCATTTAGTAGCCTGATTATTTCTAATTCATCAGGTAGATCCCGATGATTTTTCCTATCAATAGACCACCTATTCAAGAAAATAATTTTTATTATACACTAGATAAAATGATTAATATACAAAATCAGTTTTGTAATTACCTCAATAGTAGCGGAAATACGAATGGGTTCTTCACAACATGACATAAAAAGGGCAAACGATACCATGCCCAAGACTACAGCAGAAGGAGACATCCGCCGATAGCATTTTTCTTGTAGTCAGTAGCTCGACACATCTCTCTATACAGGAATGCCAAAACTGCCGAGCCCCAACTTAGTGATCCAACCAGATGAAAATCGCCAAGATGCCGCAACCACATACAGTGAACTTGGTTGCGCGATTTGTCCGGTATTAACAACCCTCATATCAGCTGTAGTATGCATGCTTGTGCATACTTTTTAACTTCAACCTCTGAGGCGTCCTCACTCAAATTCTAGAAATTTGCATCCAACCTATTTAACAGAATCCGACCACCATTAAAATTTGGCGAGACACCTCTTAGATATTCCTGGCACAAAGAAATTCAGTAACCGTGCGCCATCCTTGAAATCACATCTCCATCCACCGGAAGTTCCAAGTGCATGGAAACATCCTCTAGTGTAATCGTGCACTCTCCGCACGGAAGATGGAATGTGTGTGTCTCCGGTCTCCACCGCTCGACTAATGCAGAAATCAGATTTGGTTCTATCTTACAATGACCTTCATATCTAGCTATGTAACCAAATCCAGCCTCGACTAAATACGGCCAGACACAGGTTGGTATCGCTAACTTAAGGTTGCAGATCAAAGGATTTAATATACGATCGCTCTCCAAAAAATATTAATAATTACAAAAATTAATTTATAAACTAATAATAAAAAAATAAATAAATAAATTATTACTAATAATTTAAATTTAAATTTAAAAATGTTATTGTATCAGCAAAATGTCTCGATATATGATTTTCATCCAAATGAAGCAGACCGCCTTCCATTTTATAACTGCAAAAAATAAAATAATTAAATAAAATACTAAAAAAATTAAATAATTAAATAAAATACTAACAAAATATTAAATAGAATAAAATATACCTTATAAATAAAACTTGAATGAGGTTTGATTTTTGAGAGGATTTGAGAGGATTTGGTGTGGTGAAAATAGTTGAGAGGGGGTATTTATAGGGCGGTATAGAGGGTGTGAACGTTGGTTGGGGACTGAATAAATACCGAAGGCGCGGCCCATGCATGCTTTCTGGATAGGAAAAAGACGATGACATCAGTTTACCTCAAGTATTTCGAGACAGCTCCCGACGGGAAAACTCGAAGGTGCAAGTTTTACGGGTAGAGCTATTTTATCGCAACTGCAACATGCAAGTCTTGTGATTCGTCTAATGAACCCCTTCGTTTTATAGGCAATTTAGGAAGACACCTTAGTAATCAACATCCGTATATGATAAGGGAGAATTTTGCTACTCTGGCGTCGCTGCCTGCCACCACCGTGATCAAGAAATCTCAACCACAAGGGAAAGCACCTCACGTTGGTTATGATCATCTGAATTGGTTGCTTATTGAATGGCTCGTTTTAGCCGCTCTTCCTCCTTCTACCTTAGAGGAGAAGAGGTTATCGAATTCGTTTAAAATTTTGAATCCATCAATACAATTGTGGCCGGGTGAAAAGTACAAAACAATGTTTCGTGAAGTTTCTAGGAGCATGAGAGAAGATGTGAGAGTAGGGATGGGCATGGGTCGGGTTTTGGTCCATCCGACCCGAGAATAAGAAATCTTCTACCCGAGACCCGATCAAAATAAGTTTTCACCTGATACGAACCCGACTCGATATATAACTTAAAAATCCGACCCAACCTGAAATAATAAAAAAATATTTTTATTTAATAAAAACAGTGACTTAATTGGAAAAAAATAATATATAGAGGGGTATTATTGTAATTATTTCTAAATATATAAGATAAAATTATATATATTTTTCGGTGGGTTGGGTATTTTTTACCCTAAACTCGATCAGACTCGACCTGAACATTACATTAAAAAAACTCGACCCAACCCGACTCGAACCCAATTTTTTTTAAAAAAATCCGACCTGATTGGGTTAGGTCGAAACTCATCAAGTTCGGATCTCATGCCCATACCTATGTGAGAGTATCTTTAGGACAAGTTTCTTCCAAGGTCTCGGCCACTGTTGACTTCTGGACTTCCTACGAACAAATCTTTTACATGAGCATCACGTGTCATTGGATCGATGAGAACTGGTCCCTCCGAATAAAGATGGTTATTTAACTCGAATCCGATGGTTTTTTATTTAATCTGATCTTATAGGGTCATTTTTTTAAATCGAATTCGGGTCGAAGTTGGGTTTAAAATAAAAAAAATTGACCCAAACCGATATAATTACAAAATAATATTTAAAATATTTACAAAAATGTTATCTATATATATATTATTTAAGATTTTGGTTTCATCTCCCATTTCATTTTCTCACCTCTTTATTTCCTTCTTTTTCTTTGTTCTTCTTTATTCCGTTCCTCTATTATTTCTTTCTTTTTCTTTAATCTTCTGTCATTAAAAGTATCTTTTGTTTGTTTTTCATTTGATTTCATTGTTTTTTATTTTTACTTAAAAGTTTATTTCGATTATCCCTATAACCAGTAACAGTCGCCTGTCCGTCTCCCATCTCCCATCTCATTTTCACAATATTTTTTTTAAGATTTCATGAAGATTTCAAAATCTAAACGAATATTCAAGTATTGCATGTATTATTTGTGGGTTAATTTTTTTTTCTAATTTTTTTGCTTTGGGATTATTTTTAAAAATCTCAGAAATTTTTATAGTTTAGCTTAGTTGTTTTGTTTGTTTTATTTTTAAGTTCTTTTATGTTTGTTTTATTTTTAAGTTCTTTTATGTTTGTTTGTTTGTCTGGTTAGTAAGAAAGTCGAAGAAATAATGAGAAAAGAAGGGAATAGATGAAAAAAATAATAAAAATCTAGAATTGATCGGGTCGGGTTGAATCAAGTTTTTATTTTAAATTTTGGGTCGAGTGTTGAGTCGGATCAAATCCTTTAAAATCGAAGGTGGGTCAGGTGAAGGGTACTACTTCTCGGGTCGGATTCGGATAGGCCAAAAATCTGACTCAACTCATGACTCATGCTCATCCCTGGTTCCAAAAAAGTGCTTTTCAATATGTGTCAAGTACCTTATCCTTGTACAGGTTCTAAGATATACAACTCCCTGGTAAATGTTCTCAGGATGTACAATATAGAGCATAAAGTACTCTCCTGCACCCACAATAACAGTTAAAGCGCTATCCATGCTTGCCATACTTTAAGGGATAACTTCGATGGTGAAAAAGTCAGACCCTTCTGTTATATCCCTTACACTTCTTGTACATTGAGTTCGATTATAGATGATGTATTGAGAACGGTGAAACCTATTATTTCGAAGATTAGGGAATTCGTGCAAGAGATGAGTGCATCCGTGGATATCTCGAAGGGGTTTGTTCAATTAGCAGCAACTTACCAAGAAGGCAGTTGGCAATTTCCCTTGATGCTTCAACAAGGTGGAGTGGCAATTACCAAATGCTTGATCTTGTTCACAAGGTACAAGGTACTTGTTTCTCTAATGTAAGAACTCCTTATTTTTTTTGGATAATTAAGAACTCCTTATTAGGTGTCGCTATGAGAAGATTTATTTGAATTTTTTTAATATCAGTGCAGGCTGGAAATTCAATGGATGTTGTCAGAAAGAAAAAGGATATGCCGAGAAGTGGGATGTTCCTGAATGTTATGGAGAAGAATGTCGTCAATATCATTCACGATTACTTGGAGCACTTCTACAAAGTCATCAACGAGATATGTGTAAACAAGTATCCTCCTACTATCGGGATGGTTATTGTCTATATAGATCACATTTTGGATACGATTGCAGCTCGACAACCATTAGATTGACTAAAGAATCCAGCTGAAGAAATGTTTGAAAAGCTCATAAGTTACAATGATCAGGTTGTAATATGTTCATCTACATGACAACCATCTCGATCCCCGGATTAAATGTGAACTCATACCCAAGAGTCTCAACTCGGAAAACTATCTAAAAGAAGTAAGATCCCATTTCATTAGAAATTATTTTAGCAACCATTTTTTATCCATGACAAGTGGATACTCTGCTCAAGATATTGATAACGGAGGAAGTGTTTCTTTCACCGAGGAAACCGCTCGAAAGAAGCGAAGATCGAGAATGAGCAATGCCACCTATGAGCTCACTCAGTACCTTTCCGAGTCTCCAACTCCTACAAAGGTAAATATTTTGAAATGGTGGAAGGTCAACAGTACACACTACCCTCGGCTCTCCACAATGACTAGAGACTTTCTAACTGTCCAAGCAACTTCAATGAAACCCGAGGAACTACTTTGCAGCAAAGGCGATGAGATCGATAAGCAACGATATTGTATGCCATATGATAGCGCACAAGCTATCTTATGTATCAGATCATGAACCGAGGAAGGTCTCAAGTTAAAATATAAATCAACCGAAATTAACTACAAGAGGTTGATGGAATTGGCTGTTGTTGCAACTATAGCTAATACCTCAATTTGTACTGCTAATTTTTTCCCCAAAAATTAGGGACTAACCAAAATTTTTGAAATTTTGAAAGACTTAATGAGAATTTTTAAAAATTATAGGATAAAGTTTAATTAAGAACATTAAAATTTTTTAAAGTTTAATATAAATTTATAAAAAAAATTTGAGGGGGTCAAATTAAAAATTTTGAAAATTTTAAGAATTTAAATTATAATTTTAGTATTTTTGCCTTGAAAAAGGGGGAGAAAAAAAACTAGTCTAGCTAATCTCCTCTCTTTTTCACTCTTATTACAATGATAAAATTCGCCCTTATTTATAGATTTTAGTGGTCATTGGATTATTGACACATGTTAATATCTTAGCTATTTAACATTACAGATCTAGATTCCTATAATAGATAATTATAGACATAATATTAAATAATATAAATATCTATATTATTTTATGAATATTTCTAGACATCTACTCTTTCTATATTAATCTAGAATATTCTCAAGATATATCTCCTAAATGATAATTATATATTTACCTAGAAGTTGTATTAGATTTCAACAACAATGTTCAATCAACTTTATCTTCAACTATTTAATCTTTTAGTCCCTAAATTTAACATGATCGTGCCAAAATGCATCAAATACCTCAAACTATCATATAACATGCTTAAAACAAAGTATAACATGTCTCTAATCTAAGTATATAGTACATATATCCACCATATCTCACATTAAACCATCATTAAAATGTATATATCCACCATATATCACCCCTATTTTATTCATGTCAATAATTTTGGGCATGCAACATTACCAGTAGCTCTAGAAATTTGGGTGGTAATTTTTACAGTTATGTCAATAGCAAACTTAGAGGATGATACATTTGCTTTTGGTTTTTTTTCCTGTGGAACCCCTCGTTCTCCCTCAGTGCTTTTTTCTAGATCCTCTCAAAGCTTGTGAATTTCCTCATTTGATGTTTTTGGGCAAACTTAGCATGTATATCAGTCTTCTTACGTGTCACTCGCTCCTCTTTCAACTGTAGTTTGAGCCTCGCGGTTGACATTTTCATCTTTAACTCAACCTATGAAAATACTATTATTCATTAATTCATGCTTATAGTTTCATGAATAAACTATACACACTAACAACAATTTATAAAAATGAGATGCAAAAACAGATAAAATATGCATCATCAAATTAACAATTGTCATCTTAGTAGTTCGTCTAATCTGATTTTTATGTGATTTTTCCACCCGTTCTTTAAGCTCAAACATTTTTTTGGAGCAACCTTTTAAAGAAGCATCTTCTTTATTTTGGTAATAGACAGTTGTCTCTTTCTGTTGCATGAATACAATCATACACTAACACATCCCTACTTTACACTAAATTCCCAAAATAAAACATTAACCTTAAGTTTAACAAATAAATTATCAAAATACGGTTATTCCCCGTTTTGTGCAATGTCAGACGCTAGCTATACTTGCAAAGTAAGGTAAACGATGCGGCTCCAGTTGCATGCGTTTTATTTTCTTTTTCTTTAATTGTCATTGTTCTGATTTAAGTCGATATAAAAATATTAGATTATTATTTAATTATTTTAAAATATTATATTTTTATGTAAATAATTCGTAAAGATTAAACTTTTATTTAAAATCTTAAAATACTACAATACGAGTCAAAGGAAGCGATAAGGTGGAAGATATGGATATTATAATAATGGCGTATCAAATATGACGACGAAATTAAGGAAGTCGACTCGAAAACCTCTAGATGTCTCCTCTTCACACCGATCATGCGGCCATAGACTATTCGCTCTAATTAATTTTCTATCAAAAAAGGGCAGATCCAACATACACCTCTCTTACCCTAAAACTAATTTTAACACATTAAATTAGTGCCGCCACCTATAATCCAAACCATATCTCTTTAAAATCAATGCCAAATTGAATGGATAAAATTAATATAATTATTGATATTTTATCATTAATTAATTAATTAATTTAAATTAAATATTATAATGTTTATTATAAGATAAATTCTTTTATTCAATTTATTCTAGTTATAATGTTTAAAATTCGATCTAATTTGAGTAGCGTATCATCTATTCAAAATTCAATTTGACCTGAGTTTAGAAAGATTTCACCCAAATCAAAACTCAAACTAGATAAAAATCTGCACGACTCAATCCGACACATATATAATAAAGTTTTTTATTCAATAAAATAAAGACTTAATTAGAGAAATATATTGTAGTATTTATTTTTAAATATAAAAAGAAAAAATATAATTATTATTTTAAATAAGTTAATTTAAAAATTATTTAAAATAAACTAAATATTCAATTAGGATAATTATTAATCTAATTAAATTAAATTAATTATATAATTATAAACTAATTATCGTAATTATAAAATAATTAAATTTGTAATTGATATTAAATATATGTGTTATATCCTTCGAAAAGAATACATCCCCTTTAGTGGAGAAAGCGAGATGAAACTTTGCACGACCATTTTTATATCTTTTTTTATAATAAATTTTTAATATTATTCAAATGTTTGAAAGTACACTGAGATGAGAGAAGAAGAATGTATATCCATCAATATTTATTTATTTCTCTTCTCAAATAAAATATATACGAAACTATCTCATTTATTTTTAAATACATAGTTTACTCGTCCGGAGTCAAGGGTGAAGTTAGAAATTTTTGTTAAGAGTAGATAAAATCAAAATATTTATATTTAAAAATTATTAACTTTGTGAAGTGAATAAAATTATTTTTCATTTAATTCAAGAACGCAAAAAGACTAATCCAATGATAATTTTTGGTTCGAATTAGGTTAGATTTTTTGTCGATTTAATTTCCTTATTTGTCATCTGATCTTTTATTTAAAGAGATTTTACTCGATTATATTTTTAGGATAATAACTCGCACACGACCTAATCTGAGACACACATATGTCTAATTATTTTTATTAGGTAAACTAGGGACTTGATTGAAAAGATGTAGAGATATATGTATTATTATAATTATCTCTATATATATAAGAGATAATTTTACTATTATCTTGAATCAATGATTTTTATACTAAATATGAACTCGAACGTCCTTGTTATTAAAAAAACATGATCCAAACTTGAATTTTTAAACAAAAAATGATCTTATAAGGTTGAATTGAGTCGAAACCCATTAAATTCGGGTCTCATGTCTATTTCTAATCAATCCACCCAAATCAATATATTAAAGGATTTATGAGTTCTGGTTTAAATATCTTTATTAAAATGTTACTATGATTGCTAAGTTTTGATACAGTAGTCCAGTAACCCATGGGTTAGGTGTGTCATGGATTTAGTATCCTCGTAGGTAATTGTAGTCATTTAGTAATATTGAAGGTTGAACCCCATTTCGTAGGAAATCAGAAAACAAAAAATGTTTCCATTTCTTAGGAGAACCAATTCTTCTACAAGCTTTGTTTCCAATCAATCCCAAGAATTTGACTAAACCGCTCAAACTGTTAATAAACAAGAAGAACATTATGAAAATATTCCCCAAAAATTCGACAATTGGAACATTCCTATTGTCCTTATAAATCAAATTTATAAGAAAACCACTTTTGAGAGTTTAAATATTTTTTTGTAATTACATTATAAAAACGAAAAAAGTCTTCCTATTCAAAAAGAATATTGTCACACCCCGAAATTTTAATTTAAAATTTATTTAATTTAATTAAATGACCAAAATAGATAATTTTGAAAAACAAATTGGGTCAAGTTCAAATATATAGGAAGTTCAAGGACTAGTCTCATAAATATCCTATTTTTTGATCAATTGAAAAATAAAAAAATGGATTAGGTATGGCTTAGGGGGCTTGAACCCGTAACCCTAGGGCCATGGGTACCCATGCCGTAACCATTAGGCTAGGATCTTATTTGTTTTTTTAATTAATAAATATATGATTTATTATAGTTTGGTTTCAGTTATAACCCATTTTTCAACCCCATTCGTGAAACCAATTCCCATAACCCCCTCCCGGTCAAGTTTTCCCCGTTGGATCGCCCCCTCCTCGTTTGAAGCCTGTTGGGATTTTCGGAAGCTCGAATCGACAACCGGAACGGTTTGCAAAGAGGGGTCGGAACGGTTTTGTGTTTAGGGAGTAAGGAGATTGAAAGATAGAGAATTGCACAGCGATTTATAGTGGTTCGACTTTCTCAATCAAAGTTTACGTCCACTACCTTAGCTCCTCACCAAGAATTTTCCAACAAATTCACTATTTTGTTCTTCTTTTGAGGATAAAGAGTAACCTTACAAACTCCCTAGTTTTTCCGGGCTAAACTAGAACCTTTCCCTAGCTTTTACACGGGATTAGCTAGAACCTTTCCCCTTTACAAAAGGATAAGAAATATAAACAAGAAAACCTCTCTAAGGTAGGTGTTTACAAGATTGAGCTCACAAGAACAAAATATATACAAGAGAAAGATGAAATAAGAATGAAAAACTCTTCTCTTGTGTTTGATTGCTT
The DNA here is from genome assembly GCF_006381635.1 of Hibiscus syriacus. Lineage (NCBI taxonomy): Eukaryota > Viridiplantae > Streptophyta > Magnoliopsida > Malvales > Malvaceae > Hibiscus > Hibiscus syriacus. The sequence continues at coordinate 359,269 of NW_024063367.1, read as the reverse complement.
GGATAGTTGTTCTATTGCTTCTTCAAGTGTCTTTAGCTTGTATTTATAGCCTGGAATGTGTTTGAAGTCGTATATAGTCGTTGGGGATGTTTTGGAGCTGTTTGGGGATGAGAAACAATTAATAAAACAGCTGGAGCGTGGGGGGAATCGGTACCCCCTCATGGGGAATCGATTCCCTAAGTGCAATTTGTTTTTGACCGTTAGACAGGGGGGAATCGGTACCCCTGGGGGAATCTGTTCCCCCTGGGGGGAATCGGTACCCCCTGGGGGGGAATCGGTACCCCCTGGGCAATATGATTTTTCTTGAAACCCTTTAAAAACAAAATATTTTTGGCTCGATTAAGGCTCGAAATACTTTGTAAAATTGTTTTAAAATAGTTTAAGTATAAAACACAATTTTACACTTTAGTAAGGATTAAAATGAACTTTGAAAGACTTGGAGTAATATTTTGATATTCGAATAATTACATCGAATATACTTAGAAAATCTTTTGTAAAATCTTAAAATTCATTTAACTTAATTTGTTATATCGAAACATCAAAATGTTTTCAGCAATCTTTCCCTTTTTGATATAACAAAACATTTGAGTAATTTTAAGATTTTGAAATAAAGTTTGAAATTACTCCCTCTTGCTTTAACACTTCTCCCCTTTAACACCTTAACACTTCTCCCCCTTTTTGTTAAATCAAAAAGACTCTAATCTTTGAAGTTCAAAATAACTTTGGAGAGTAAGTAGTAAATTTTACATTTTAAAAATCATTTGAAAAAATCAAAGCTCCCCCTCAATAAATGCATTCCAAATAAAATTTTGCTTTTAGGATCTTGACACTTAAACAAAATTGAATTTCAACAAAGAATAACAAACATGTTAGTAGCATATGAAATTCAGTATATCCAAGACTAAAATACTTTATGCAATATCAATTGTTGAATTTAAGATCATATGCATAAAGTTTTCTAAAAATGCTATGCATTTGAAAAATTTTGATATCAATTATTAGAGATATATCATTTTTATTTAAACCGCATGCATAAACATTCAAATTTAGGTCAATTTTTTTTAAAGATTTATAAAATAAAAGTATTTGAAAAGTTGATATCAATTGTTAGAGAGATATCATTTGCATTAAGACAAATTTTGACCAAAATTTTATTATGATGAACTAAAAATTCTGAAAAATCATTACAACTTTAAAATGTTCATCATAATCATGTTTTCAACATACATGAGATTAAAACAATGATGCATAATCATTTAAAACCAAAACTCATGCATGCTTAAAATCAAATGAGCAACCAAATAATCCAAAATTAAAAGTATTAAGCTTAGAGGTTACCCATTCCTTTTTCATGTGTGGCTAGAGCATCTTGAATATCATCATTTTCATCGCAATTGCTTCCACACACCTACAAGAGACATTTAAGTAGATTTTGGTATCCAAATTGCTTTGGATCCTTGAACGTTAGTTACAATGCCCCTTGTTCCTTTTGGAACCCATACTTGCCTAATTTTAAAACCGTTTTCCTTTCTTCAAAGGAAAAGTATGTTCCATATGACCATGATAATGACAATGTGAGCATTTTGCCATATTTAAACATAATAGGTTGTTTTTAGAAATTAATTCTTTTTGTTTTATTAAGCTTTCAAACTTAACACCTAACTCAAAATTTTCTTTTTCTAAATCATTTATTTTGATTTTTGAAAGCTCTAAATTATTTTTCAAAATTTCATTTTGATTTTCAAAATCAACTTTTGCTTTCAAAATCAAATTATCTTTGTTTTTGAGTTTTGAAATTAATTTCGTATATTTGGAATTCATGGTCTCAAATCCCAAATACAACCTATTATAAGCATCTTGTAACTCATCAAAAGTAAATGAATTAAATTCATTTGAGTTAGAAGATACCTCGAATTCTTCTTGAGTGGTCATGAGGCATAGGTTGACTACTTCATCTTCATCATTGGAATCATCTTCATCACTCCAAGATGCAACAAATGCCTTATTCCCCTTTTTTATTTAGAAGAGGACATTCATACATGACATGCCCCTTTCTTTGACAATCGAAACATATCGGGGGACTCTTCTTCTTGGTTGATTCATGTTTCACTTCCTTGGAAATCATGAATATCTTGAGTTCCTTCAAGAGATTGACCATCTCTTCTTTTTGTTCATCATCGTCTTCATCCACCTCATCACTTGAATCTTGATAGCTTTCATTGATGCCTACGTCCTCATTCTTCTTCTTCTTCTTCTTCTTCTTTTTCTTCTCTTCCCTTTCTTCATCTTCCTTCACCATCATCTCATGAGTGAGAAGGGAACCAATTAGATCGTCGAGAGTGAGAGACTTTAGGTTTCTTGCTTTGATAATGGTCATCTTCCTCACAAGATTCTCATTTGGGATTACTTCTCCATATCCCTTGAGACCGCTGACAATCACGGAAAATCTATCCGTCATAGCTTTGATGTCTTCATCGGGTTTCATCTTGAAGTTCTCGTAGCTATGGTTGAGAAGACTTGTCTTCGTTGGTTCCTTCATGAGTGACTTGGAGCTTATCCCAAATCTCTTTGCACTAAAACAAGATGAGACTCTTCCATATTCATTTGGGCCTAAAGCACAAAATAGAATATGCATGGCCTTAGAATTAAGCTGTAAATATTTATACTCTTCTCTACTCCAGTCGTTGTACTTGCCAGGTGAAGATCAGTAACCGTCCATGATTGAGTTCCAAGCTCCTAGATTGTAGGATTGAATAAAGTACATCATCTTATTCTTCCGATGTGCATAATTTTCTCCATTGAAGAAAGGTGGCTTGTTGACCGGTTGTGAATCCATAATAGGATATTCTTCAAGATAATAAGCACCGGAGGAAAAAGCCATTTCTTTGTCGGTTGCATCGGGAATTGGTAGAGCTTCTTCGAGGACCATCTCAAGGTGGTTAAACCTTCTTAACGAGTTAGGCTCTGATACCAATTGTTGGGATTTTCGGAAGCTCGAATCGACAACCGGAACGGTTTGCAAAGAGGGGTCAGAACGGTTTTGTGTTTAGGGAGTAAGGAGATTGAAAGATAGAGAATTGCACAGCGATTTATAGTGGTTCGACTTTCTCAATCAAAGTCTACGTCCACTACCTTAGCTCCTCACCAAGGATTTTCCAACAAATTCACTAATTTATTCTTTCTTTTGAGGATAAAGAGTAACCTTACAAACTCCCTAGTTTTTCCGGGCTAAACTAGAACATTTCCCTAGCTTTTACACGAGATTAGCTATAACCTTTCCCCTTTACAAAAGGATAAAAAATGTAAACAAGAAAACCTCTCTAAGGTAGGTGTTTACAAGATTGAGCTCACAAGAACAAAATATATACAAGAGAAAGATGAAATAAGAATGAAAAACTCTTCTCTTGTGTTTGATTACTTGGATAGTTGTGCTATTGCTTCTTCAAGTGTCCTTAGCTTGTATTTATAGCCTGGAATGTGTTTGAAGTCGTATATAGTCGTTGGGGATGTTTTGGAGCCATTTGGGGATGAGAAACAATTAATAAAATAGCTTGGAGCGTGGGGGGAATCGATTCCCTAAGTGTAATATGTTTTTGACCGTTAGACAGGGGGAATCGGTACCCCTGGGGGGGAATCTGTACCTCCTAGGCAATCTGATTTTTCTTGAAACCCTTTAAAAAGAAAATATTTTTGGCTTGATTAAGGCTCGAAATACTTTGTAAAATTGTTTTAAAATAGTTTAAGTATAAAACACAATTTTACACTTTAGTAAGTATTAAAATGAACTTTGAAAAACTTGGAGTAATATTTTGATATTCGAATAATTACATCGAATATACTTAGAAAATCTTTTGTAAAATCTTAAAATTCATTTAACTTAATTTGTTATATCGAAACATCAAAATGTTTTCAACAAAGCCACTACCTGCCGGTGGGTGCCACCGCCGACACCATCTGAAGCGTCAGGCCACTGCAAAGCAAACTCAGCCGGTCACTCGCTGAAATAACTTACCATATGCCACTGAGGAGCATTTGTAAGTTATTCGAAACCACCCCCTGTCATCTCGGTTAATTGATTTTCCCGATTGTTCAAGGCGTCGGCTCGCCTCACCACCACCGTAGCTAAACTCCTCGTCGACATCCGTCTGAAACCCGATTGGGTTCGTTGTCCAAATCCGTCCCGTCACTGATCGTCATTTTGGGGTAAGTTTTGAATATTTTAGGTTTATTAAACTATTTTGGGTTGATTTAATGGGTTGTGGATCATTTTGAGTGAGTGGAAACTATCAGAGTAGTCAGTTGTCGCCCCTCGACCAGTCTATGTCATCACGCGCAGTCATGCGCCACCGCGTACGCGTAGGGCTCGTCATCGCCCACAAAAACCTTTCTAGAACAGTATGAGTTTGACCTAACCGTTAATCTTCCTGTTAACTTTGACCAAAAAGTCAAATTTTTCAAAAAGTCATATTATATGTTTATCGATATTATGAGTTCGAATCTGAAGTCTGTTTTACCAAATTCGAACTCGAAAGCCTCTGAATTGATTGTCAAACTCGATTATGCATATGTAATTTAAGTAACTTAATTAAGTTCATTTAATTTAAGGTCATAACTGAGTAATTTATGATGATGTCATTAATTAAGGTACTCGTGCATCTCCTGATCATTCGTCTACTTGACCTGGTTCCTCATGATCTATCCGTCCTCGTGATCTCGTGATTACTCGTATAGCTCTGAAATCCTGTTAAATACCCAGTTCAGAATATTACTCTGATTATAACCCTGTCATGATATGACTTAGGTTCTTGTATAATCGAAGAGCGTAGTGAAGCCGGTGCTTGATAGATCTCCCGGACTAATTCTTTTTGCAAGGTGTGTTCCTTATGTTCTATATATATATGTTTTAAATACATGTTTGAAATATCATGTGCACATGACTGTTTTACCTGATTTATAATGTGACTATCTGTTTTGACATGATTTCGCATGGTTTATCTGTTTCAACCTGATTTTTTATTGACTAAAGTTTTAAGCTTGATTGTCTGATTCATGATCTCTGGTTACCGTTTATACTGAATTGATATATGTTTGAACTCTGATTCCTGTGCTATTGTTAGTTACTGTCTGAAATTATTTTTTTTGGGGTACTCTGGGATCTGATATGAAGTCTATGCAAGTTCAGTTCTGATCAAGATGGTAATTCCTTATATAGGTTCAACATCGATCAACTGGTAATTCTTTATGGACCTAAGGTGACCCTTGGGTGGGCTCTTGGGCCCAATGTGCCTAGTCGTAAGACCTTATGAACACTAAGGTACTCATTTAGGGTGACACCTCTGCTATGTGCATTGGGTAACTCCTTATGGGCTTGAGGGCACACCCCTCAGGTGGGCACCTACGCTTCGGCTAGGGTAAGACCTTATGGACCCAAGGTGTTCACATAGGTTGGAACCTACGCCCTTTGGGCCTAGGGTAAGTCGTTATGGATGCAATTCTGGAGAATTACATATGGTGTATGGTTGGAGGGTGATTTTGTATTTTCAAACTAAAAACTACAGTTGCATTTCATGACTTTAATTATGAACTGATTTTGGAAAACTTAACTATATGTTTTATTTCTGCACTGTTGGAACACACTGAGCTCTCTAGCTCACTTCCCCAAACTTCTCTCTTTCAGATATTTTGGATAAGCATCTCAAGCCTGGCACTTGGAGGATCGACACATTCGCACAGTATTATTTTGGTTGTAATGTTTTTATCTTCCGAGTCGCGTTTAATTTGGGTGACATGTGCCTATGTTTTGAAAATACTTGGTTTATGACATATGTTGTTTTTGTTACTGATTATGGAACATTTTATTTTACTCAGACATTACGACTTTAATTTACTGGAATTGAACTTTAATGTTATTTATTATATTTTTAAAAGATGTTTATTCGTAATATGGTTTTTAAATTATTGAGAAAAATTTTGGAATATTTTTTATTGTAATCCGCTAGATCTGATCGTAATGCTTAAGTTGGGTCTAGGGGATTACAAATACCAAACTATTCAATTATTAGATAAAACAATCATTAATAAACTCAAAGATCAAAAGTATAAGTCCGTTCATTTTGGATTAGTCCAAGTAGGTGTCAAGCCTCTAAGTGTGGAAGCCACTAAAAATACATCAACTTTAATAGTTCTAAGAGACCAAAGACATAATATGTTCAATGATTCCTTATTAAGAACCATAGAACCAAGCCTTTTTATGGGTCCAATACATTTAAATTGTTATCCAAATTTTATGGTTATCTCTAACTGATAAGAATATCTTGCAGTCATTAACTCTTCAAATCCATACCCATAATTATAAAATGCTTCATGGATCTGAAGTTTTAACTTTAATTTACAGGTTGCATTTCAAAACTATGTATTCTGTAGGCATTACTTCAAAGCCCAAAAAGGAGAAACTACAATTTTAATAGAAAAGTAACACTACTAGCACTCAAATGGTAATACCAAAAACTATTCATTGGCATGAGGTTAACCTTCATGAAAGTTGAAAACTGAAAGGTACTACAGACCTGTAGAATTAGTCCCTATTAGAAATAATTCATTAAAAGAAATTTCTCAAATCAAGATGACACCGTCGAATTAATACTTAATAGACCAAATAGATTGCCTCCAAGATATTCTTTTGATATAGCTAGTTCACGTTCAGCCTTCCAAAAACTAAATATAGTAAAAGAATCAATCATAGACCCCCCAACAACAAGATTTTAGAACAACTAGAACATTTGTCTCTTCTGTTCCAATCTCATTTATAGAAAATCAACACCATGATTTCAAAACAGCTAGAGCTTCTATATCTTCTGTACCTAGTTCATTTAGAACTAATTTACAAGGAATATACAATTCCTCAAAAATAGCCTAACCTATTTATACTAGGCAAACAGAAAGTTCCTCAAATGTTAGACATATAGAGAACCCTCATAACTCGCTAATAATGTCACCAACATACTCTTCAATAACTAGTAATGTTAAAATAGAAAAAGATTCATAAATTTATGTTTTACAAAAGCCTTTTGAAATTAATAAAGAATGGTGTAGAAAACATTTCTTTTCCAAAAAAAAAAAACAAACAACTAAGGGAAAAATATTTTAAAATTTTCAAAAATGAAAAGGAAGAAATCCTTCGACAATATTACGAGTTTATGAACACTCATAAAGTCCATATAAAATTCTTTAAATGGTTCGAGGAATACTTTTTAGGTTTCGTTAATGCGATAAAAAAATTATACCAAATGGTAAACTAATAAAGGAGAAGTTGAGTCTTAACATGCTCCTTTAACAGAAGTTCAATATATTCATAAAAATAATGGTATAAAAGCAAGTCCTTTAAAAACGAGGAGTCCTAATGAAGGAGAACAAATATCATCTAAAGATATTAAAATAATTTGTCGAGCAAAATAATTTGTCGAATCTTAGCCTTCATTCCATAGAAAAACAATTAGATTATATAGAAAATCTAGTTGAATCAAACCCAAAAACATATAGCAAAAGAAATTATCAAAGAATACTCGATAGAGCCAATATTTACGCCTTAAAAAATTCCTAAAAATTTTCATAAGACATTTTTAAACTGAAATACAATATAGACTTAATACCTTAGAATCTGGGCTTATAGCTCCAGATACTCCCATATCAACTCAAAACTCAATAAATACTCTGAACTAGACTTCTCAGTCTGATTCAGAACAATCTGAAAATAACCAAATCAATAAAATGAATTGGACAGAACGTAAAAATTATATTATCCAAAAACAATTGCACCAGACCTCAATATAGAAGAAAAACAGTTTTCCAAAATAAATACAATGCTAATACTATCTACGAATGGAACATAGATGGTATATCTGAAAATAATATCCTAAGTTTATTACAACAAATGAAAATGGTTTCGAATGTTTATAAAACACAAAACCAAAATGGTCTAATTAGTGATCAAGCTATATGCAGCCTTTTAGTTGTTGGATTTACTGACCAACTAAAAGGATGGTGGGATCATGCACTTACCAAAGAACAACATGAAGAAATATTAAAAGCTATTAAAAAAGATGATCAATGAAGAATTATTTTAAATGACCAGGGAAGAGAAATTCAAGATGCAGTTGCAACTTTGATTTTTTCAATCTCCAAACATTTTATAGGTGATCCATCTCACCTTAAAGATAGAAATTCAGAATTATTATCAAACTTAAAATGTAAAAAATTAATAGATTTTAAATGGTATAAATACGTTTTTGCAACAAGAGTAATGCAAAGATCTGACAATCAACAACTGTTTTAGTAAGAAAAATTTTTACCATGACTTCTTAATCTTCTAGGAGAAAAGTTAGAAACCAAATTAGAGAAAATTACAAAGAAGTAATCCCATACGAGAAACTCACATACGACGAATTGATTAGTTTTACCCATAAGGAAAGATTAAAAGTTTGTAAGGGTTTAAAACTACAAAAACAACTTAAAAAAGAAAGATATATTTGCAACAAAAAAAAAGAATTAGGATCATTCTGTCGTCAATTTGACATTAGAGATGAGTATCCCCTTTCAAAACTATGTTGTCCAATATAGCCAACAGAAAGAAAAAAACATCTGAGAATATTATAAGAAACCAAGATATAAAAAATACAAAAAAAAAAGAAACAACAAAGGTCAGAAAATAAATTAGACAAAACAATAAAATGTTACAAATGTGGAAAAACAATACATATTTTAAAATATTGTAGAATCAAAAGAAAAATTAATAACTTAAATCTGAATGAAGATATTGAAAAATAATAATAATGAAATTATGTTAGAATCTACGTCTTCTGAACAAAATACATCAACAGAATTAGAAAATTTACAAATTACATACAACATCATAATCCTCTAAAGAAAATGAATCCGCAATAAATATGTTAACTAAAGATCAAGAATTTATAATTGAAGTTATTGATAAAATTCAAGATCCAAACCTTAAATAAGAATATTTATTAAAATTAAAACATTCCTTAAAAGATAAAGAAAAAGAAATTATTTCAAATCCTTCACAGATGTATAATTTGCAAGGCATAATTTTCAATAGATATAAAAATACAAAATCTAAGCAAATTACAAATTTAGAATTACAAACGAAAATAAAAGAAATTAAAAAAAGAATTTTCACATTTAAAGAATAAACAACAACAGATGAAAAACGTATCCAATATCTAAAACATGAAGATTGACATGAAACTTCTTCTACAGAAGAATTTGAACCTGAAGAAAATACACAAAAAATAATAATGATTCTTACTGAAGTATCAATCTAAAGATATTTAATAAAAGTAAATTTAGTAACAAAAATGAACCTCTTTACAAATGATAGCCATTTTTTATACATGGGCAGACCAAAACTGTATCAGATAAGGTATAATTTCAACAAAATACTATGACAAAACTTCCAAAAACCTTAAGGCAACAAATGGTAAAAAATTAAAAACCACTTATAAAATTCATAAGGCAGAAATTTGTAATAAATGAACTAAATATCAAACATTTTTTTAATAGTAGAAGATATTACTCAAAACGTTATCTTAGGAACACCATTCATTTCATTACTCAAGCCTTATAAAGTTACATAACACTCAATTAATTGTAAAATTTTAAACACTAAAGTCGAATTTGCTTTCTTAGAAAAACCTAAAATAAGAAACCTTAATTTATTAAAATCCTTATCTATCCATAATAAACATATAAATAACCTTATTAACCATAAACATAAGCAAATCTCTTTTCTGAAAGAATAAACAAGTTTTCAAAAATTAAACGAGCAATTACAAAAAAGAGAAATTATAAAAAGAATAAATCAAATAACAGAAGAAATATAATCAACTATATGCTCAAATATTCCAAATGTTTTTTGGAATATAAAGAAACATGTGATAACATTACCCTATTAAAATGACTTTGATGAAAGACAAATTCCTACAAAAGTAAGACAAATTCAAATGAATAAAGAAATGGAAGAATTTTGTAAAAAGGAAATACAAGATCTTCTCAACAAAAAATTGATCAGAAAAAGTAGTTCTCGGAGTTGTTCATCTTTTTATGTTATAAAAAATGTAGAACTAGAAAGAGGAACACCAAGATTAGTTATTAATTATAAACCTTTAAATGGAACAGATACCCAATTCCTAATAAAAAAGACATGTTACAAAAACTCTGAATGTCAATATTTTTTTTTTCAAATTTGACATGAAAACAGGATTCTGGCATATCCAAATCAAAGAAGAAGAGAGATATAAAACAACTTTTACAGTTCCATTTGGACAATATGAATGGAATGGAATGTCGTTTGGTTTAAAAAATGCTCCTTCTGAATTTCAAAGAATAATGAATGACATTTTTAGTCCATACTCTCCATTCACAATTGTTTATATAGATGATGTACTCGTATTTTCAGAAAATTTAGATAAACACTTTAAATATTTACATATCTTCATTAAAATAATTGAGAATAATGGTTTAGTTGTTTCCAAATCTACTTTAAGTTTATTTCAAACAAAAATTAGATTCCTAAGTCATTACATTACACAAGGAACCATTACCCCAATGGAAAGATCTATAGAATTTACTGGCAAATTTCCAAATCAAATCCTTAACAAAGTCCAATTACAAAAATTCTTAGGAAGTTTAAATTATGTCATTGATTTTTACCCGAGACTTAGCAAATTATGTAAACCCTTATATGATAGACTCAAAAAGAATCCACAACCTTAGACATATATTCTTAGGAAGTTGAAACATATAGGGATGACAAAAAAAACCGAACCCGACGGGGAAACCTGAAAATTGAATTAAATGGGGCGGGTTCGGGGATGATAAACGGGGACGGGGACGGGTTTGGTAATCCCCGCCCCGATTACACGATTACCCGGACTGATTACCCGGCCCGATACCCGACCAGATACTCGGGTATTCATACTTAATTTGTTTCAGACTCAAATAGCCCAATAAGCTGAAGTCTACGGACCCACTAAGGCTCTCAGCACCATAACCCTTTTCTTCGTCTTTTACATTTTCTCAAGATCTCTTTAGGTTTACTCTACCGTAACTTTTGTTTATGGTGCATTTTCTCCTCTCAAATTTTCTTATTCATTACTGTTTTGATATTATTATTATTATAATTCATGCACTCTTGGTGGATGTTAAATAATGTTCATACTTTTAATCAACTCTTAATTAATGGATGTTAGCTCTTTTTTATAGGATAATTCAATTCTTTTTTGTTTTGTTTTCTTGTCCCGTTTTTTAGACGGATTTGAGATTGTGATCTGCCTTTCTTCCCTTCTTTTGAGGTTATTTTACAGCAAGTTATTATCAATTTTTACTGGCTTTGTTTTACTAAGATATGAAGAGTCAGATTTCTCAATAGGATTTGGTCTGCCTTTGATAGGAACGTTGGACCCATTTATGACACAAATAATTTTCTTTTATGATTCCTAAACAATCTGTCCTACATGCATGGTTTGTATTGCGATAATTTTTGTTATGATGCTTGCTATCTCTCATTTTGTATTTTTATTTTGATGGTTAAGATTATTGTTAGTATTATTGTTTAGCCCATAATTATTGTTTATGTATTTTGATCCTTTTATTCCCAAGTGTTCTTAATTCCTTTCATTATGTCCTAGTTTCTAATGATTCTATGGCTTTCCTTTACATGTATAGGCAAAACATTCATGCATTTTCGTCTCTCTTATTACAGATTGCATTTATCATGTGGGTATAATTGGTGCAGCTTCTGATCAAAATATTAGTCTCGCGAATCTGTCTTTTCAGTATAAGCCAGCTTAGGACTGTGAAACACTTCCCTTTAGTGTTGTTGTTGACATAGAATGGCAGAAAGCAACTTCTAAATTCCCAAAGAAGGCTACGTGCATGCATGTCAACTGAGGTGGAACCAGATATTTAGGATTTAATACTTCAATTTTCTCATCGTTGGAAAAAGAAAACATCCTTAGAAGTATAATATATTGGAAAAGCATTTTTGTTTCATCATGGTGAAACACTAGAATCTTAAAATGTAAATTATTTCTGGCCTATTACCATCTTGTTGTTATCTGGCCAGTGGACTGGGTGATTGTCAATAAAGTAATGTAGAATACGACATTCATCACTCTTATGATAATTTCCATTTATGTTATTCTTCAATCTTACTTGGTAGGTTATTGAAATCTACGGTTTTACATTGTTATTTCTTATATATCAATAATGAGGTAAAAATAATACAGTTGATGTGACCTCCATAGACCTTTAAAGTGAAATTGTAAACATACTTCCTAATATGTGAATATATCATCCGTCCAGACGGAGGAGCCATTCATAGATATGTTGAGGATATAATTAGTAAAATTTAAAAACTCTGCTGGTTCCTTTCCAAACCAGGGGCTAGGAAGGTGACACTGCTTGGTTTAGGGTATTACAAGCAAGTGAAGCAACTTAGAATGATTTAGCCTTGTGTCTTCCATTGTAAAAGAGCAACGTTTCTGTGTCCATTTATGCATCCCCTAACAAGTTTAATCAATTTAATTTTCTTACATGTAGGGTGGTTGTGATTTTATACATAGAACTAGAAATGAAAATATTTTTCTTTCCCTATTTATTTTGATAGGTTGATCAAATAGGCGAATGTGAATGTCTGATCTATTTTCGAGATGACTTCCTTTTAACTTTTATAGCTTTGTCCTGATGAGAAGTTCTTGTTCATAGTTGAGAACATTAATTATCTAATTATTACTACCTCAAACCATAGAAATCACCTGCTAATTGCTAATACCATTTCTGATCATTAATAGCTACTTTTCTTAATGAAGGTTGTTTCATAGCAATAATGGAAGGTCAGCGTTCCATAGATGATAATTCTAATGCATGGGCACAAGCACAATCACAAGTTGAAAGCAATAACATGACTCAATCATCTCCGATGCGAAATAACCAAGGCCCATCCATTTCACCAATAGAAGAAGAACAAACACAAATCGATGATAGCAATGTTGGTACAAATAGTAGAAAGCGAAAACTTACTTCTATTGTATGGAATCACTTTGAGAAGGTGAATGTTAACGGTGAGGATAAGGCAGAGTGTCGTTATTGCAAGAAAAAATTAGGAGCAAATAGTAAGAATGGGACACAACACTTGCATGATCATTTCAAGAGTTGTCCAAGGCGAACTTGTAGAGATATACGTCAACAAGTGATTGGGATGGGGCAAAAAACAACGGATGGACAAACAAAAATATCATGTTTAAATTTTGACCCCGAAAAATTAAGAAAAGATCTTGCAGAGATGGTAATAATGCATGAATATCCACTTGTAATGGTGGAACATCATGGGTTTCGAAAGTTTGTGGTTGGTCTTCAACCTTTATTTAAGGTTCCATCTAGGAATACCTTAAAAAATAATATTCTCAAGATTTATGACTTCGAGAAAGAAAAAACAATGCAATATGTTTATTTGTTTAATCGGTTTCTAATTTGTATCTTGTATTTATTTGGTTTCTAATTTGTATGTTGTATTTATTTCAGTCTATTGGAGAAGAATTGAAGCAAGATTGCCATTACGACAGATATGTGGACATCAAGTAATAAAAAAAAAGGTTTTATGTCAATCACATCGCATTTGATTGATGATAACTGGGAATGCAAAGCCGAATAATGAGGTACTTTAAACTTACCTTTGCTAGCTAGGTACTAAATATAAGAACTAAATTGATTCTAATTACTTATTTACTAGGTTTATATACGTGCCTTGTCCTCATACTGCTGAAGTTCTTGCTGACGTGTTGTATGAATCTCTATGTGATTGGAACATTGATAGAAAAATATCAATAGTTCCAGTTGATAATTGTAGCACAAATGATCTGATGATTCATTTATTATTAGACAAGTTGTCTTTGAACTTGTTGATTTTAGGAGGAGAGTTATTTCATATGAGATGTTGTGCACACATCTTGAACTTGATAGTTCAAGATGGTTTATCTATTATTGGGGATGGAATTGAGAGAATTAGGGATAGTGTTTATTTTTGGAGCGCAACACAAAAAAGAATAGAAAAGTTTGAAGAAGTGGCTCATCACTTGACAATTGATTGCTCAAAAAAATTGTCTCTTGATTGTAAAACACGTTAGAACTCAAATATTTGATGTTGAGTGTTGCTATAGTGTACAAGGATGTTTTCAAACGTTTAAAGCAACGAGAAGCACAATATAGAAGTTTACCTACATATAGAGATTGGGAGTTAGCTTCAATTATTTGTGGAAAATTGCAACTGTTTTATAAGGTGACTTTGATGTTTTCGTGTACCAAGTATCCTACGGCTAATGTATTTTTCCCATCCATATGTGAGATAAGAATTGCATTAAGTAAGTGGAGTGAAGATCAAGATGAAGTGATAAAAGCAATGGGGGAGAGGATGCTTGTTAAGTTTGATAAATATTGGTCAGTTATATATGGAGTTATGGGAGTTACAGTTGTATTAAATCCAAGATACAAGTTCAAAATGATGGAGTATGCTTTCCCGAAGATTTATGGTTTTGAAAAGTCTGATGTTGAAATTGTAAAACTAAAGGTGCTTGTGTCTCGTTTGTTTCAAGATTATAAAACTTGTAATTATGAAAGTTCACGGAATCGGGATGTTGATTCAAGTCGCAACACTAGTGACATGGAGGTTCAGGTGGAGGGGGGTTTTTCAACGACTATTTTACATTCATTGAAGATGATAATCATACAGATATCACTATATGAGTTTGTTTTATTTATCTTTTGATTGTTTTATTTATGTTTTAAATGTATAAAATTATTATTGTAGGTATCATGTCGGAGCTTAATCATTATCTTCAAGATAAAGTAAGGACACAAAATTCAGATCTTGATATTTTGTCTTGGTGGAAAACAAATGGTTTCAAGTATCCAACATTACAAAAAATTAACCGAGACATATTAGCAATTCCAATATCCACTGTTGCGTCTGAGTCTGCCTTTAGTACAAGTGGTAGATTGGTGAGTCCTCATCAGAGTCGTCTTCATCCAAAGACGTTGGAAGCGCTAATGTGTGCCCAAATTTGGTTAATAAACGAAATAAAAGGTAATCAATCATTTCTTTTACTTATAAGTTTATTTTTTCAATTATATTGTTGATATGATATGTTATATAAATTAATAAATACAACAACTTGTTCACAAGAGTCCGAAGCATATTGTAAAAGCATCGAATATGATTGTAATGATGGTGACGAGGTACTAAATTGATATACAAGTTTTACGTGATATCATTAACTTTTTTATATAAATTTTGGCGGCTTATAATTTTTTTGTCTAATTGTAGCAATTAGGGGTCACAACTGTTTGATGACGGTGGTGGCGTCAAGCCCTTCATTGAGTGGCTCCAGAATATCGAGTCTGAGTCGGAGGAGTGATTCACATTTATCATGCTTTATTGCTAATTTTATTTCAATCATTTGGGGTCACAACAGCGAAGTGCTCTTTGTTATTTCAGTTTGGTTTTCTTCATATTAAGACAACATTTCCCTTTGTTTTTATATTTTGATTTGAGTTTGTTGTTTTCTGCATTTAATTTCCCAACCATCCTTCCATTATTTTACTATAAGATTCCTGAAATCACATAAGAAAATTCTATTAATTAAAAAAAGGAAACTTAAGACAAACCTGACCTCGTCCCTACTCCTGAATTGCTTTATGGAATATTTGTTCACTATCTCCAGTATCAATCAATTTTTCAATTATCTGTACATTGCTGAACAATCAGATATGTGCCAAATATGATGGAGAATTATTCATAATATCAGCTGGCCTTGTACCCGTCACTGGAAATCATGACAACCAGTAAAGAAGATTATTAGCTCCCTGTAATATACTACTCACCCAATTTTGGTTCGTGTTTCGATTCCATTTAACTTATTTTAAATTTACTGAAATATTAAATTATTTTAATTTGATACAATTTTGAAGTATTAAATTACCCGTTTAAATAACCGTTTATGCTAAACGGGGATACCCGTTTCCCAGTGGTTTTCCTCGATTACCCAATGGGGATCCCCGTTTAAATCCCTGCGGTTTTTTAAGCAGGACGGGTATGGATTTTTTAAACGAGACGGGGATGAGGGGACCAATACCCGGCCCGAACTCGGCCCGTTGCCATCCCTAGAAACAGATGATTCAGAAATAGGATATGGAGGAATTTTAAAACAAGTCAAAAATGGAAAAGAACAGATAGTACAATTCACATCTAAGCATTGGAGTCCGATTCAACAAAATTATAGTACTATTAAAAAAGAAATTTTATCAATAGTTTTATGTATTAAAAATTTTCAAAGTGATTTATTATGTAACACCCCAATTTAGGGGCTAAATTTAAGAAATTATAAAGGTGTGGATTTAAATGGTATTTGGAAGAAATTGAGGATTAAATTATAAAATTTCAAAGTTGGAAGACTATTTTATAAAGTGCATGAAATTCAGTGGCTAAACTAATAATTTAGCCAATTTTATATATGAGAGAATTATAAACTCTCCCCCGTTAGTTTTCCAGAGGGATTTTCTCAGTTTTCCCTCCCCCTCAACCCTCCTTTCAACTCTGATCTACTCGTCATCCGACCTCCGATCGACAAACCAAAACCACCACTGTGTTCCTTGTCGACCGATGAACAAAACCCCTCAAACCTCTCGTTCTGAATCGACATCGTTCGTCGTTAATTTCAGTCGGAAGTATCGTCGGTTTTAACTCAATTTCCGTTGGTTTTTCAACGATTCACGACGATCCGACCATCTGTTTTCGACACCTCCCGCACCATCGTGTTCCTTACATTGTTCCGAGTCTGCCGGTGTCCTCCGTTTCTCCGTCGTCGCTGATGCATGGAGGGGTGAGACCGTCAAAGTTTCTGATGTTTCATAATCGAGCTCTCCGCCGTTCAAAATTGTGAACTGAGCTTTGTAAGTGCCTCAAAATCGCTTAAAATAATTTTTAGGAATTTTTTCGTGAATTTTCCGACACCGTGTTATTGTTCACGCACCGCACGCGCCACCCCTGAGAGTGGGCATTGTCTAGGTGTTAATTTTGCAATTAATTTCTGTTTAGGTGCTATTTGTGTAAAAATACGGGTGTTAGTTTTGTAAATATTTTTAGAAGGTGGCTAATTTTGTAATTAATTTATGTTAGGGTGATATTTGTGTAAAACGGTCGACTGTTGACCATTGACCGGCGTTGACCATTGACCACTATTGACCAGAACTTTGACTGTGTTGACCGGGAGTTAAAAGACCTTTGACTTTGATCGGGTATACCTATTCTGACATTTTTCGATGTTCTGAATCTGTTTTGGGGTCCGTTTCGCCAAACTCGAACTCGGTAAACTATTTTTGACTGATTTATCACCCAATTCGATCTGTTTTTCGGAGTTAAGCTCCGTTTTTTTATATAATTCCTGTTGATATGCATTTGAGGAGTTATTGGAAGATGATTTCAAGATTGGGGGCATTCAAATGGAATTTTTATGGTCGATCAATATGGCACGGAAATCGAGGTAATAATTTACTACCTCTTTATGCTTTATGGAACATGTTGTTATTGGTAAATGCATGAATAAGATAATGTTGGTCACTTTTGTGGAGTTGATTAATTTATACACTCGTTATGAATGCGGTAGAAATTCGGTAACTGAATACGGATCGAATGACTAAAATAAGAGATTGAGGGATTATTAGAATTAAATTACAAGTTTTGTGATTAGTGATAAAAGAATCAGACATGGATTTGTAACTTATATTTTATATCAACAAAGGTTAAATACTAAAGATACTCGGATGAGAAATTATGAGAATACTCTAGTTGGGTAAAATTATGAAAATACCCTTATATTGTAAAATGACAAGAATTATCCCTGTAAGTTAATTAATAACTCTGAAAAGACTTATTGATCTGATAAAACTACAGATGTGTATAAGAAATGCTAGTTTTGCTTGGAAAATTTGGATAACCGGTTTTCATAAGGGTTTGTGCAGGATACTAGAAGTCTGTTAAGGAATTATTTCAAGATAAGAGAATGTTCAGGAAAGAATTAACTATATGATCTCTAAATTATAGTTATTTTTTGTTAAGAGTTAATACCGAAACTATTTGGTTAAGAAATTACGAAAATGCCCTTGAAATGTAAAAATAGTCCGAGTAGACTCTGAATGAGAAAATACTTTGAGGGTTCGTACTTAACTCGATAAAGTACATATTTAATTATTAAGATCATGTCTTTGTATAGAAAATTCCTGATAACCTGTTGGTAACTTTTGAGAAGACAATTGACCTGAAAATCTCCAAGTTAAGAATAAATTATTGAGGGTGCTCTTTTGTCAGAATTGTTCAAAAGGTTTGGAAAAGATGATACGTTTGAATTAAATAATAAGATCAGATAGATAGAAAGAATTGAAATACATCGGATCTGTCAGAATAGTTCGATGGGACTGACATAAATGATAAGTTTGAATTTAATAATAAGATCGGACTGAATGAATTATTGGACTACAATGGATCTGTAAAATTACTAGAATACCTTTAGAATGCAAATGACCAAGAATATCACCAAGCTCAGGAATGAGTGGATATCCTCAAGCTCTTAAATGAATGAAATAAAATCGAATACCAAAATGACCAAAATACCCTTATAGCCTATACTAAGTAAATGTCTTGGATTAATTAAGGAATCCAAATAAGCATAGGTGTTGGACTACCTTTAGAAGTTATGGAACACAGCTTAAGTGAGTTGATCAATCTTAATGATATGTCAGTATCTGAACGGCATAGATGTTACTTGAATGCGTGTTCGTCTTCTCAAGTGTGGTTCGATGATAATTTTGAAAGTACTCAGCTCAGCTCAACTATATATCACATTCGGTAATAAGAAATGGATATTCGTTAGACAAATCAACCACGAAGACCAAATTAAATTGAACGAAGTACAATTTGTATATGAAATTCAGAAACGTTTGGATTACCCTGAAAAACCCCGAAGTAACTGTAATAGACTTGACTACTAAATGAATTAAGTAACCTCAAGGACCAAGGATTAACTAACTGATTTGGATGAGTCTGGAAATGTTAATGAACATACATAATGTAATGTTCTTATGGATCATGAACTACAAATCAAGCACGTCAGCAGTTCATGATATAGTGAAAGCGTGAACATGAAATTAAAAGCATTAGAATATATGTTCGTCTCCTTAAGATATGTTCAGCAATAACTCAGAAGATGATTTGTGGATAAGAATATTTGGTATTAAAGAGTAAATACCCTGGAAGGTTAATGAATTGACAAGTTAACAATTATTAGTTCTGACATTTATGATGTGAACGGATGGGGGTATATATATATATATATATGTGTGTGTGTGTGTGTGTGTGTGTGTGTGTTTTAATAAAAGTTTTAAATTTTCCGCTATTTGTTTTACAGTGGGTCGCTCTGATGGCCCTAATGTGACACTCCAGATCAGATTGGATTACCCGCATCGGTCTGAGGGGTTTACATATTAAATCAAAAATTTCTTTTACGAATTGATTGTAAGTCAGCAAAAGAAGTTATACAAAAAGATGTTCAAAATATTGCTTCCAAACAAATTTTTACAAGATGGCAAGCTATTTAAAGTATTTTTTATTTTGACATTGAATATATTAAAGGATAATCTAATTCTTCACCCGATTTCCTCACTAGAGAGTTTCTTAAAAAATGCCCCCAAATTGAGAGATAAAGGGAAAGGAAAAAAATGCAAGAAGCACCATCAAAAAACCCAATTTCAGCAAAACCAATCAAATTTTAGTCCTAGATTTTTCAAAATGAATCAAATGAAAAAACCTCTTCGTCAAAATCTTCAGCTAATGTATCACTCCAAGATGCTCAAGATCCAAATGAGATGTCATCTCAAGTCAAAAAATGGATTGAGTCTCTATCTTAATCTCCAGAAGTTGCAATGGCTTTTACACAAATCAAGGACGAAAATCCTCTCCAAAAAATTGTTGTTGAAGAAGTAAAATTTTTTTAAAAAACAAAGAGATTGTTTTACATAAACCAAAGTCTCACAAATGTTTCAAAACAAACATCTCTTCAAGAATTTTTTTTCAAAATGAATAGTGATATCACAAAACTCTACTAAAAACTCTTTACAATATTTTCAAAATAAAGATGTTCAACATATTTTTGCACTGGAGGATGATTTTGTTTTTTCCAGTAAATCTCCACATATTTTTGTTAAACAAATTTTTAATGGATCTCATTTTATGCCAATAAAAATGGGGAAACCCCATTAATAATATATAAATATTTTAATCTAAACAGGATTTGTGGCATTTAAATACTACAATGATCTAAAAGATTTGAATTTTATTACCTATTCTACAGCTCATATCATTAAAGCGCTTAGACCAAAAGATTGGGATGAAAACCCATCAACCTTGATGAAATTTCCAACATCATTTTCTGAAGAAAAAAAATTCCCATTGTACCCATTTCTCGTACTGGGACTACCATGCAGCCTGGTGTGTGGCATTCCCGATGAATCAATATATCAATATATATTTGGTATATATTTCAAGTTGGTACGGATCATATTCTGAAATATTACCTAAAAAAATCAAAGACATTTGGTCCAAATTCTTTGACAAATACCAACCCGAAATGGATCAAACACATCTCTACCCAAGTATCCATTTTTTTCTCAAAATTATACATCTCTTGGATTGTTTCTTGGAGTTATGAATATGAACGTGATGACTACCTGAGAATTCCATATTTGGTTCGAGTTTTCAAAACTAAATGGTAGGACAAATTCAATGACGAAAAGTATGACTCTAAATACTTGGATAATTTCTTTGCCAAAAATCCAAGTCTCTGCAAATCAGCCTCTCCAGACAAAGACGTAACAAGATTTTTACAAGCAAAATCTAATGCTAGTATGATATTAGCTCAAGTAAAAGGCAAGAAGGAATACAAGAAATTGATGGCAGAAATGCTAAGTTCAATGAATTCTGAATCTGAACCAAGAAATGAAGAGCAAGACTCCCAATCCTCATCAATGAAAATAGTGGATCTTGCTGATGATACTACCACCGTCGAGATTATCAAGACCAAAAAGAAAAAAAAGAAAAAAAACTTATTGAAAAGCATTCAAGATTCCCTGCAACACCAAAATAAAGATCAATAGTAGTCCATAAAGCACCAAAGATGAATAATAGTCCATAATAATGGAAGCACCATTGTTCCGGTAACCCGTGATGAAGCAATAGTAAAAGTTGTAGCATTCAAGATTCCCTGCAACACCAAAAGAAAGATGACTAGTAGTCTATGAAAATGGATCAAGAAATACAAGCCAAACACTATTGTTCCTGCAATCCATGATGGACCAAATAGAAAAAGTTGATTTCATTACAAGGCAAAAGAACGAGAAGACCTTGGTTCAGCCTTCTATCATTTCAAACTATTATCTTTTGAATTATTGTATAACTTTAATTATCCTTATTAATTGGAAAAGGACGTAAAAAGAGACTGGAGCTCTCTATAAAAGGCTCTAAAATTATGTTAAGAGACACGACCTCATTTCCGTATCCAAATAATAAAATTCTCTCTGAATCAAAATTTTCATTTCAGTTTTCGCATCAAAATTTTCATTTCAGTTTTCTCATTCCAGTTTTATTTTAACAAAATTTTATTTTGTTTAAATCAAAACAAATTTTATTAAATCTGCAAATCAACTTAATTTCAACACATGACTCATATCTACGGGACTATTTGGATATATAAAAGAGAGAGAGATATTTAAACCTTTAAATATGAAACTTGAAACCTCAGATTCTAAATTTTAATTTATAAACATAAACCATAAATCATAAAACTCGAAATAAGATACATAATATTAAAATGGACAATCTTATGTAAACTTTAATATATATATATATATATAAAAGAACTAAATGATGGTCAAAGTCTAATTGTTATTTGTTAATCTATTAATTTAAAATTAAAACTGAGAGATCAAAATTTAATTTATTTAATTTTAAAATTAAAAGCAACTGAATAATATTTAAACGGAAAAAAAGTAGCTAAATTTTTTCTTTTTCTTTTTCAAATCAAGAGAGGCTTAAAAAGTAATTGAATCTAAAAAATTAGGATTCAAAACTTAATTTATCTAACTCAAAAATTAGGACCAAAAAAACAATAAAACCAAAATTTAGGGGCATGCCCCATCCCTTATTATGCGTCGTTGTCTCTACATATGATGTATTTATATAAATACATATTTTAATATTTTGTCAGCCCTGACATCATTCGAAATTAATTAAAAAATTGTTTATATATATAATTGATTGGAAACTTCTTTTGTAGGACCTCTTCAAATTTCAACTTTTGAAATTAGTCCTTTATGTGCTGAAGGGTCATTGATAAAAATGTGTTGATTTTAAAAGATTTGAAGGTTTTCTCAGTTTGAAATTTCAACAATTAATAGTTTGGAGAAGTGAGAATTGAACTTAAAAAATACAGTTTGTAGGCTAAAATTGAGGCACCACTCAATTAATTATTCCAAGCTCCTACCTAAGTAAACAACAATGTAATTGCATGACCTATCCCCTTTTATATTCAGACTTTGACATTCCATCCCTCTAACCCCAACTCCTACAAACATCCCAAACCCATTGTTCCTTGTATTTTGTTCAAGCATATAAAGAGTTTTATTATGGTGGTCGAATCTGGTTTGATTACTATGATGAGAGTTTTAAGAGTAAATGAGTACTCTGATATCGGAAAATATTGAAAATGAAATAATATTTTTTTATCCGAGACTTATTGTTCTTAAATTTATAACATGATTAAAATATGATAATCGATAAAAACTTTAGTGGATTTCGCTAATATAATATTATTATAGGTATAACAAAAATATCATTATTAAATGAGAATATTTGTATCAAACGCAAGAGAATATTGCATTAATAGAAGTTGTGGAATGCAATTTTTATTTTCCTAAATATTTGTACAAATACGTTTAGAAAAAAAAATGAACATGAAAATCTATGATGCGGAATTAACTCACTAATTTATATAGTAGAGCAAATTTTCTTTTAAAGGGTCCAGGCGGGGAAGAGGTCATCACCTGAGAGCTTCGATCTCAATCCATAACCACCAAATAGGAACGCAACACGTAGCTTACCCCACGAAAGAAAGAAAACACAACTGAACAAAAACCGTATTTCAAACGACCTCGGTCGGTGATCTAATCAAAGCCTTCTCTGAGCGAGGTAACCCGGCAAGGGACTGGCACGCGGCGAGCGCATGGGCAACTCGTCGAGCTGATTCCCTTTGCTATCGTAATAAATCACGCCCGAAAAGTCCAACGGCTGACACTTATCCCCCATAAGGATCGACCTCTGCCATACCCCGCCGTCTCCGTAGTCATCCTCCGCACCTTTACCGTATCCGTCTCCGTGCTTTTTCCCCTGCACCAGCGTGATCGCCTTGTTGCTTATCGTCGTAAGGAGCTGCTTCGGTGTCGGTGATCTCAGAGGCGATTTCGGCGAGTAGAATCTCGGAGTACCGGAAGCTAAACCGTTTCCCTTAGGCTTTAACTTGAGCTTCTTGGAAAGTCGGCCGGCGCGCTTGGCGCATATAGCCATGAATGAGATAAGGAAGCCGAGAGTTAGCCGCTGTTTGTGTGAAGCAGAGCCGTGTGCCGATGAATCCATTCTCAGCTCTTCGTTTATTTTGCTTTTCGTGGAATGGAATTTTTGGCGGTTTTAGAGGCTTGGCGGTATATATAGACGAGAGAGGTGTGGACCGGTTTACCGGTTATTTTATTTATTTATTTATTTATTTTGGTAGGTATTGGAGAGTATTCACTGGGAAATAATTTATTATTTTATTTAGTTTTAGTTAAGAAAAAAAATAATTCGGTTAAGTTGATTGATCAACCATAAAATGTGATTAACGAAAGTTATTTTGAGAAAATTGTGATTAACGATTAAAATAAATTAATCTATTTAATTATATTAATTAAAATTTGGTATCTAACTGCAATATGAGTTATTAGTAGTTAAGTTTTTATTTTATTTTGTTATATTATAGAAAAGGAAGAGTTGTTTAGGATTGAATTGAAGATATAATATTAATCAATATTACAATGATATTTTTTCATTAATGTATAATAAGTTTTCAAATTTTATTTTAATTCAAGAACTTGATAATTTTTAATTTAATTCTTTTCGCTGATACGATATTTTAAGACTGTATTACATAACATACTTTTCGTGAGCTGTATCATTGTAGAGACAAAAAGATTGACTAAGGATCCAAGTTGGTCAATATAAATAAAAGAGTTCGATGATTTAGTTAAAAATATGTTAAATTCAAGGATTAAAAAATTATTTATCCCTTTTATTTATTTTAGACTTATAGTATGCAATTTAACTTCTGACTATAATTCTGGCATACAATTTAATCTTTAATTTTTTAACATACATTCATAATCAATTAAATATTTGAATTTTATATCAATCTTTACATGACATCAGCATTGAGCTCCGTTTATTACCAAAAAGAATAAGATGATTTCGAAAATGAATTCGAAATGTTAAAAAAGGATTAAAAAGAAAATATATAACAAATATTAAATCCACGTGTAAGGAAGTAATTGGCGATTGCAGTTTCAGGAAACAAGTGAAGGGAAGCACCGGATCATGGATTTTCTACGTGTCGTGCACTCAGTTGAAGTAAAGAAAAACAAGTGGGTAGGTCAACTCGTTTGGCCATTCCGCCATCCCAAGTCTTCGCAACCTTTTTAATTTATTATTACTATTATTATTCTATTTATTTAAATGATTATGATGTCATATTTGATTGAAATTTTTAATAGTAAATTATCAAACATCTCTTTAAACATTGTATTTAATTCTAAAATATCTCAAAATAATAATATTGTTTTAACTACTTTAATTTCTTGGTTCGTATTAATTTATTGATTATTTTAATTGAAGTGGACTTAGGGGGATTGTGCCCCACTTGGACTCATCCTTCGAGACTTGTACAAATTGTGTGTTTATCCCTTCATTTGGACCCACCACAACCTTTTGTTGTTCGGACTTCTCATTTAGATAAAATATATAAATGTTATTAAATTGGGTTTAAATTATCGTTTAATTCTGAAACTTTTTATGTTATTCTCCATTATACTCTTATCTATAAATTTTCAAATATGATAATTTATAATTTGATGTATCGTTAATTAAACAAATTATGATAATATCATTATAAAATTTTAAAATTAAAGTTATCATTATTAATATACCATAATCTAATTTATGGATAATATATGAAAATACACAGTCAATACATCATATATTCATTCAAAAAGAGTAATGATTGAATTATACAGAAAATTAATAATATATTAATCAAACCTCGATGCTAATTCAAAATTTATTTAATTTTTTTATACTAATTGAAATATTGAATCCCAATTTCTCATTATTGGAAATTGTACTCCCTTAATCAATAAACAAAAATGCTTGTGCATGTCGGGAATTGCAATAACAATAATTCGTGATTGAAGAATATATCATTATTATTTTTTCTGTAAAAAGAATATTTGTTTTGTCAATAGAATGTTTGTTGGGGATTCATAACGTATGGGTTTTTTCAAAAAATTTATATTTTAGGGTATTAATTAATCTTATTATTCTGATTAACCTAGAGCATGCATTATTTTCTACTTCATTATTCAAATAATTTTTTTTGAATAAACTTTAGACTTATTCTAAAAATTAATTTATATTAGCAAATCTAATTAGAGTTGACGTGATAATTAATATAAATAATTTAAAGTTAATTATATAAGAGGATCTTAAATTATAATCCATTTTAAACTAATCCTTAAATTTCAAAATAATCTATATCAATTTTCAAATTATGACCTATGTTCTATATTAGTCTCTAAGTTTTAAAATATTTTATATCAGCCATCAAACTATTAATATCATTTTATTTTGACCCTTATGTTAACAAATCGTTAACTCTATTAGTTTTTGATGGTCTTAAGAATCGAACTCATAACTTTTTTTTTTAATAATTTGCTTTTGGAGATCATGTGAATTGATCTTGCGACCTTCTAAAAAATTATATTTTTAAGGTTTGAGAATTTTTTAAAAGGCCATAGATTCAATTTTCAATATATTAAAATCATTTTAATTTTTTAACCAATAAAATTAACAACACACTAACAAGATGATCAAAATAGAATAATACTAATATTTTAGAGAATGATATGTAATATTTTTAAAATTTAAAAATCAATTTAGGATGAAATTATAATTTAAAAACTGATATAAAACATTTTAAATTTTAAAATAGAATCATACTTGAAAGACATCTTACAATTATGTCAATAATTTAAAATTCAAATCATTGATTATCATGCGAGACTATTGCCATAAAATCACTAAAAGGTGACATTAAAATGACATTTTTTTTAGATCAAGGAACTTCCTTGAATTGTTCACCTAGTGCAACGAGTATCAACGGTCATTTGCATGATTCCAAGGAAGCAACTAAGAATATATTATATGTATATATCAATCCTCATTTGTATGATTCCAAGGAAGCAACCCAGAAATTATGAGCTATGGATAATTAATTAATGATCTCAAATAAACGTGAATAACCTTTATGGTATCAGTTCTAAGTCAAACTTTTCTCATAGATAAAAGCAAACTCATATTGGAAAAGCATGAGTGTCGGGTGACCTAAACATCAAGGTGAATCTTGTGTACTTTACCATAGATAGATAAACTAAAGTCATATTAGAAAGGTTAGTGTCTGGTGACCTAAAACTCAAGGTGAATATATATATATATATATAGCCTTGATTACGTTCCGTCCATATTATATATGGTAGGTTACCTTCCATTTTAATTTAGTTATAGTGGATTAACCAAGTTGATGGTTTTAAGTGGAATTCGATTTTAATTTCTGTCCTCTAACTATAAATATGTACATCAATCAGTCACTATCACCTAATAAATATACCCACACATTTGATGATTTTGGTGGTGTGTGAATTTGTGTAGCCGACTTATGGTTTTTGACATTGACAATTATGCGTTGTTTTAATTTTAAGCGTAGATATTCAATGGTGATGAGCCATTGGGGCATATTGCTTAGTGCTTGGTTACCATACAAATACCGTCTAACCCACACTAGGGTAGACATGGTCGATCTGATCCAATTTAAATGATTAAAATCGTTTAATTTATTAGTAAAATATATATCTTTTTATTTTTATAAGTTCAAAATCTTTACCATATCTAATCTAGACAAAAAAATCATTCAATTTATAAACAAGTTTAATTATTAATTATATTTTTGGTTGAAATTGAAATTGAACCTTTGAGAGTGAGATTGATTGAAATTAGATTAAACAATAATATATAAATTATTTATTTAAAGTTGATTCAATTACATTATACACCTCTAAATGAATCTTATTTAAATTGATATCTAAACTTTTAAATATGTTAATTTATCCTTAAAATGATCCCCATTTTTAATTGGTCCATGAATTTTTGGACATTTTAAATTCATCCCAAGCAATGACCCTAATTCTTTTGGTCCTTAGAATGTTTCAGTTTCATCCCTAAATTTTTGAATGACGTTGGGAGACATTATTGGAATGTTCAAATGTTTGGGGATGAAATTCGAATATTCAAAGTTTGGGGACTTATATAAAATTAAGTATTTTGGAGATGAATTTAAAATGTTCAAAAGTTTTTTAGACCAATTTACTATAGCAGTCATATTTTGAGGATATGTGATGCAATTAACTCTTTAAAATTAATTTGATTTTGTTAATAAGGGATTTGAATTTAATTTTTTTTAAAGAAGGTTTTGTATTATAATCAATTACAAAATACACCCCTCAAGTATCTCATTAAAAACATCTCTAAACCTAAATGAATGAATATTTTAAAATCGATTCATAACGACGAAGCATGAAGAATAGCTTTGTAACCAAAAAAAAAGAAAGGAAAAGAGAATAGCTTAATTATTGGAAAAGTTACTCATCGATTTATCCTTTTTTTATCTAGAGAGAGAGATTGTATAAAATCGAATTCACAATCAGGTGTTAATCAAAACTTAAATTTAACAAGTTTATTACTGTACCACGACTTGATTGACAGAGAACGATACCAATAAGCGCTAGACATGGAACTATGTAACTAATTGCATATCTCTTCGAATGAGTGCAGTAAAGAGGCTTGTGCTTGTTGAGTGATGTAATTTTGTTCTAACTTTGAAAAGTGATTATCGTGTACCATGTCATCGCGAGAGTGATCGGAAAGCTGTCGCCGGGACCAGAGACTTGAGTGAGCTCCACTAATGGAGTAGAGAAGCCTACGATGTTGTGAGATATAGGCTCGTGGGCAGATAGAGCATGTTTACAGTGCTGATAATTTATCTTTAAGTCAGGTGCTAAATAGGATATCTGGTATGCTTCCATGGCTGAACTGATGCCTTGGCCTGTAATATGTCCTATGAAAAATTTCGCTAACAAATGCATATTTATTTCATTTAGGTTCGTGAATAAATTCGTTTATTTAATTTAATGCTTCTCTCCTTTCTCAATATTGATTACAGAAACATGGGAAAGTTGATCCCAGATTTATAACATGAACAGTTTGTGTAGTTCGCTCTCGAATCAGCTGCTGCTGCTAGGGTAGGGTGTACCAAAACATCACTTTGGGGTCTAAAGTTTTTGCAATTCCTGTGTGGGGGATCCTTAAAGATCTCAGCCCTAATTGTTTCATCGTCTAGATTCAGGGTTTCAGAAAGTCAAAAGAGAGGGACTGTGCTGCACCATTTCACATTCTCATTATGTTTCACAGCTATATATACATATCTGATGATGTGTGTGTGTCAGTAGTCACACAAAGGTAAGGTATTAATCTACAGCAACTATATATAGCAAAAGCTGCGCATCAATTTCTTTATTTTGTTTTTATGTGGTGAATGGATGGCCAGTAAGCACACCCAACGAGTTGGCATTAACACTTTAGGGTGCGTTTGGTTCACGGAATGTAAGATTACCAGTAGGAATAAAAGATTACCAGGGAATAGGATTACTGGGAATGTTGTATTTTGTGTTTGGTTGGTTTAGCAGGAATGTAAGATTACTGTGTTTGGTTAAAGGAATAAAAGATTGGAATGTATATTTGACCAAATTGTCCTTATTATATTTGTAATATTACAAGTTGTAAAATATTTATATATTTCTTCAAAAAATTAAATTCATAATATTTATATAATTTTTTTACAAAATTAAAAATATAAAAAAAAGGTTTAATGAAAGGGTAAAATTTTTTTTAACCCCTGAACTTCATAAAAATTTTAATTATAGACTTTTTTTTGTAAATCTAAAATAATTTAAGGATAAATTTGTAATTTAACATTCGTAGAATTTTTATTATTCAATGACAGAATAATGATATTTGGAAAAAAAATAAAAATTTAAGGGCATTTTAGTCCAAAACGCCGGTAATGTTACAATACCTAAGGGAATGGAGGTAATGACATTCCCGGTAATATACCCCAAAAAATCCACTATTGGTAATAAAACATTACCGGGAATGACATTACCGGCCAAACCAAACGGGGGAATGTGGATTCCATTCCCGGGGAAATCCCACATTCCCCCATCCAAACGCCCCCTTAGTTGAATTAGATATGGGTAAAAAAATTAAAAATTATGTATTTTGATTTTATCTTATAAGATATTTTTTTTTTTAAAATTTGAATTCCTGACAAGGTAAATGAGTTTCTTGGAAGAGTATGTCAAAATTAGAGCAAAATTAAATTTAAGGTACACTCACACATACTTGTTTTTAGGTTAACATAATTCATCTTTTCTCTCGGTGACAGATTTTAAAATATATTTTTTAGAATTAACACGTATATTAATAATACAAAATAGACAGACACAAATAAAATCTTAAAATAAATACAATTAATAGCTACTATATATAATCAAATATAATTCAAATTTCAGAATGTTCCTTTGTCCCCCCTAAGCATAAGGGGAATCCACCAGTGTTTTCTCTCCCTTTTTCATATGCTTCCACCTTCACTTTCCTCTGTCTATTTTTTTTCTTCAATCTCTTCATTTCTTCAATATTCTCTTCAATCCTCTTATTTCATCTTCATAATTTGTAACAATCACAACCGCATTCAAAACTTTTACTACAACCAGAATTTAGTACTAAAGTGAAACGTGTCGATGGAAAGGCATGAAAAGATGAAAGTGGTTGAGAAGAGAAAAACAGAACGGAGCAGCCAGCGCCCACACGCAAAAGCTTCGTAGTTGAAACCTAAATTGCATAGATAGCTAGAAAGCAATAAACTACCATAAATAAAGATCTTACAGCCTTACAGACCTAGCTTCCTGTTCCAGTACTTTCCTTATCGTCTTTTAGTAGTTGTAAACATATAGTATAATATTATTTATATCTGCAAAATACCCCGTCTTGTTCCTTTTCTTGCTGTTCTCAAATTCAACAGCTACTATTATTATAATTTCTTCTTCTTCTTCTTCTTCTTCTTCTTCTTCTTCCTTGTCTATATAAATCGATCTCTCCTTCAGATGCAGCAGCTTTGGGCTTAAACGTCATGGAACTAAGGTGGATGTTCTTACATACATATGATACATATGTAATGTAAGAGAATCATTGTATTGTGGTGTTAACAAACATTATTGCTTGCAGTTTTGTTTTTTGACTTGTTTTGGCCTCGTTCGTTTTGCATGGTAATGATGATGGCGGGTCAAACTTGGGCAGCTGTAAGAAGAAATATAGAAACTGCGGTTGAAGTGGCTTTGTCGAAGGTAATAAACACTTGCACAAATTAAGCCTTTTTATTTGTTTAAAATCCTAGGATTCTGAGTAATCATTGCTGTTTTTGTACTTTTTTTTGAAGTCATTAAAAGTGAATTATTTCTCCTTTGTTATAATAAGCTATAATAGTTATTTAGGTTAAAATATAAAGATCAGTCGACCAACTCATTCGTTTAAGTGTTGAAATTTACGCCTGAAATCACCAAAGGATCGTTTATGAAAAATGTGGGTTATGTGACGCATCTTTATTAGAAAATATAATTTTTAAATAATCTTTTTTATATTATTTATCTAAATAATTTTAACAGGTATTATTCTCATAAATGCCTAACATATTAAGCTAAATGTTAATTTCTATCAATGTCTACATAATTAAATGATAAAAAAATAATATATTAAATAAAAGAAACAAAAACAGAACATACGTATTGATCTTAAGTACATATATCATAACTTTCTCTTTTAATTTTAATCCTTGATCAAACATGTTATGTCAGAGATTTTTTTTTAATTGAATCAAATAATATACGAATCACAATTTTTTTTATTAATATTATATTCAAGATATATAAATACGAAAATTTTAAAAGAACTTATCCTTCTAATTTATTCTAGACAAGACTCAATGAAATTAAATTTCAAATTTAATCAAACACTTAAAAGATAAAAATATTAAATAAAATTTAACCAATTTTCTAGACATTAATTAAGTGAAGTCATAGGTTATACAAAAATGAAGCGTGTTAAATGAGGTCAAAGAGCGACAATTTAGCTTTTATTGCATGGGAACAAGTGCTGCTTTCGATATCTGTTCTGTCACTTTCATTAATGGGAAATTACTGCCTTTGTATTTATTTAGTTTTTGTTAAATAATTGTTTTATTTTATAAATACTTATTTAGGAATATAAGTTAGTAATTAAATATTTCAAATTCTATTTTTATATTTTTTAAAATTTTAATTCTATCCTACTTTTTATTTGTTGGACCAGTATCGTTAATTAACTAAAAGAAATGACAATATCTAATAAATTTATGATATAAAAAAATATTAAAATTAAAAAATGTGAATTTATTATAATTTGAAAAATGATAAGATTTTATTTTTTAAATATTTTTTGAGAAATCTTATGATTTATTATATTATTTATAATACTATAACAAATATAATAAATATTTTTTATATTAATATTAAGAAATTAATACAATCCTTTTTCTGTCTTTTCGTCCTATCTCTTCCTAGTTTCATTTCATTTGTCTTTTTGTTATTGTCTATGAAGTAAACAGTAACAGTTACTTGTTATGTTCCATGCATTTAATGTTAAACTCGTGATAATTATTTTATGAAGATAAATAATTAAATATTTTACGTAGAAACATATAATTCTAAAAAATTGTTCAATATGTAGTTATGAGTGGGGTTATACGAGATTTATATATAATTAATAAATAGAATAGTTTTATGATTACATTATTTAAATATTAATTTCAAACAAAAATATTTAAATATTAAAGTGAAAAGATTGATACAGTTATGGGTAAACTATATTGTTCCTCACTAAACTATATTATCTCTCCTATTTTACGTATTGTACTTTCAAATTTTCTAATTTACTCATTAAAATTTGAATTGCTCATGTTTTGATAGCTCTGAATTATTTTATTATTATTATTATTTTATTACTTGACATTTTTTATTATTTAATATAAAATAATTAAAAATATAAAATAAAAATAGAAGGTGGTCGGACGCCATCGCCGACCACCGTCGACCTCCTTAGATGATGGTCGTTTGGTCCCAAATTTCATGGGTCGTTTTGTCTCGACATTCTGAGTTCGAATCCACCCTCCATTTTTCCGAAACTTGCTCTTAAGTCCATGAATTGGAGCTCAAAAGTGGAAGACAAAACATTTCAGTCGAGATTCATGGATTTTAGACATTTTCTGATGAAACAACCACTATATTCGGACCTAGGGGGTCGAGACGAAGAAGACCCATGAAATTTGTGACGGAACGACCACGATTTACGGTGGTAGACGGTGGCATCCAGCCACCTTTTGTTTTATTTTATATTTGAAATTAAATAATAAAAAATCATGTCATACAAAAATAATAAAAAAATAATTCAGAGTGATCAGAACATGAGCAATTCAAAAGTTCAGTAAGTAAATTAAAAAAATTAAAAGTACGATGAGTAAAATAGGAGATAGAGTATAATTTAGTGAGAAATAACGTATTTTACCCTACAGTTAAAGGCTAAACCGTGCATTTAGGGCTTTTTTCCAGTTACAAATTAGGAGTTCATATAGTTGGGCCCGTAGTACAGAATGAGGAGTATACCCAGCAGTACAGTGCATAAAAATTTAGGCCCAGTGTGAAAACAATTTAAAATTGTCTCTCTCTATAACATCATCATAAAATTTGAACGAAATTTTTTATTTTAAAAGTGTTGTATATATCTTATCGTTATATTTTTATATTTGTCAGTCCATTTCACACTTGGTTATCACATATATACACATGACAAATTTTCGTTTTAGATGTGAATTTGATGTTAACAATTTTCCTTTTAGATCCTTTTTAATTTTAAAATTATATTAATTAAATCATAATTCATCATTCTTTTTTCTAGTTTGAACGCGTTAGTTTTATGAAAAATAAAAAAAATTAAAATATAAAAAAAATTTACGATCACAACCGTAAATTAAATAAATAATAATGATATTTTTTTTGTAATTATTTACACAATAAATTAGCCATCACATAAATACCAAATAAGGAGAAGGTTAAAAAACCAATTAAACTCAGATAAAATATACATACGAATATATCTGATCGCATAAAAAACCAACCACAAAAAAGAATCAAACTATTGAAAGATCACAGATAAATCGTTAATCAAAGTCGAACGACGAAAAAAAATTAACCTTCTGCTTATTGGAGGTGGTATTGGCGAGTTCTAAGTGGAGAGCTACTCTATATTCCTGCCTTCCTGGCAAGCCTACATTTCCATCCACAAACCATATAGAAAATAGTCACATCTGCTATGCTAAATTAATATCAAACTCGCATGCCATTCATATATATTAGTGATATTGTAGCAGCAGTGACTTTCTCCTCTCTTTTTTCTTATGGTTGGGAGCATGTTTTAGGTGGCTCAACACTTGTCTAGAACCTACCAAGCTACGGGAAACATCTGAGACAACCTAGAACAAAGGGGTTTGTGCTTTTGTTCTGTCCTAAAATGCATGTTGGATTAATTTGTAATTCCAGGGTTGGTAGCAACGACACATATGTATCGTAAATAGGATTATAAATGACACTAGCAAGTGATTGATTTTTGGAAGAACTTAGGTCAAATGGTACAAAATTTACTTACGAGGAGGAATGGTTTTTACTGAACGAAAATTACTAGTTTAGGCCTTGGAATCCTAGGTGAGGTTGAGGGGCTTGGATGCCTTGATGAGGATAGAATTGAGTGGTTGATGAACTTATGAAATAGGTATTAATTATCTTAATATATGAAGGTTTGAGGATCTAATTAGTGATGATAATTTAATATAAATTTGACGGGTTCTTATCTGAATCGATCTTATTAGAGTCAAATTTGAATTAAATAGAATTTTGAGAACAAGATCGAATCAAATTCAAGTCCAAAATTAAAAATATCTTATTTGATATAGTGTAATTTTCTCTCTCTATAGGGATAATTGCTACCAAGAGGTGAAGAGTGTTGAGTCAACATGAAGTGACATAAACAAAGGATAATCGTGGGTAGGATTCAAATGCTATGATGGGTGTGTAGAAAAACTTGGGAAATTTTAGTTAAGACATGCGATGTCTATATGAGTCAGGATAAGATGAGAGAACAACCTTTTGCAAAAGATAGTGGGGATGCATTTATTAGAAATATGAATCAACTTGATGATCCACATGGTAATTGGTTCAAGACAGGACCAAAAACACATGGGTTGCAGATGTTTAAATGACAGTACAAAACTGTTGGAACTCGAAGAGATGATAAGAATGATTGTTGCAAAGGAGTACTCTTGAACTTGACATGTTTCTTTGTCTTAATTCACATCACTAATAAAATAGTTGATTACTTTTAGGTTAATTCACATGTTTAATTCATTAATTCTAAAACTAGTTTTTTAGAATGAGACATGATTTAGTTTTAATGGTTTTAAAATGGCATAATGCTAAAAATATCTCCCACGTTTACTAAAATAGTTATTTTGACCCTTATTATTTTTTAGAGCATTTTAGCACCTAACGTTTCACTTTAAGACAAAAAACTCTCTTTATAAATGAAAACAATTAGTTAACATGCGATCATGGCTCCAAAATATATAAGAACTTTTTTAACCTAAATGAAACGTGAGAGCTAAATATTCAGAAAAAAAGAATATGGGGCAAATTGATTATTCTATCAAATATTAGAGATATTTTTGTCCTAAAATAAAAGTTGGGGGGTCAAAACACTTTAAAAAATTGAATAGGGGGAAAATGACTAATTTGATAAACGTTGGGGGACTAATTTTAGTATTATGCCTTTTAAAAATATTATATGTGTAAAATACAATTAAATCATTAATCTTTATGAGCATAATATTTGTTCAAATATATTTTTTAATTTATTGACAACGCATAGACACCCTAAGACATAACTACTCGACCATTGAGAAAGAACAACACTTATCTTTACCACTTATACAATTTAATAAATTCCACCTATATGTGTAAATTATATAATAATAACCAACACGATTCAATTGTATATCAAGATTCGAGTCTCATAGATGACAAATACGAGTTCTAACAAAATCATACAATATAAAAAAAACAGTAACATAAACAAGAGCTAGTGTCCTTTGATTGGTATGAGGAGTCACTCAACCCTCTGTAATTGTTCTCCACCACTACAATTGTTCCAACCACTCATAATAATCCCTAGCTTCTGCCATACGGATTTAAAGCGCATCTTTTCTTCTTCCATTGATGATGAAACCTCAAAGCTTGTTACATCTCCTTTTAGGGTTTCACAAGAAGTGACCCCCCGATGACTCAGATCTTCAATTTCCATGTTCTAGGTTTTGGGGTCTATCTAGGGTTTGCTGCTGATAACTTGGATCCCCCTCTCTATCTCACACACACACACACACAACACGCAGTATAATTTAGGTTAATTTTGACCACAAATCAAACCTTTAAAACAATGGGATCCCAAAAACTTAGGGTCTTTCCTCTTTGCCTGATCTGTGTTCTAAGCTGAGAGAACTGGGAAACAGCAGTTTTAGGGGTTAGCGGCTTTAGGGTTTTCGCTTCATCTCTGTAAACTAGGGTGGGATTTGGAGGACAGGTCCAAAAGCTTCAATGGAGGGGTTTAACTGCGTATGCTCAAAAGGAGAGGTGGGAAGAAATGAAATTAAAGAAATGATCAAAAGAGTTTGGGGTCAAAGTACTCGTTCTGTTTTCCCTTTTGTGGTTTCAGACAGACACTTATTCACTTCATATGGGTAGATCCAGCACTCAAATCTTATGAGATTTGTGCAATGTCCTGACTCCCACTGTTACCGTTGGGGATGCAATATTGCAATGCCTAATCTCACCGTTCATCCCGTTTAGTTCAAGACGGAAGATTGTTAAGTAGGGTGATTAAAATATGATCGAGAGATTAAGAGTACTTGGGGTTTAGATATTTATAGTTCGAGTCTCTTGTCTCGAGATGTCATAGGACAGACATGGATTTATCTATTGTGTTAGCCAATACAGGATATAATAAGATCTCTTTGTATTTGTAGGAAAGCCCTATTTCTTTTCATTACTTTGTTGGACAAATGACTTGAGAGTAAATATACATTGTCATTTGAATTTTTTGTGTTTGAAAATCTCCTGATAATCATATTAAACCTCGCTTACATTTTAAATTGAACTAAGCCATATTTTAAATGAGTCAATATCAATTGTTTATATTAATTTTAAAAACTAAAACATAATATATATATATATATATGATTTTTCTATTTGTTCTTTTTGTAGGTTCATTTGTCTTCCACGTGTTTTACCTTTACTTCCTTTAGGAGCCTATCCCATGGAATGGGTAACATTTGTTGTAGCATATCAATGATGAGGTGAGTTCTAGTTTCAACATATGATCAATTAAGTGCAAGAATGACCAATATCATGGGGCTCTATTGCTTTTCTATATCTTGTATTTCTTTGGAAAACAACTCTTATACTACTCTCGGAATTTACTATCTAAATAAGAACAAACACCATATTTTACATTAAGAGTGTAAGAAAGCTATTTAAAAATATAAAACTTTAGAGAATATTGTGAAATTAGATCATCAATAAAAATATAAATAAATACG
The DNA here is from genome assembly GCF_006381635.1 of Hibiscus syriacus. Lineage (NCBI taxonomy): Eukaryota > Viridiplantae > Streptophyta > Magnoliopsida > Malvales > Malvaceae > Hibiscus > Hibiscus syriacus. The sequence continues at coordinate 321,896 of NW_024063367.1, read as the reverse complement.
TAAACTATATAAAAATTTAAAATTTTTAGATAATATTATCATAACTAGACATGTTTTTCAATATTCACAAAAAACCAATGGCCCATCGACAAAAAAGGTTATTGAATATTCACCAAATTCCATTAGACATGGAAGCATCAAGCGTGCAAACTATTGAAGATGCTGGCCAGTGGGCATAATGCTTCGTTGGAAACTTTAGGCATTAAACTTATATGAGAAGGTAGACCAATTAAATTGGATTTTTTTTACATTATTGAATTAGTTGCTTTTAAATCAATTGATTTTTATATCCAATTGTATTTTCATAATTTTAAAAAAAAATCTTTTTTTATATTATATTTAAGTATTTTTTATAATTTTTATTAATGATTTAATTTTATATATCCTAAAATTTTAAAAGTTCACATTCCTTAAAATTTTAATGTAGTATTTTTAAAAATTCACACTATTAATATAAAAATCTACATCCTCCGTAGTACGTAAGAACAAATATTTGGGAAAGTATTAGTATTAGAGCTTTTAATTTCCCATCAATTGTCAAGTGATTGCTTTTGTCACCAAAAAATGAAATTATTCTGTTATGATGTTTTCATTTTCCATTAATAACGATGACATCTCTGGCTTTGTGTTACTTTAGACTTCTTTTTATTGTTATTAACGCCCTAACCTAGTTTAGTACTGTCCAAAAAAAATTAATCTATTGCTATTTAAAAAATAGGTTTATTTCAAAATAATAATAATTTTTAATATAATAATTATCTTTAATTTAATCAGATTTCATATTCAATACATGGACAATGTAATCCTATAATTGTTAGTCAATTGATTAAAAATAAATCTATATACTTTAATATTTAATTACATCTTATCATAGCATTCACAAAATCATATTAGATAATATATCAAATGTAAACATACCTATTAGCGTGTGCTTATGTCACACCTTAGAGAGACGAAAGACATTAATTATACATCATAATTTTTGTTTGAAATTTCAAAAATGATAAGATTATATATTCTATTAAATATATCTTTTAATAAGAAAATAATAATTTCGTGATATTTAGATAATGTAGCATACCTCTTAGTATGTGTGTTCATATCCAGGAATGGTTTTGAGTTGTAAAAAGAAAAACATGGTTAAATATTTGCACAACCTAATTGGCTACTACTTCCTATAGGAAAAGTTCATCTAATGCCTAAGTGGTTTCCAAACCATCGAAGGGTTTACACAACCTATGCCAAGTATTGTCACTGAATCAGTATCTTGTTGACATGTAAATTCTATCATAAATGAAAAATATCCATAATTTGTACTCTCTCTCTATATATATATGTCTTGCTTGTGCACATTTTAAGGTATATATCTAGTAGTGTGAAATACTAGGAGAACAAAATGATTGGTATGTTGAAACATGTCTTCTTATGTTCCTTTACACATTGAAAAACATGGTTTGAAAGTGGAATAATGTTACTTGGAAGAGATGACATGATTTGAAAGTGGTATATATCCAATAAGATCATACCAACATTAATATATCGGACTCTTTGATTCGGTTGTTCTAATTAAGGTTATACGATGAAAGCTAAGATAAGGGAAAAGCATAATATCATTAACAATTAAAAGATCAGTCCACAACAAAATCCGAAATATGTTACAGAGGGGGGAAATGAAATGAAATGAAAAGCTTGTTCATAGTTCATACCATATTACATACCATACAGAAAGTAAGCAATTAACAGTGCATGATGCCTCTAAAATTTATCCATATGCCCTCTAGTGAACCACGTTTTCATAGATTGCTATTGTTGTAGGTCTCCTATGATTTGCCGAAAGACAGAAAGCCTGTGACCTGATGCTGCAAACAAACAAATACATGTGTGTGTATATATATATATGTGTGTGTGTTCATCATACGTGAAGGTGGTTTTTTCATTGTTATAATTAGGTAAAATCAAGAAACTTTTGCTGAAGAGACTTACCACTTGGTTAATTCCAGAGTTTTGCAGACAATTGAGAATCGAATTCGGGCTCCATTTATTAAGAACTGCCGAAGATTCATCAATCATATTGTCATGATTAATCCTTAAGTGCTCGATGCCTCGAGAGCCGAGTTCTTCAACCTGTTGAAGATTACCAGATTCTTCAGCAGTGCTCTCAAAGGAACCCCATGGCGTTTGAGTCAAAATCTTCTTTGCTTTTGTTCTCTCCTTTGCCCTCGCCCTGGCCTTGTCCCTTAAATCTCTCGCGAGTGGATTGAAAGTGGTTTTAGCTTGATGTTTGATATTTTTCTCTATCGCTTTAGGTTCCGCTGCGGATAACACTTCACCCTCCGATGTCGAGGAAGGGCTCTTTGCTGCGGCGGATGCAAAGCCGCCGCCGTTGGCATGGGTTCTCGCTAGCCTCTTGATTTCTTGCCTCGCCTGTATGAGCAACCACTCGACGGTTCTACTAGCCTTGTCGTAGCCCAACATGTCCTGCAGACCGAAGAACTCCCGAGCAACGTCAAGCGAGAGCCTCATTCTCCGGTCTCTCGGCCCGTTCGCCGTGTTAATCTTGCTGTGTAGGTATCTCTTGGAACTCGACGATCTCTTCCCAGGTGTCTTCTTCCCTACTTCGCTTGCATCGTTGCTCTTCTTGCTGGAATCAGGCACGTTAGTGATGGTGTCGGCCGAGACAGAATCAGCCGCCAACAAGGTGTGGTTATGAAGTAATAGATCACGGTCTTGTTGGAGAAAAACATCATAGTCTTGCAGTGCTTCTAGCTCACATTGGTTGTTATAAGGAGAGGGGAAATTGAAGAAGGAAAGTGATGGATCTGCAGCGAAATGTGCCATTGGGTCACTGCTGCAGCCATTGCCGTTTGAAGGAAACATTTTTCAAGAGATTTTTTGCAACCGGAAACAATCAAACAACCCTACCCTAAGGAGCTAGCTAGATGGTTGTAGCAAACTTGAGAATGACACATGAATCATAATGCAACATTTTTATCTCTAAAAAAAGCAATATAATCATGGTGTTTCCGTTGAACAGCTTCCATGATCTGCAAGCGAAAACTCTGTGTTGTTGCTTGCTTTGATACTTAACTAGCTAGCATTCAAAAAAGGCAAAGCAAGGACGACTACAGCCTGGGAAAGACAGCAGAGATGATGAACACTGTGCTATGTCACTGTCGTAAGAGAGAGAGGAAACCAGGGAATTGAATAACACTTGTGGGGAGATATACCCCTAAGAACCGATACCACACATAATAAAACCATCTTTTATTATTAGGTTTAATTCTAAATTCCATCCCTCTACTTTTACGAAAGACATGAAGTCGATCCTTATACTTTACTAAAACTAAGACTTTTGTCAATGGAGTAATGTTTCTAAACCCTTTTACGGGTTTCGAAATGCAATACCAAACATACTTTAGAATTCATAAAAAAATTCTGAAAGTGGTAGCTAAAAAGCTTGTCTATTTGCTTTAATTTGTCAAGAATTTGATCCTCAAACTTTACAGAAATTAAAATATTAGTCTAATTGTTCGTAAACACAAACTTTAATTATTAATTTTAGGATATAATCCACTTACATATCATAAAACTGATTAGTTTTACATGAAAATATAGTTATTAGATGAATCTAAATGAATGAATGAGATTAAACTTTGTATATTAGTAGTATCAATTTTTCCTTTCCAATTGCTACATAAAAAAAGAAAAAAGAAATCATTCATCCATTGATTATCTTTTTATGTAAAATTAATCAAATTTATATACCGTAAGTGAATTCTACCTCATTAACTTTGATTAATATGTTGCATATTAATTGTTGAAGTTGACGGACCAAAATATGCAATTCCGGTTTATGTGTTTACAAACGAATAGACTAACATCTCAGACTTTGTAAAATGGGATACCAGATTCTCATAAATTAAAGGGAGTATCTTATCATCATTTAGAAACTAAAGGGGTAAAATTTTTAATTAGACCTTCATTATCATCTTCATAAGATGTTAATCCAATTGTACATGTGTAGACACTAATTTTTCATTTTCATTTTATTATTATTATTATTAATAATATTATTATTATTATTTATAATTACAAGCCCAAGATCCTGAGGCCCGTTTTACACAACCAGAACCGGCCCAAACCAGATGGAAACCTAAACCCATTAAGGGTTTTTGCTAGGGTTTCTAACCCTAGCGTCGCCGCCACCGCCTCAAGCTTCCAGCCGCCTCTGCCACACCACTGCCGACGCTCCCACTGCCAGGTGACCCAACCCGCTGCAGCCACGACATCACCGCCTCTAAGAAGCTTCCAGAAAGCACAGATGACCACCCACGTCGAGACCCTACTGTGAGTCACCACTAGAGGTTCAGTGACTCACCGAGGGCCATTCTTATAACCGGTCCGTGGCAAGGTTCGTGGTGGTTATAAAAGCCACCGATCCTGCGAAAGAAAAAGGCACGAACATCAATGACGAACACCAACAGCAAGCAACAAAACCAAAGAAAAGAAAAAGGAGAGAAGAAGAAGAACTTACCTTGCCAGAGAACCCCAAATGTCATCAGAGAACTGAAAATACTGAAGGTATTTTCTTAGATCTAGGAAATTACAGGGATTTTTAGGGGAAATGGAGGCCATATTCGGCCTTAGGGTTAAAAGAGGGAAATTCGGTGTCATTTTCCAGAGTTCTGGCCATCGTGAATGGTGCCCGGCGGTGGCGATCGGCGTCGGAACTTGACCGCCGGCTGGTGGCCAGCCAACCTCCGGTGGGAGGTTTCTAGAGAGAGGAGAGAGAGAATTTGAAATTCTCTCTCCTAGAGAGAAAATGAAAAAAAATGAAAAATTTGGTCCAAGAGGATCGATTAATGGGTATTTATACCCCTCCCCGAAAGACGTCGTTTTGGGGAGGGGTATATGTGTAATTTTCTAATGGGAAAACCCTTTCCGCAGTCATTCAAGTTTTATAATTTTACGTTTTAGTAACTGGAATTACATTTCTGAGCATATTAATATTGTCTTCGAATTTTATTTTATTCTATTTTATTCCTTACCTGTATATTTATATGTTTAAGGTAAAATATCATGATTAGTCCTTTTAATTTTATTTGTTTTTATTTTAATCCCGAATAATTAATTATGGATAAATTACACTGTTAGCATTAGAATTTTATAATAATTTGAATTAGGACTTTTAGGTTTTATATTTTATATTTTAGTTACTAATTTTTTAATTCTTTTCATTTTTGACCATGAATTTTAATATTTTATATTTTAATCCTATTATTTTAATTTTATGTTTTTTAGTCACTATTTAATTGCAATGTAATTTATTATCATTTCAATTTCAATATAATACTTTGATTATTATTTTTATTTTATTCTAGTCATATTAATATATATATATATATATATATATATATATATATATATTAATAAGTATTATTTAATTAGTTCCACCAATTAATTAAATAATACTTATTTATATATATATATATATATATATATATATATTAATAAGTATTATTTAATTAATTTCACCAATTAATTAAATAATAATATTTATTTATTTTTAATATCAAAGAAAAGGGCAGTCTTAATATAACTAGATGTCATATTCTGGTATTTTAAAAATAAATAAATATCCTACTTATAAAAATAAAAAATACATATTGTTTTATTTAAATTAATTTCTTAGGAAAAATTATTATTGTTAATCTTTATTTATTTTTCAAATATTAAGAAAGGGAAATCTTAAAGCAACTAGATGTCATTTTCTGATGTTTTAAATAAATAAATATTTTATTTATAATTTATAAAAATTATTTAATATTTTTTCTTCCTTAGAATTATCCGATTAAAATACGAAATAATAGGATTATAAATTAAATTTATATTTGAATTCTTAAATTCTAATATTATAGACAATTTATAATCGACAATGACCAATTTTGGTCGTTGTGGGGTGCTAATCCTTCCCCAAACGTAACCGACCAAAAATCCCTTTTTATTATTAAAAAGAATGAATTTTTGGTTAAACGTAGATCAGTTTATCTTTTAACCGATGTTTTCTTAAAAACTCTTTTAAAAGATGATTTTTAGGTATTCGACCTACCTTACTAAAAAAAGGTCGATGCCGACTCCCAAAACATTTCATAAAAACCATTTATTTATCCACATTATTTTTCCCGCCAAAGTAAAATTTCCTGCCCGGGCTAAAACTGGTTACGACAGCTTGGCGACTCCGCTGGGGACCCTGGTTAACCTAAGTCGATTATATATATTGTCTCTATAATTAGAAATTAAGAATTCAATTTTATTTAATTTATGATTCTTTTTATTTCTTTCAAATTATTTTATACCCTTGTATATTTATTTGTATTTAATTGCTTTTTAGATATTAATTTTTGTGTGAAAATTTCTCCTCACACACAACACTTGCATTGCATAACATAAGCTTTATAATTGAGCTTTTCCCTTTTAAGTGGGAGTGAAAGCGACGTCTTCGTGAGAATTTATTCTCCGTGTCAGACCTAGCAAGTAACTTTTGGGGTTCATATGCTCTATGTCTTCGTGAGAATTTATTCTCCGTGTCAGGCATAGAGAAATGTGTCCCCTCGAATTGAACTCGATCTGCTTTAAGTCTGTAATGGACCAGGATTGAGGGTTCGACAGCCCAATGGGACACCAACAATGACAATTCGAGTACCTTTACTCATAGAACTGAAACTCTGCATATAGTAAACCCTAGAAACTCTCCCGATATGAAACCATGCCGAAATGTTGTCCAAAATAGGTGTACACAAAGGAGAAATAAGCTCTAGCTTTTGTCTTTTAAATTTATTTATTTTTCTGAATAAATGCATACGAACTAGTAATCATGCGGTTAGGTTAATTTTCCAAACAAAGCATGAAACTAGAAAACATGAGGTTAGGATTTATACCATGATAGATAGAATATTTTCTTTCCATTAATTGGTGTTAACCTTTTTATTTTTTTCCTATTTTATTTTTTACATTGCTTTAATTTGTTTATATTGATTTCTTTTGTCTGCATTGCATGATCATGGCATAACCAAAAGGTGTTGATTTAAAAGACTGTTCATTAAATTGGAAAGTTTTCATAAATGGACAAAAAGTTTTATGATCAAGCAAAATATGACGCAGCCAAGGAATGACATCCTGAGGGAACTCTGAAGATAGAGGAGAGCTATACACCCAAAGATCGTATGCCCATTGAAGAGCAAAAGGATATACGAGAAATAAGAGAGCAGATGTCCAAGATGATGGTTAGAATATATGTTTTGGCCAAAGGAAAAGAGATTCCTGCACAAAAAGAGGGAGATCTCAATGAATATAACCTTGCAATTTCATATATGCAAGGAACTTCATATCTTAACCAATTTAAGAAATTATAGACAGTCATCATTCGTATTAACAAATTGTCTGGAGATACCAAATAAATGGTGACAACTTTAAAAGCTCCCAGAAATGAGAGGAAATCATACAATCTGAAATCATCGAAGTTTAATTTGCTCCCGACGTCTAAAACTCAGGTTCAATCCAAGACAAAAGGTGGTTCTTATTTTGATGTTATCCCTATATCATATGAGGAGTTGTACGAGAAGCTACTTGAAGCAGAAGAAGTAGCTCTGCATTATATGAAGCCGTTTCAACCTCCGTATCCGAATTGGTATGACATCAACGCTTATTGTGAATATCATGCCGGAGCTCAAGGACATACCATTGAGAATTGCCTTGCCTTAAAATATCGAGTCCAATGTCTTTTGGATCATGGAATCTTAGAGTTTAGGATAAATGATCAACCTAGTTTGTTAACTGAAGGTTCGGCTAGATTAATACAAAAGTGGTCAATGGTAAGAGCATCAGTAGGGACACCCATAAAGAAGAAGATTTGCTGAGGTCTGAGGCTCAAATACGTCATTTAAAGATTGAAAACGATAAATTGAGCACCAAAATGAAAACCATACATTAATATTTCCAGAAGGTCAGTCAAGACTTTCAAAACGCTGGCTTTGGAAACACCCCAGAAGAGTGGATAACAGGGGTCACTAAATTGAAAAAGAACTGCAACATAAATGAAAGACGGGCCAAGAAGTTTTCTCATGATTTACGAGTTGCAGAAGAAAGACGCAATACATCTGTCAGTGAATTGAAAAGATGTCAAGCTAAAAATCAAATGTTGAATAGTTCTATGACCAACATGGAAGCATCATATCATATTCATCAGCTTGAGATCGATGCTGAATCAAAAGCCACTATGACCAAGAACAAGACATTGAAAAAATGTTTAGATGATTATGGAGATATTGTACGAGAACTTCTTAAAGATAATGATTCTCTCACAAGAAAAAATGAACAACATTGTTTACAACTCCGAGATTTGACACAGAAGATGAAGGAAAAAGAGAATATCATGAAGGAAGGTGTTGTTCAAGCAAATAATGTGGCTCATAAGCTAGTGGACTTAGCTGGCTTTGCAAGACAATTAAGGCAGGTTGATAACTCCACACCTGAACATGAGTGGAAGTTAATTAGGCTTTTAAGAGAAATAGAGAAATTAGGAGTGAAAGCTATCCCCTACATGTAAAAGTTTGGTTTGATGCACCGAAACTTTTGTGTTCAATGAAATCTGTTCTAAGATGATCACTCTTGATTAACACCTTTTGTTGCATTTGCATTTTGCATTCGTATTTTTTCATTATATTTGCACTTTTTATATTTGCATTTGCATTTTTATATTTTCATTTACATTTTCATTTTATATTTTCATCTTTGCATTGCACAGTTTGCATTCTTATTTTTGCATTTTTGCATTTTTGCATTTACATCGCATTTTTATTTATTTAAGTATTGTTATATACATTAATTATAAAAACATGTAAATAATTCCTGAGAGGTTTTTGTAATAGTAAAACCAAGATCATTCATTCATATTATTGTACCATCATCATGAAAACAATGGAGCAATCTTATGAAAGACTACAAGATCAGTGGCCAGAACAATTGACAGAGTTACCTCAGGATACAAGGAAAGAAGCATCACAAGATGGATCAAATCAAATTACTCAGGGGATGACATCTGATAAAGAAGATATAACTGCTAAAGAGCAACAATGCTATCAGATTGAAGAGTTAAGAATGATAACATACCCTGGGGCATTCCACTCGAACTTAAAGAATAGCCTCATTTCACAATATGAGGAGAGATTCAAGAAGGTGGATGAAACAATCATAAATATGAAAAGTGTTAGTGCCCACCACAAATAATTAGAAGCAAGAGAGCTCAGCTTGGTTCTAGACTTGGTTATTCCCCATGAATTCAAAATGCTTGATTTTGAGAAATATGATGGCACCAATTTTCCCCTAATCCACTTGAGAATGTTTTGCAGAAAAATGGAAGGATATTTAAATTCTGATGATTTGTTAATTCACTCTTTCCATGATAGCCTCATTGGACCAGCAGTAGTATGGTACAATCATTTGAACCAAGAACAAATCAAGAGATGAGTTGATTTAGATGATGTATTTTTTGGACAATATCAGTATGTTAAAGGTTTAGCTCCAACACGTATGAATCTTCAAGGAGTAAAAATGAAAGCCAATGAAGGGTTTCAAGAGTATGCCTTAAGATGGAGATTTGCAACACAAGTTCAACCTCCAATGTTAGAAGAAAAGATATCACATATATTTCGTGATTCCCTTCCCGCTCATTTCTTTGAGTTAATGTTGGCAAATACGACGAAGGAATTCGAGAATCTTATGACAAATGGAGAATTAATTGAAAGCATAAACATCAAAGGAAACTCAAAAGTCACATCCAAGAGCCTGACAAATCAAAAAGTGAAAACTGATGATGTGAATGAATTTCACATCCAGAGTCCCCGCAATTGTAAAATAAAAAGAGCAAGTAGTTGTTCGGATCGACCAAAGAAAGTCATGCGATCAAGAAATACTTTGGAGGTGTTCCAAACTTCCATTTCAGACTTGTACCCTCATTTGGTTAAAGGTTAATACATTACAACAAGATCGGTGAAAGTGTCACCAAAACCTTATGCCCATTGCTATGATCAAAATAGATTCTGTAATTTTCACTTAGGATTAAAGGGGCACTCAACAGGGAGTTGTTGGCCACTGTTAAAAGAAATAGAGATGTTTGTTGACAAGGGAGTCTTGACACAAGAAATGATCAAGAAATGGGGGCAAATAAGGATGAAAATCCTGGGCCAAGTACACACCCAACATTAAAGGAATGATAGAGCAAGCTAAACAAAACAAGTGGAAGTTGTTATCCACCACTGTAGTACTTTCTATTTTCAGCATCTTGTTTGAACATGTTTTTTGTTCTTTTCTCCGCCTTTTATGCAATAAATAAATTCATGTTGCTTGTAAGGTTATGAGCATTGAATCAATTTGGCAATCTTGCAGTTCTTTGAATATCAACTGGATTAAAAAAACTCTGTATGATTAGAGTTATAATCTTTGACAAGATATCAAGATTGAAAACTAGAAAAATAAGAACCCTTGCTCATACCTCAGAAGAAATACACCCAAATACTTCCCTCTTACAAATATGAGATAGTCTTCTCCTATTGCAAGGAATTACAAAAAGGCTTGGTATTTATATATAGGAGCGTACAACATGGGGCATCGTTGGTGTATTGTAAAGTTGACTAGATTGCTTTTCTATTGATGAAGTTTGACGATGAAACTTTGACAAATCTAGTCTAAAGTCAATTGCTTGGAAATTTAAATTTAGTAATGAGATTTTCTGAATTCCACCAAATACATAGGCTATAACAAGTTCTCCAATGAAAAAAAAGAAAAAGAAAAAAAAGTCATATATTCAAAGCATGACCTTGATCGGGTATTTGGCAGTTCGGTATTTACTCCACTGTGATTGTCAATTCAAAGACATTGTGATGAGTTGAACCCTTTAATTAGTCTAATGAAAAAAAGTCATATATTCAAAGCATGACCTTGATCGGGTATTTGTCAGCTTGGTGTTTGCTCTATTGTGATTGTCAAATCAAAGACATTGTGATGAGTTGAACCCTTTAATTAGTCCAATGAAGGCTAATGTCAATAAAGCTAAAATCAGCTAGCCAAAATGGCAAAAGAAGTTTTTGAAAAGGAAGACCTATTATAGTCTATTTCACACACTTACACACAGAAATTTCATTATTAGACTAATGTTTTCATACTGCTTTGGCTAGAATCAAGGATTTCAGAGAATTGAAATGGAAGTATTCTAGAAGGTCTAGTAACCATTATACTAGATTGCGTCATTTTATACGTATCCAGTTAAAATACCAAGTCCTTAAAGTGAGGCATGTGACAAAGTTCACAAAAGAGCGAGAGAGAAATGACATCTTAAATAGATGTAACCATAAAAATTAGGAAAGTCATCCTAAAACCAACCCAAATTTTGATATTTGTCAAAGAGTTATAATTCTCAAACATTAAAGAGTTTTTTATTCTTTTGATAATATTTGAATTCATGCTTATGATTTGATTCTATTGTGAATCTGTGATAGGCAACACTTTACAAAATTCTTTCATTCTTTGATAAAGAAAGGAGAAAAAACATTTTCAAACAGGACAGTCTCAAATGAGAAAGGTCCTTGAAGCAAATTGTTGCCTATTCTACCTCTATTGAAGAAAAAGAATGAGCAAGGGGCAGAATGATGAAACATTTCACTTTCTTGAAAGCAAGTAGTCTAAGAAGCCAGAAAGTCTGGAGAATTGAACTTGTAAAGATCTCATGTGACATTATTAGCAATTCATCAAGAAAGATTACCCTATTTAAAAGGGACATTTATCTCATGCTGATAAAGATAAGCATTACCAGACAAATTAATTCCCTCAGCCATCAATTCATATCCTTTAAAAGATTCTTCCGTCACAGAGCTATAAGTCTTATTAAGGTGTATTATGGGAATGAACAAGTCCACCAAATACACTTCGGTTATACCGTGATATTGGCTCAAGTTTTGATACATCATTACTGTCTTTTCCATGCTGATCATGTTCCTTGGCAGGATTATATCCATTATATCCTTCAGAAGATTGCTGAACTTGAAATTGAGAACTTATAGGCACATAATAAGACATTGGAACAAATTTTACACTTATAGGCCTTTCATATGGAGTAACATTGGTTACAGGATTCCAAAAGTAGAGATAACCAGTTTTACTATCAACTAAACATTTCCATGTTTCGGGAAGAGTGGGATATGGTAGTGTGTATCTTGGAGAAACAGAAAAGAAAGTCGTTGTAGCAGCCATTACAAGAAAAGACTCCAACAAAAATCTTTTAGTTCATCCCGATGATGTTTATTTCTTCTAGTAAGGTTGTTATATGGGATGTCACCGACAACAAGGTTAAATCCTCCAAATCTACTCATCAATTGCTCCAACCGATCATCATTCAGTTCTTGCACATCTGCTTTCAAAGGTATGCTGAGCCGGTAGAGGGCAATCTCTACACCACCGATCCCAGAGAAAAGAGACAGGACATTGATGTACCTGGTAAACATGTCTCTTAAGACTGAAGAATGATAAGTCACTATATCGACCTGGAATAGATTACCAAGCGATTCATACCACTCTGTCCGACTAGACCCCTCCATATCCAGAAGATGATCACCTCATTCAGAAGATGCACATATCTCATACATTTCCGTCCGAATGATTGATTACTTCTTAAGTTTGTAACAACATGAAAAGAATTCCTCAAGTTACTTGACAATTGTTGTTTAGTGACACCAGAATGACAGTATTCAAGATAAACAGATTTGGGGAATGAATAGAGCCACGAGTACCCTCAGTAGGGCATTATCAAAATTGTACCTCGTGGGAATCATGAGATTCAAATCAAACAAACATTGAGAGTAAGCCTTACAATTTAGAATGTTGGGGCATTTTTGAAGGCCCAATTCAGAAAGATCCATGCGGGACATCTTGAAAACCCATTTCAATAAGAAATAGAATATTGGGGCATTTTGAAGGCTCACAAAAATATGATTATTTTAGCATTCTTGGAGGCTCATCAACAGGAAGCAAATGTTGGGGCATGCTGAAAGCCCCTTTCAATCAGAATCAAGAATGTTGGTGCATTTTGAACGTCTGTGTCAGCAAATGTTGGGGCATACTGAAGACCCACATCATCATATGTTAAAGATCATTGATTTGAGCAAATATTTCCAATAAGACAGAAAGGAATGAAGAATGAAAATGGTGAAACAGTGACAGTAGAGCTGACTATACACAATTCCTTCGTTTATCAAACAGTTGCATTAGGATCATGGTGTTGAACAAATATCTACTCAGCAAGTATGGTTTCAAATACTCAATCTTCTTAACCATGTATCACATAACAGCGTGTTGTTTGTTAAGATACATCACGATTGCATAAATAAATATGGTCCCCATATAGACCATTCGATCCAGGGTTCATTTTCTCAAAATATCGACTTTGAATTTTGTATTCTGTGTGTCGGTGATGATAAGACATATTTCTTTGAGGTTTCTGGCAGTTAGTTTCAACCATATTGTTGGGCTACGAATATGTTTTTCACAACAGCTTTTGCTTACTTGATGACATTGAAGAGGGAGGCTTGAGTTTACATATATTACCCTTATTCCCATTGTTACTGGGGTTATCATTATCAGTTAGGGTGAACTGAGTTTTCATCTATTTGGTTTATCATGTGTGTTTCATCTACAGTAACAAGAATTCCATGAACATCCTTCCGTACATGGCTCCTATAGCTAATATGTTTCTACTTCCTAAAACACTCATTATGGAAGAAAATGTGATGGATATCACACTTGCCCTTGCTCAAGATGATATCAAGATCATTTGGTATCTATTATTCAATTCGGCATTAATATATTTTGTGAATTTGACCAACTTTTTGGTCATGAATCACACCAGCATCCCATTTGTATTCCCACTGAGTTTTGTTCTCAAATGGTCTTATGATATCTGTCGTAAACATTTTTAGTCCGGGCATGAATTTTTTTTCTTGGCGGGAAAAGTGATGTGAATAAATGGTTTTTAAAATGATTTGTGAGTCGCCATCGGCCTTTTGGGTCAGGTAGGTCGAATACCTAAAAATCATCCTTTAAAAGAGTTTTTAAGAAAATATCGATTAAAAGATAAACTGATCTGCGTTTTAACCAAAAATTCATTCTTTTTAATAATAAAAAGGGGTTCGTGGTCAGTTACGTTTAGGGAAGGATTAGCACCCCTACAACGCCCAAAATTGGTACTTTTTAATTATAAATTGTCTATATTAATAGAAATTTAAAAATTCAAAATATATTTAATTTATAATCCTATTATTTCAAAATTATAATTATGAAAATATATTGAACATAAATAAGATATTTACTTATTTAGAAATATCAGAAAAGAACTTCTAGGTGCCTTAAGACAGCTCTTTTCTTCGATATTAATAAATAAAAATAAATATTAAAAATATAATAATTTAAATAAAATTAAATTATAATTTTTATAATATTTAATTATTTAAAATATCAAAATAGGACATCTAGTTGTATTAAGACTGCCATTTTCTTTAATATTGAAAATAAATATACATTATTATTTAATATATATATATATATATATATATATTTATGTGACTAATATGAAAATAATAATAATATAAAAGTAATAACAAAATAATATTATAAATAAATAATGTTTAAAATAAATTTAAAAGCAATAATATTAAATTGCCAAATATAAAAACAATCAGGATCAAAGTGAAAAGAAACAAAATGTTGGGGACTAAAAAGAAAAATATCAAAATTAAAGGGCATAATTCGAATAAAAAACTTAGTGCTAATAATGTAATTTAACCTTATTTAATTAATTCGGGTTAAAAAATAAATTATAAAAATTATGAAGGACTAAATAAGGCATTTAACCTAAATATATGTATAATACAGGTAAGGACTAAAACATAATAAAATAAAATTCGAAGGTTGAATTAAAAGGTTCAAAATTCAATTTTAGTAACTAAAATGAATAATTACAAAACTCGGATGGCTGCGGAAAGGGTTTGGCCATGCGCAAAATTACAGATATACCCCTCCCAAACGGCGTCGTTTGGGAAGAAGTATACATACCCCAATCGGTTGGCCCGAAGGGCCAGCTTTCTCATTTTTCATTTCTTCTTCTCTCTCAAAAATGAGAGAGCCAGAGTTCTCTCTGGCTTCTCTCTAAAACGAGAGAAGACAGTCCCGGTCAGCCACTGCTACCAGGCTCCGACCATCGATGCCGGCCACCGTTAACGGTGGCTAAAAAATTCTAAAATACACCAAAATATAGATCGGGACAATCTAAAACCGATTCTGGTGTTCTTTTTCCCTAAAAAGCTCCCAGTCGGAGAAAATCTACGAAAGTACCTTCGGTTTTCGTTGTTTCCGGCGACGGTTAAGACTCTCCGATGACAGAGTAAGTTTCTTTCCTCTCTTCTCTCTTTTTTTTTTCTGGTTGCTGTGTTGTTGTTGACTGGGATCGTTGGTAGTTTTTTTTTGTATCTCGTTTCTGTTTTTTCTCTTCTCTTCCTTTTTTTTTGCAGGATCCGGTGGCTTTCATAGCCACCACCGGTGATGGCTTCAGACCGGTCCCAATGAAGTTGCTTAGGTGAGTCACCATAGCTATGGTGGTGACTCACCGTAGAGCTCGACATGTGGAGAGGCAGCTGGCCTTTTGGAGGCTTCGGCGGCGGACGTGTGTCCTTCTGGAACCAACGGCGGCGGCTAGAACGTGGCCCTAGGGTTATCATAACCCTAGGGTTTCTTTCTGGAGGGTTCTGGATCGTTGGATCATAGCCAGATCCAATGGCTAATAGCTGATGGCGGCTGCTGGAATGAGGCGGTTGGGATAGGGTTGAGAAACCCTAGTTGAAACCCCAAATTGTTTCAAGGTTTCTATTTAGGTCATTTTTGGGCCATCCGAGATTATTGGGCCTATGATGTAATTTGTAATATATATATATATATATATATATATATATATATATATATATATATATAATAATAATATTATATTAATAATAATTATAATTATTATTATGAAAAAATTAATGTCTACAACTGCCCCTCTTTGCTCATTCTTATGTTAATGAGAATAGAGTAAAGACGAAAAAGACAATAATTTTTTCATTTGGACTCTATTGAGTAGGATGAAAATATTTGAAAACATCATGCACTGAAGGACTTACAGATGTGGGAAATAGTTTACTAAGTAAGAAACTATGGAAATTATTTTCTTACTATTCAACAATTTCATTTTTAGAAAAGATTGAATAAGAAACTATGGAAAATCGTTTTCTCATTCTTTTTCAAAATAACTTGTTGATTGGGTAACATGCCCCATTTCAAAATAACTCGAAATAACTGTCTCAAGCGAGACAAATCTTTGTTTTAAGAAAAACAATCTCAAGTGAGATAAATTTTTGTTTCAAGTGAAACTGTCTCAAGCGAGACAAATTTTGTTTTAAGAAAAACAATCTCAAGTGAGATAAAGTTCTGTTTCGAGTGAAACTGTCTCAAGCGAGACAAATTTTGTTTTAAGAAAAACAATCTCAAGTGAGATAAAGTTCTGTTTCGAGTGAAACTGTCTCAAGCGAGACAAATTTTGTTTTAAGAAAAAAAATATCAAGTGAGATAAAGTTCTGTTTCGAGTGAAACTGTCTCAAGCGAGACAAATTTTGTTTTAAGAAAAACAATCTCAAGTGAGATAAAGTTCTGTTTCGAGTGAAACTGTCTCAAGCGAGACAAATTTTGTTTTAAGAAAAACAATCTCAAGTGAGATAAAGTTCTGTTTCGAGTGAAACTGTCTCAAGCGAGATAAATTTTGTTTTAAGAAAAACAATCTCAAGTGAGATAAAGTTCTATTTGAAAACATACTGCACTGTAGGTCTTATGGATGTGGGAAATAGTTTACTAAGTAAGATACTATGGAAATCGTTTTCTTACTTTTCAACAATTTCATTTTCAGAAAAGATTGAATGAGAAACTATGGAAAATCGTTTTCTCATTATTTTTCAAAATAACATGTTGATTGGGTAACATGCCCCAATCTCAAGATAATGTTGTTTGGAAATAGTTTACTAAGTAAAAAACTAAGAAAATCGTTTTCTTACTTTTCAACAATTTCATTTTAGAAAAGATAAAATGAGAAACTATGGAAATCATTTTCTCATTATTTTTCAAAATATCATGTTGATTAGGTAACATGATCCAATCTCAAGATAATGCTCATTCTTGTGGATTACGTCCATATATTCTTCAGATGTTTACATGATTCCTGTATTTGCGGTTTTGAATACCTTCTTCTTGTAAGGTATTTCTTACCATGAATCTTCTTGTTCTTCTGAAGATCTGTAAAACTTCATGTTTGAATGCACTCAGATGTATCAATGTAATGCATTGTCTATTGTGCAAATGATGTTCTTATGAATGTATGAATGTTGATGCAATTTTCATTTGATTTCAAAGTGGTGAACTTGGTCTTCCTTTACTTCATCATTTATTGCCAATGTTACCTCTAGATATCAGTGTAGAAAATTATGCTATCAAGCTTGCATTTCTGCAGAATCATATGATCAACTTGTATCTTGGTGCCATCTTTGCTTCATTTAAGTCTCAGAAGAAATGTTTTATTTGTGGAACTCTTGCCGTAGTCAGAACAATGACTTTGATGCCCCATTTTATCTTTGGTAACATCAGCTTTCTTTGTCTGGACATGTGTAGAAATCCAATAAAGCTTTCATCTTTGAAAAGATAATCTATCATCTTTAAAAAGAGAATCTATCATCTTTGAAGAGAGAATCTATCATCTTTGAAGAGTGTAGATGTAGATATATCTGACTTAGCGAGGATTAATTAGGAGTGTAGAGTCTGTTCTGATTTGACTCTTGAAACAGATCATAAGGAAGATTTATCCTAATTCCTTTCATGTCTCCACATCTAATTAGATTTCGAATAAGGCAACTTGGACCATATCATGTCAAGATGCTTAACAACAACCTGTCATTCAACCTTAGTTGACTCCACTAGTTTCTTGTTGTCAAAATTTCAGCTCTCCTTCTGTGGAAAGAAATCTTCATCATATCTCACTTCTAATCTTAGGGTTAAAGAAGACAGACTTCATCTTGGATCAATAAATGGAAACCATATGATTGCAACATTGGTTCAGCACCATAATCACTGGTTCGTAAAACATTTGAAAATACATTCATCTTTTCCTGTGGTTTCTGTCGAGATGTAAAACATTTGAAAACACATTCATCCTTTCTTGTGGCTTCTTCCCGGATTTCTGGTCAGGGAGGCTTTTTCGTAGCGCTCAGAAATTCGTATAATGTCACAAGACCACTTGAGAACAAAACTCAATAGGAATACAAATGAGATGCTGGTGTAACCAAAAAATTGATCAAATTCTCAAGATATGTTAGTGATGAATTGAATAAGAGATACCAATTGATCTTGATATTATCTCGGGCAAGGGCAAGTGTGGATCACGTTTTCTTCTATAACTGAGCGTTATAGAAAGTAGAAACACTTTAGCTATAGGATCCATGTACAGAACGATATCCGTAGAATTCTTGCTGTTGGGGATGAAATGCACATGATAAAACCAAAATAGATGAAAACTCAGTTCACCCTGGCTAGCAATGATGATCCCAATAACAACAGGAATAACAGTAATATAAGTGAGAGTCGAGTCTCCCTTTTCAATGTCATCAAGTAAGCAAAAACTGATGTGAAAAACAGTTTCATAATCTTACATTATGGTTGAAACTAACTGCCAGGAATCTCAATCAAATATTTACAATCATCACCGACACACAAATGCAAAATTCAAAGCTGAGATCTTGATGAACTGAACCCTGGATCGAGTAGTCTACCTGGGGACCATCTTTATTCATGCAACCGTGATGTAGCTTAACAAAGAACACGATGTCATGTGAAACACGGTTAAGAAGATTGGGTATTTGAAAACATACTTGCTGAGTAGATATTTGTTCAACAACATGATCATAATGTAACTGCCTGATGAACGAAGCAATTATGTATAGTCAACTTCACTGTCATTGTTTCAGCATTTTCATTCTTCATACATTTCTGTCTCATTGGAAATATTTGTTCAAGTCAATGATCTTGACACATGATGATGTGGGCCTTCAGCATGCCCCGACAATTACTGATACGAACGTTCAAAATACATCAACATTCTTCATTCTGATTGAAAAAAGCTTTCAGCATGCCCCATCATTTTGCTGATATAAATATTCAGGATACATCAACATTCCTGATTCTGATTGAAAAGGGTTTTCAGCATGCCCCAACATTTGCTTCTTATTAATCTGACCCTTAAAATGCCCCACATGGATCTGTCTAAAGAACCTTTAAAATGCCCCAATATTTGCTAATACAGATGTTAAAGTGTGCTCAACATTACTTCTTGTTGAGATGAGCCTCCAAGAATGCCCAAATATTCATATTGTGTGAGCCTTCAAAATGCCCCAATATTATATTTCTGGTTGAAATGGGCCCTCAAGATGTCCCTCTAGATCTGTCTGATTCACTCTCAATGTCTGTTTGACTGGAATGTCATGATCCTCACGAGGTCCAATTTTGACAATGCACTGTTATGGGTATTTGTGGCTTTATTCGTGCCCCAAATCTATTTATCTTGAATACTCTCATTCTGGTGTTGCTAAACAGTAGTGTTGTCAAGTAACTTGAGGAATTCTCTTCTTGTTATCACAGAATTAAGAAGTACTCAATCATTCTGAAAGAAATGTCTGAAATATGTATCTTCTGAATGAGGTGACCATTTTCTGTATCTGGAGGGATTTAGTCAGACAGAGAAAAATAAATAACTTGGTAATCCGTTCCAGGCTGACACAGTGGCTTATCATCTTTCAGTGAAGGCCATCTCTGAAATATACTTTTCTGTGGGAAAGAAACCAATTTATGCGAATAGTAATATGATGCAATAGCAAGGCTACATATACAGTGGTACATGCTCATCAAAAATCCGCACTCATGCAACATGTTGATTCTGATAACAACTCATCTGATTATGAAGCGATCTTTCATGATGATTTCACAAATATTGATATTTCTTATGATCTGAGAATATCATGAATTCTGATTCTGATGAGGAGAATAAATTGTTATACTTGACAAAATCAGGACATTCAAAGGTTGAGGCTTCAATAGCCATGGAGAGAGGTGGTCCAGATTCATCAATTGCAGAATTGACAGATTTTATATGTGTGATCAAATGGCTAAGGCTACTGACGCACTTCTTATG
This sequence comes from Hibiscus syriacus, assembly GCF_006381635.1. Lineage (NCBI taxonomy): Eukaryota > Viridiplantae > Streptophyta > Magnoliopsida > Malvales > Malvaceae > Hibiscus > Hibiscus syriacus. The sequence goes on along the minus strand of NW_024063367.1, from coordinate 301,537 downwards.
GTAGAAGATAGGAAGTCATTATGCAATGATCCCAATTACAAGAAAAGACGAAACTTGGGCTATGATTTTTGAAAAGAAGAAGCAGAGAAAGCTTAAAAAGAAGCTTCTTAATGAAGACGATCATGCAGTTCATCTTTCAATTCCAATGATTGGTTCTGAGGTTCCTACCGAACCAGATCAGATAACTCAAAGAACACTTCCAGAAGATGCTATTGGGTCTCCTTATTTCTACTATGAGCAAATTCATCTTTTAAATCTAATGATTGGTTTTGGGGTTCATACCAAATCAGATCAGATAACTCAAAGAACACTTCCAGAAGATGCTATTGGATCTCCTTATTTCTACTACGAGAACATGGCACTTGCTCCAGTTAATGTTTGGACTGGAATATCATAGTACTTATTCAATGTAGAGCCAGAATTTGTAGATTCGAAGCATTTTTATGTTGCTATACTGAAAAGGGGTTATATTCATAATCTGCCAATTGAGAACAGATTTCCTCTTATTATGCTTCCTTCATGTGCCATACATGATGCTTTTCCATTGACTAAACATGGTGGTCTTCCTGGGCTTCAAGAACAAAGTTTATCTGTTTACAAACGTGTACAGGAAGTGCCAAATTGACAGAAAGGATCCGTAAGGCTCTTGAAACTTCTGATGATTAGCCACCTTCGAGTATTCAGAAGTATGTTCTTGATGAGTGCCGAAAATGGAATCCAGTATAAGTTGGAAGGCATAAAGTTGTTCCACTTAAATTTGATGAGGTAGAAATGCTTCTAGGTTTCCCTAAAAACCATACACGAGGAGTAGAATCTGCTAGAGACATGTTCCCTGGTAGTATCAATGTCTTGTCTCTTTTCTATAGGATCAGTGATGCATAGGTTGCCTTCTACTGTCTTGGCATACCTTTGAAAACAGATGTGCAAGAACTGAATGGTGATCAGTTGGAGCAATTTATGAGTAGATTTGGCGGATTCGACCTTGTTGTCGGTAGCATCCCGTGTAACAACCTTAATGGAAGCACTAAACATCATCAAGATAGACTCGAGGATTTTTGTTGGTGTATTTTCTTGCAATGACTGCCACAGTGACTGTCTGTTCTGCTGCTCCAAAATACACACTGCCATATCCCACTCTTCCCTAACCATGGAAAGGTTTAGTTGATGGTAAAACTGGTTATCTCAACTTTTGGAATCATGTACGGCATACAAGTGTAGAATCTATTCCAATGTCTTATTATATGCCATAAGTTCTCAATTTCAAATTCAGCAATCTTCTGAAGGACATAATGGATATAATCCTGACAAGGAAAATAATCGGCATGGAAGAGGCAGCAATGATGCATCAAGACTTGAACCAGTATCAGTATAACCAGAGTGCAGATGGTGGACTTGTTCATTCCCATAATATACCTTAATGGGACTTATAACTCTATGATGTAATCTTCTAGAGAACAAGGATTGATGGCTGGGGAAAATAATTTGTCTGGTGATGCTTATTGCCCTCAGCATGAGATAAATGATAATCTTTCTTGATGAATTGCTAATAATGTCACAGGAGATCGTTACAAGTTCAATTCTCCAAACTTTCTGTTTCTTGGACCACTTGCTTTCAAGAAAGTGAAATGCTTCATTATTCTGGCCTTGTTCATTCTTTTTCTACAACAGAGGTAGAATAAGCAACAATTGCTTCAAAGACCTTCTTCATTTGAGATTATCCTGTTTGAAAATGTTTTTCTCTTTCTTTATCGAAGAATGAAAGAATTTTGTAGAATGTTGCCTATCACAGATTCACAATAAATCAAATCATAAGCATGAATTCAAAGAATATCAAAAGAATCAACAACTCTGTAATGTTTGAGAATTATAATTCTTTGACAAGTATCAAGATTTGGTTTGGTTTCAGGATGGCCTTCCTATTTTCTATGGTTACATCTATTTAAGATGTCACTCATCTCTCACTCTTTGTGAACTTTGTCACATGTATCACTTTGAGGACTTGGTATTTTAACCGGATGCGTACAAAATGACGCAACTAGGATTGTCAATCACTAGGCCTTCTAGAGTCATTCCCTTTCAATTCTCTGGAATCTTTCATTTAGACTCATCTAATCAAAGTAGTGTGAAAATATCGGTCTAAAATTGAAATTTCTGAGTGCTTGTGTGAAGTTGACTATAACAGGTGTTTCACAACTCCCTTAGTCCATTTATTAACACATTTGCCATTTTGGCTAGCTGAATTCAACTTTATTGTATATAATATTATAATCACCTTTATCAGGTTAATTGAAACTTATCCATAAAGCCAAGGCTATTAACCAATTGCTCTAGAGGGACAACTCTATTACATATAATAATATAATGGGTTGGCTGAATATTATCCATAAAGCCGGGGCAATTAACCATTTGCTCTAGTGGGACAACTCAAGCTTTATTGTATATAATAATATAACATGAGTATCCAAATCCAATTTCTTAAGCTTGTTAAGAAGAACCTGTTATAGTCTAGGTGTTTTGGTGGAATTCAGAAAATCTCTTTGTTAGAATTCAATTCCCAAGCAACTGACTTAAACTAGATTTACCTATTTGTAAAAATTATGTTCATCATCGAACGTCATTAATAGAAAAATTCTAATCGGTTTTGTAATGTAATACACCAACGATGCCCCATGTTGTACGCTCCTATATATAAATACCAAGCCTTTTTGTAATTTCTTTCAATAGGAGTAGGCTATCTCATATTTGTAATAGGATAGTGTTTGGGTGTATTTCTTCTGAGGTAAGGTCAATGGTCATTGTTTTTCTGGTTTTCAATCCTGATATTCTGTCAAAGATTATAACCTAATCATGAAGAGCTTTTTAATCCAGTTGATATTCAAAGAACTGCAAGATTGCAAAATTGACTTAATGCTCATAACCTTAATAAGCAACACAAATTTATTTATTGCACAAAAGGCGGAGAAAGGAACAAAAAACAAATTCAAGCAAGAAGTGGTAGGCAATACTTCTACTTATTTATCCATCATGCTTCATCATTCCTTAAAGGTCCATGCCCCTAATTCAATTAAATTTTGAACCTTGCGTTTTAATGCCCCACAATTCTCAGTAGTATGCCCCGTACTTCCCTTGTCATAGATACATATTGCATTAACTTCATACCCTTCAGGAAATGGGGGCTTTTTTGGTTTAGACTGAACTGGAGTCACAAGATTATGTTGAACTAGTAATGAGAGCAGTTCTTCATATGTCATTGGAATTTCATCAATATGAGCTTTCTTTCGAGCATTCTATAAGATTTGGTCCCATGATTAGTTGAATAAGACCTCACTGTATTGATCTCAGATTTTCTCTCGACGTCAGTACTATCAAAGCCTCTTATCCTGCCATTCTTGATAGCTATTTCGATCATTTCTCCACACATGACGATGTCAGAGAAATTATTAGTGGCAGCCCCTATCATATGATTAATATAGGGAGATTTTAATGTATTGATGAACAAAGTAGTGAATTCCCTTTCCGTCAATGGTGGATGCACTTGAGAAGCAACGTCTCTCCATCGTTGTGAATATTGTCGAAAGTTCTCGTTGCACTTCATATTCATGTTTTGTAACGTTGTTCGATCATGGGCCATATCACTCATGTGCTTGTATTGACCCAAAAAAGCTTGAGCTAAGTCTTTCCAAGAACGTATTTGAGTATGTTTTAGCTGATTATACTATTTGGAAGCAGGTCCAGATAAACTGTCTTGAAAACAGTAAATCAACAACTTTTCATTCTTCACATAGCTAGTCATGCGACGACAATACATGGTGATATGAGATGTGGGGCATGTGGTCCCATTATACTTCTCGAAATTTGGAACCTTGAACTTTAGTGGGAGAATTAGGTCGGGGACCAAACTTAGTTCTTTGGCTTCAAACCCATAAAATGAATCAGTCGTCTCTCTAGATTTTATCACCTCTTCTACATTTTTCAATCTTTGGACAAGTTTTTTCTTTTCAATTAATTCATTTGAGTCAGGGACCTTATTACAAAATTTATCTGGCTTCAACTCAGAAGAAATAGGACAATCAGCGGGGAACGAAGCTCCAGCCTGATATTGTGGGTTTTTAACAGTGAAGAGAACTGGTGGTTGGATTTCCTGATGCGCAGAAGTGTGCCCCGGAATGTAAACAGATGTAACACCAAGAGGATATGTGGGGTTTTCAACAAGACTTTTCCCAGTGGTCAAATGTTTCCCAATCATTTCTTCCAACTTGTTCAGTAGATTGATCTGAGAATTTGCGATATTAGTTTCAACTTGTACCAACTTGCTCCTTAATTCTTCTTGTGTCTCTTTCTGCTCTATCTCAAATTTGGCTAGCCTATCCTCAGTTTCTTTATACATTTTCCTTGTGTCGTGCTAAGCGTTTTTGCTACAAGTAAGAACCAAGATCACTTCGATTGAAATCCTTCTTTTAATGAATGAATGATCTCGATTTTAATTTTATAAATTATTTATATGTATATAACAATATTTAAATAAAACTGAAATGTAAATGTGAAAAATGGGAATGTAAATTGTGTAATGTAAAAGTATAATTACAAAATAAAAAATGCAAAGATGCAAAATGCAAATGCATGTATGAAAAGGTGTTACTCAAGAGTGATCATCTTAGAACAGATTTCATTGAACACAAAGGTTTCGGTAAATCAAACAAAACTTTACATGTAGGGGATAGCTTTCACTCTTAACTTCTCTATTTCCTTTAAAAGCCAAATTAACTTCCACTCATGCTCAGGTGTGGAGTTATCAATCTGCTTTAATTCTCTTGTGAAGCCAGATAAGTCCACCAACTTATGAGCCACATTTTTTGCTTGAACAGCAGCTTCCTTCATGATATTGTTCTTTTCCTTCATCTTCCGTGTCAATTCTCGGAGTTGTGAACAATATTGCTCATTTTTTCTTGTGAGAGAATCTTTATGTTCAAGAAGTTCTCGTACAAGATTCCCATAATCATCTAAACATTTCTTCAATGTCTTGTTCTTAGCTCTAGTGGCTTTTAATTCAGTAACAATATCAAGCTGATGAATATGATATAATGCTTCCATGTTGGTCCTAACACTATTCAACATTTGATTTTTGGCTTGACATTTTCCCAATTCAATGACAATTGTATTGCGTCTTTCTTCTGCAACTTGTAAATCATGAGAAAACTTCTTGGCTCGTCCTTCATTTATGTTGGAGTTCTTTTTCAGTTTGGTGACCCCTGTTATCCATTCTTCTGGAGTGTTTCCCATGCCCACATTTTGAAAGGCTTGACTGATCTTTGGAAATCTTCATGCATGGTTTTCATTTTGGTGCTCAATTTCTTGTTTGATCATTCAAATGATGTATTTGAGCTTCGAACCTCAACAGATCTTCTTCATTCTGGACGTCCCTACTGATGCTATTATCTTTGAATACATTTGGTGTTGATCTGGCAGGATCTTCAATTACCAAACTAGGTTGATCATTTATCATAAACTGCAAGATTACCTGATCCAAAAGACTTTGGACTCGACGTTTGAAGGCAAGACAATTCTCAATGGTATGTCCTTGAGCTCCGGCATGATATTTACAATAAACGTTGATGTCATACCAATTTGGATACGGAGGTTGGAATGGTTTTATGTAATATTGAGCTACTTCTCGTGCTTCAAGTAACTTTTTATACAACTCTTTATATGATATAGGTATAGCATCAACATGAGAACCACCTTTTGTCTTGGATTGAACCTGAGTTTTAGATGTCGGGAGTAGACTAAACTTCGATGATTTCAGGTTACATGATTTCTTCTCTTCTCTGGGAGCTTTTACAGTTGTCATCATTTCTTTGGTATCTCCAGATGACTTGTGAATACGAATGATGATTGTCTGTAACTTTTCCAATTGATTAGGATCAGAAGTCCCTTGCATATCTGAAATTGCAAGATTATGTTTATTGATCTCTATATTTTTTTGTGCATGAATCTCTTTTCCTTTGGTTAAAACAGATATTCTTTCCATCATCTTGGACATCTGCTCTCTTATTTCTCGTATCTCCTCTTGCTCCTTAATGGACACATGATCTTTAGGTGCATAGCTCTCCTCTATCTTTGGAGTTCCTTAAGGATGCCATTCCATGATTGCGCCATATTTTGTTTGATCATAAAACTTTTTGTCCATTTATGATTTCTTTCCAATTTGATGAACATCTTTCAAGTCAACACCTTTTGGTTATGCTATGATCATGCAATGCAAATGAAAGAAATCAATATAAACAAGTTAGAGCAAAACAAAATGTATGAAAAATAAAAATGGGAAGGAAAAAATAAATTGGTTAGTACCTAAGAAAGATTATATCTATCAAGGTATATAATATATCCTAACCTCATGCTTTTTAGTTTCATGATTTGTTTTAAAAAAAATAACCTAACTGCATGATTACTAGTTCGCATGCGTTTGTTCAGAGAGAAAAATAATAAATTAAAAGTTAAAGCTTATTTCTCCTTTGTGTACACTTACGGACAGAGGTTCAGTACTGTCTTAGATCAGGAGAATTTCTAGGGTTCATTATATACAAGGTTTTGGTTCTAAGGGTAAAGGTACTCGAACTGTCCTTGTTGATGCCCCCTTGGGCTGTCAAACCCTCAATCCTAGTCCATTACAGACTTAAGTGGATCGAGTTCAATTCGAGGAGATACATTTCCCTATGCCTGACACGGAGAATAAATTATCATGAAGACATAGAGCATATGAACCCCGAAAGTTACTTGCTAGGTCTGACACGGAGAATAAATTCTCACGAAGACGTCGCTTTCACTCCCACTTAAAAGGGACAAACTCAATTATAGAGCTTATGTTATGCAATGCAAGTGTGTGTGTGAGGAGAAATGTTCAAACCTCTGACAGAAAAATAAATAATCAAAATACTTGCAAATAAAATGAAATAATATATATAAATACTATAAAAACAATAAGTATATATAAAAAATTTAAAAAGAAAGAATTATAAATTAAATATATGAATTTTTAATTTATAATTAATAGAGACAATTTATAATTGATTTTAAAAGTTTGACCAGGTCCCCAGCGGAGTCGCCAAGCTGTCGTAACCGGTTTTAGTCCGGGCACGAATTTTTTTTCTTGGCGAGAAAAGTGATGTGAATAAATGGTTTTTAAAATGATTTGGGAATCGCCATCGGCCTTTTGGGTCAGGTAGGTCGAATACCTAAAAATCATCCTTTAAAAGAGATTTTAAGAAAACATCGATTAAAAGATAACTGATCTGCGTTTTAACCAAAAATTCGTTTTTTTTATAATAAAAAGGGATTCGTGGTCGGTTACGTTTAGGGAAGGATTAGCACCCCTACAACGCCCAAAATTGGTACTTTTTAATTATAAATTGTCTATATTATTAGAAATTTAAAAATTCAAAATATATTTAATTTATAATCTTATTATTTCAAAATTATAATTATGAAAATATATTGAACATAAATAAGATATATACTTATTTAGAAATATCAGAAAAGGACTTCTAGGTGCCTTAAGACAGCTCTTTTCTTCGATATTAATAAATAAAAATAAAATAAAAAATATAATAATTTAAATAAAACTAAATTATAATTTTTATAATATTTAATTATTTAAAATATCAGAATAAGACATCTAGTTGTATTAAGACTGCCCTTTTCTTTGATATTGAAAATAAATATACATATTTATTTATATATATATATATATATATATATATATATATTATGTGACTAATATGAAATAATAATAATATAAAAGTAATAATAAATAATATTATAAATGAATAATATTTAAAATAAATTTAAAAGCAATAATATTAAATTGCCAAATATATAAAAACAATCAGGATCAAAGTGAAAAGAAACAAAATGTTGGTGACTAAAAAAGAAAAATATCAAAATTAAAGGGCATAATTTGAATAAAAAAAAACTTAGTGCTAATAATGTAATTTAACCTTATTTAATTAATTCGGGTTAAAAAATAAATTATAAAAATTATGAAGGACTAAATAAGGCATTTAACCTAAATATATGTATAATACAGGTAAGGACTAAAACATAATAAAATAAAATTCGAAGGTTGAATTAAAAGGTTCAAAATTCAATTTTAGTGACTAAAATGAATAATTATAAAACTAGGATGGTTGCGGAAAGGGTTTGGCCATGCACAAAATTACAGATATACCCCTCCCAAACGGCGTCGTTTGGGAAGAGGTATACATACCCCAATCGGTTGGCCCGAAGGGCCAGCTTTCTCATTTTTCATTTCTTCTTCTCTCTCAAAAATGAGAGAGTCAGAGTTCTCTCTGGCTTCTCTCTAAAACGAGAGAAGACAGTCCCGATCAGCCACCGCTGCCGGGCTCCGACCACCGCTGTCGGCCACTGTTAACGGTGGCCGAAAAATTCTAAAATACACCAAAATATAGATCGGGACGATCTAAAACCGATTCCGGTGTTCTTTTTCCCTAAAAAGCTCCCAATCGGAGCAAATCTCTGAAAGTACCTTCGGTTTTCGTTGTTTCCGGCGACGGTTAGGACTCTCCGATGACAGAGTAGTTTCTTTCCTCTCTTCTCTTTTATTTTTTTTTGGTTGCTGTGTTGTTGTTGACTGGGATCGTTGGTAGTTTTTTTTTGTATCTCGTTTCTGTTTTTTCTCTTCTCTTCCTTTTTTTTTACAGGATCCGGTGGCTTTTATAGCCACCACCGGTGATGGCTTCAGACCGGTCCCAATGAAGTTGCTTAGGTGAGTCACCATAGCTATGGTGGTGACTCACCGTAGAGCTCGACATGTGGAGAGGCAGTTGGCCTTCTGGAGGCTTCGGCGGCGGATGTGTGTCCTTCTGGAACCAACGGCGGCGGCTAGGACGTGGCCCTAGGGTTATCATAACCCTAGGGTTTCTTTCTGGAGGGTTCTGGACCGTTGGATCATAGCCAGATCCAACGGCTAATAGCTGATGGCGGCTGCTGGAATGAGGCGGCTGGGATAGGGTTGAGAAATCCTAGTTGAAACCCCAAATTATTTCAGGGTTTCCATTTGGGTCATTTTTGGGCCATCCGGGATTATTGGGCCTATGATGTAATTGTATATATATATATATATATATATATATATATATATATATATATATATATATATATATATATATATATTAATAAATAATAATAATTATAATTATTATTATGAAAAAATTAATGTCTACAACATCATACAAAAGCTTTGAACACTATGAAAGGAGCTTCAATGATTGAGAAATCTGGACAAAAGCCACAAGAAATGATGAACGTCTTGTCAAATATTTTACAAACCAGTTATTCTGGTACTGAACCAATATTGCAATCATATGGTATTTCCATTTATGAACCCAAGATGAAGTTTGTCTTCTTCAACCCTAAAGTTATAAGTGATATATGATGAAGATTTCTTTCCACAGAAGGGAAGCTGAAATTTTAACAACAAGAAACTAGTGGAGCCAACTAAGGTTGAATGACAAGTTGTTGTTAAGCATCTCGACATGATATGGTCCAAGTTGCCTCATTCGAGATTTTATTAGATGTGGAGACATGAAAGGAATTAGGATAAATCCTCCTTATGATGTGTTTCAAGAGTCAAATCAGAACAGACGTTGATTTCCTAATTAATTTGTTGAGTCAGGCATATCTACATCTACATTCTTCAAAGATGATAGATTCTCTCTTCAAAGATGATAGATTCTCTTTTCAAAGATGAAAGTTTTATTGGATTTCTACACAAGTATAAACGAAGAAAGCCGGTGTTATCAAAGACAAAAATGGGGCATCCAGGTCATAATTCTGATTACGGCAAGAGTTCCATAAATGAAACATTTCTTCTGATATTTTCATGAAACAAAGAAGACACAAAGATACAAGTTGATCAAATGGTTCTTCAGAAATATAGCATAAGTTGCTACACTCCAAAGGTAACCCAAGAAATAAATGATCAAGTGAAGGAAGACCGAGTTCGCCACTTTAAAGTCAAATAAAGATTGCATCAACATTCATGCATTCATAAGAACATCATTTACACAATAGAAAATACATTACATTGATACAACTGATTGCATTCAAATATGAAGTTTTACAGATCTTCGTATGAAAAAAAAAAAGATTCATGATGAAAAATACCTTACAAAGGGAAGGTAGAATTCAAATCACATCAGGAGAGGCAAACATCTAAAGAATAGATGGTCGCAATCCACAAAAGAAGTATTATTTTGGGGCATGTTACCCAATCAACCAAGTTATTTTGAAAACAATGAGAAAACGATTTCCAAAATTTGTCATTTAAACTTTTCTGAAAATAAAATTGTTGAATAGTAAGAAAACGATTTTCAAAGTTTCTTACTTAGTAAACTATTTCCCACATCTGTAAGACATACAGTGCATGATGTTTTCAAAACCTTCGGGTCATCCATAAGGCCTACAGTGCAGGATATTTTCAAAAAGCCTTCGGGAGCTTTTTGATATTTTCAAAACCTTCGGGTCATCTGTAAGCCCTTCAGTGCAGGATGTTTTCAAAAAGCCTTCGGGAGCTTTTTGATATTTTCAAAACCTTCGGGTCATCTGTAAGCCCTTCAGTGCATGATGTTTTCAAAAAGCCTTCTGGAGCTTTTTGATATTTTCAAAGCCTTCAGGTCATCTGTAAGCCCTTCAGTGCATGATGTTTTCAAAAATCCTTTTGGAGCTTTTTGATATTTTTAAAGCCTTCGGGTCATCTATAAGCCCTTCAATGCATGATGTTTTCATAAAGCCTTCGGAAGCTTTTTGATATTTTCAAAGCCTTCGGGTCATCTTTAAGCCCTTCAGTGCATGATGTTTTCAAAACCTTCGGGTCATCTGTAAGCCCTTCAGTGCATGATGTTTTCAAAACCTTCGGGTCATCTGTAAGACCTTCAGTACATGATGTTTTCAAAACCTTTGGGTCATCTGTAAGCCCTTCAGTGCATGATGTTTTCAAAACCTTCGGGTCATCTGTAAGCCCTTCAGTGCATGATGTTTTCAAAATGCCTTCGGGTCATCTGTAAGCCCTTCAGTGCATGATGTTTTCAAAAAAAAGCCTTCGGGAGCTTTTGATATTTAAAATCTCCGGGTCATATGTAAGACCTACAGTGCAAGATGATAAGACCTCAGAGCCATCCATAAGACCTACAGTGCAGGATGTTTTCAAATGAGATTTTAAGAAACTGATTTTCAAAGTTTTTTTGATTTCAAAACCTTCTGGTCATCTGTAAGCCCTTCAGTGCATGATGTTTTCAAAATCTTCGGGTCATCCATAAGACCTACAGTGCAGGATGTTTTCAAAAAGCTTTCGGGAGCTTTTTGATGTTTTCAAAGCCTTCGGGTCATTTGTAAGCCCTTCAGTACATGATGTTTTCAAATGAGATTTTAAGAAACTGATTTTCAAAGGTTTCTTGATCTTAAATCCTCCGGGTCATCTGTAAGACCTGCAGTGCAAGATGATAAGACCTCAGGGCCATCCATAAGACCTACAGTGCAGAATGTTTTCAAAAAGCTTTCGGGAGCTTTTTGATATTTAAAGCCTCCGGGCCATCTATAAGACATACAGTACAAGATGATAAGACCTCTGGGAAGAATGTTTTCAACATTTCCATCCTACTCAAAAGAAGTCAAATGAAAAATTATTGTCTTTTTCATCTTTGCTCATTCTTGTGTTATCTTTGCTCTATTCTTGTTAACACAAGAATGAGCAAAGAGGGGCAATTGTAGATACTAATTTTTCATTTTCATTTTATTATTATTATTATTATTATATTATTATTATTTATAATTACAAGCCCAAGACCCTGAAGCCCATTTTATACAACCAGAATCGGCCCAATCAGAATCAGCCCAAACTAGATGGAGACCTAAACCTATTTAGGGTTTCTACTAGGCTTTCTAACCCTAGCATTGTCGCCGTCGCCTCAAGCTTCCAGCCGCCTCTGCCATGCCACTACCGATGCTCTCACTGCCAGGTGACCCAACCCACTGCAGCCACGACACCGCCGCCTCGAAGAAGCTTCTAGAAAGCACAGATGGCCACCCATGTCGAGACCCTACTATGAGTCACCACTAGAGGTTCGGTGACTCACCGAGGGCCATTCTTATAACCGGTCTGTGGCAAGGTTCGTGGTGGCTATAAAAGACACCGATCCTGCGAAAGAAAAAAGCACGAACAGCAACGACGAACACCAACAACAAGCAACAAAACAAAGAAAAGAAAAAGGAAAGAAGAAGAAGAACTTACCTTACCGAAGAACCCCAAACATCATCGGAGAACTAAAAATACCGAAGGTATTTTCTTAGATCTAGGAAATTACAGGGATTTTTAGGGGAAATGGAGGCCATATTCGGCCTTAGGGTTAAAAGAGGGAAATTCAGAGCTATTTTCGACGCCGGAACTTGACCGCCGGCTAGTGGCCAGCCAATCTCCGGTGGGAGGTTTCTAGAGAGAGGCGAGAGAGAATTTGAAATTCCCTCTCTTAGAGAGAGAATGAAAAAAATGAAAAATTTGGTCCAAGAGGACCGGTTAATGGGTATTTATACCCCTCCCCGAACGACGTCGTTTTTGGGAAGGGGTATATGTGTAATTTTCTAATGGGAAAATCCTTTCCGCAGTCATTCAAGTTTTATAATTTTATGTTTTAGTCACTGGAATTACATTTCTGAGCATATTAATATTGTCTTCTAATTTTATTTTATTTTATTTTAGTCCTTACCTGTATATTTATATGTTTAAGGTAAAATATCATGATTAGTCCTTTTAATTTTATTTGTTTTTATTTTAGTCTCGAATAATTAATTATGGATAAATTACACTGTTAGCATTAGAATTTTATAATAATTCGAATTAGGACCTTTAGGTTTTATATTTTATATTTTAGTTACAGATTTTTTAATTCTTTTCGTTTTTGACCATGAATTTTAATATTTTATATTTTAATCCTATTATTTTAATTTTATGCGTTTTAGTCACTATTTAATTGCAATGTAATTTATTATCATTTCAATTTCAATATAGTACTTTGATTATTATTTTATTTTATTCTAGTCATATTAATATATATATATATATATTAATAAGTATTATTTAATTAACTTCACCAATTAATTAAATAATAATATTTATTTATTTTTAATATCAAAGAAAAAAGAAGTCTTAATATAACTAAATGTCGTATTCTGGTATTTTAAAAATAAATAAATATCCTATTTATAAAAATCAAAAATACATATTGTTTTATTTAAATTATTTTCTTAGGAAAATTTATTATTTTTAATATTTTTTTCAAATATTAAGAAATGGCAGTCTTAAAGCAACTAGATGTCTTTTTCTGATGTTTTAAATAAATAAATATTTTATTTATAATTGATAAAAATTATTTAATATTTTTTCTTCCTTAGAATTATCCGATTAAAATACGAAATAATAGGATTATAAATTAAATTTATATTCAAATTCTTAAATTCTAATATTATAGACAATTTATAATCGACAATGATCAATTTTGGGCGTTGTGGGAGGGTTAATTCTTCCCCAAACGTAACCGACCATGAATCCCTTTTTATTATTAAAAAGAATGAATTTTTGGTTAAACGTAGACCAGTTTATCTTTTAACCGATGTTTTCTTAAAAACTCTTTTAAAAAATGATTTTTAGGTATTCGACCTACCTTACTTAAAAAGATCGATAACGACTCCCAAAACATTTCATAAAAACTATTTATTTATCCACATTATTTTTTTCTCCAAAATAAAATTTCGTACTTTTGCGCACACATAAACAGGAGTATAGAGAGGAAACACATAGCATTGTGGCACTTCACGCGGGAACAGGTGGGTGATTGACAGTGAACTCTTTTTATGTTCTTCACGTTCTTCTCTCTTTCAAATCTACCTAGCTAGCTAAAAGTAGAACCTGCATTTGCATGCTCTCTTCCGTAAGTTTAGATTTTCTTTTCCCCTTTTCTTTCACAGACTGTTTGTAATTTTTTTCTGTTTCAGTCTTTGTCGCTTAAGGTATTGGTTTGATCATCATTTTGATTTTGTCCTAACTTGTTGGGGCAAAGACAGGTGAAAAAAAAGTGAAATAAATATAGGGTTTATATTTGATGTACTTATGATGTATAAATTTCTATATATTTTTATTCAGATTAAGATTTAATTATAATTATTAATTAAGGTTTAAAATAGTCGTTTTTAACTCAATTTTTTTAATGTTAGAAAACCCTAACTTTTCTCTCTCAACTACATGGATAATCTATCTTATCTTAATTATAATGGATCCAAAAAATAAAAAATGGGAGTCTAAAAATTTTAGTACTCTTTTTTCTCCAACAAAATGAATATGTAATTTTTTATATTTTTTTCATTCCTTTAATATATTAAATTATATTTAACAACTTATCAAAAATGAGTTAGTGTATTTGGCCAGTTGGTCAAGCTGCTCGTCTTTGTTCCTTTATTTTCTTTTAGACTATGGATTCTAGATTCACTAGAAGCACTTTCTTTCCTTCTCCTAGAATCTCTTTCCACTCCCCCTAATTAGAATTAGATTTAGGATTTATCGAGATAAAAAAAATATCCAAAATAAAGATTATGCACTTGACCTTAGGAGTCAAGTGCGTCCACCCCTAATTATGCTTTATGTTTATTTGTCTTTCATAAATTTTTTATGATGCCTTTTTTTATCTTTTAACGAGTATAATATAAAGGTTATCAAATTTTACTCAAATGACCATTTTGATAATTAAACCTAAGAAATATAAATTATTCTCATTTAAAATATAAAATAATACCACAAAACAATATGAATACACATAATATAAGATTATTTTAAAAAAATCTCTTAGTTCAACACTTTCTTTCATTTCTATTTTCTTTGTTCATTTTTTTTGGCTTATATCCATCTTGCCTTTATAGATATTTAGACTAGCATATTATTTGCACCAAAATTAATATTGTAAAAATTAAATTAATAATTAAATCAATTAAATTTTGATGTAATTATTTTAACTGATTAAATTATTAATTTAATAATAATATACTAATTCAAAAGAATAGTAATATAAAAATTTCAAACACCGGTTCAACCACTAATTTTCACTCAAATTTTAGATTGTATACTTTTATATCACCCCACTGATTCAACCGATCAAACTATCATTTTCTTATTCATCTTCCGAATATAAATTTATATTTGACGAGTTTTAATTTGACATAATTTTATCAGGTCATAAATTTTATTTTGAAAAAAAATTGAATTTGGATTGAGTCAAATCAAATATTTTTAAGTATAAGATCAGATCGATCGAATTTGGTATAGGTTGAAATTTTTTATCAAATATTATAATATAATTATTTTATAAATATTTAAATATAATTACAATAATTAGTTTGAATTGAGTTGACTGAAAGTTTTTATCCAAAAATAAATTGAATTTTATGTCAGATGGAGTCTCTCTAGACCAAATTGATTCGGATGACAGAGGGGTATAATACTCAGGTCGACCAAATAAGCGGCCTGATCTGACCTTTAATACCAAGTAGATGTCAATCAAGTACACTAAAAAAATTAATTTGTTAACTGACTATCAATTAGTTTTGTGAGAACTGAGACGAGGCATTAGATCTTTAAGTAAGGTTAAGACTTTAAATCTTATGTTGTAAATGAAAGAAATTAGATTCAGAAAATTAACCCATAATAAGCCTCTACAATCTTGATTTGAATTAGTCGATCAATGAATTAAATAAAATGTTAAAATTAAAAGAAAATTGTTTAGTTAGCTGTAAAATCGATGTAAACTTGTAATCCAGCCATTTTGGGTCCATTCTATGTGGGCCCTAACAAACTAAGAAGCCCTAACAAACTAAGAAGCCCAAATTAATATATTATTATTATTTGATTAAACAAAGTATTATATTAGAACGGGCTATTGGCGCCCTTTAGAAACACCCAAAAGATTCAGTTACAGAGATTCAATTTTTAGTTAAAACTCCTATAAACAGTCTAAACGGAAAGAAGAAGAAGCGGATACGATCCTTCCTTAAGCTGGATCATGTCGTTTCTTACCCTTGGTGGTGGTAAGTTTAATTCTCTTGCTTTCTCATACATAAGAATTTGATTGCTTTTATATATTATTAATTTTAGAATTTTTCTTGTTCTGTGTGGTTCAATAGAGGTTTCAATGATCATTTAGGAAAAGTTCGCAAGGCTTTAATATATATATATATATATTCCGTTTTGGTTTGAAATGTTTTAGGAGAGTAGATCTCTTTTGCTTTCGGAGCTTGTTCCCTGTAGAAATTTAATGAACTAAAAATCGATACGTTTGAACTATGGTTTAGATAAATGAATGAATCATCAATCAATATCATTCGCGAATAACATAAGTGTTATTTTTTTCATTATGCAATTGGGTGCATCAGATTGGTATTTTTATGCTATTGGAGTTGAAATTGATGCCAAACCTTTGACATAAACCAAAAGTGCAAAGGAATTGAAGTTCATGTTGAAAATGCAAGCAATAACACTTGGGAGACAATGCCAGAAGAAAAAACAGTTTGAGAATAGTTTGATATTCTCCGAGTTGAAGCTCATATTTTCTATCATTTTAGTAGGAAAGGACTCGTACTGATGGTTGTACTATGACTCTTTGGGAAACAAAAAGCCTCTGGACCAGAAGGGTGGAAGAAGCATTAGTTCCCCCCCCCCCACCTTTAAATTGCCTGTGCGAAAATGGCCAATGAGTGAAGAGGTGTTCTTTTTGGGGGAAAAGGCGATAAAATATACTACTACAGGACAAGACTGTTAACTAAATATGATCTGTCATACTTGGACAGCATAGCTATATATTTTATAATAGCATGAATGAAGAAAAACTGATGGCATGCACCTGTCGCAAATCCCAACTTGAATTCTGAAAACCAATTTTCATTCTTTGGGTCAGACGAGAGGATTTTCCATGATTCCTAGAATATTTGATGTTCATGTTAGGTTCTTGTAGAAATCTGAAAGTGAAATAACTTTTCCATTTAATTAGGTTCATATCTAAATGCTAGTTACATAGAATCTCAAAAGCTTCCAGATCAGATTATGTTGGAAGCGTAAATGGGCTCACGATAATTTATAACTCAAACTTTTATTTATACGAAACAAAATATTTTACAACGACACTACCTCAATATTACAATACTGCAATATTAGCTACGGCTAGTTTACAAACTCACCAATAGCTTTGCTAAGCGTCTCTCTCTTTTCTCTCTAATTTTTTCTCTCACTCGTATATTTTCTTTTCCTCACTTCTCACTTGTATTTTTCATATATCTTCCATACATATATATATAGTTGTAATAAACCGACTTAAATTGTTAGATATTTCCATGCTGCCCACTAATCTCCAAACATTGCTTGATGTACTGAAACTCTTTGGTAGGCACCACCATTGTTTATAGTTCTGATTGTTGCCACCTACAAGCTTTCTACACAATTCTTTAAAAATATCTTTGCCACATTTTTCTTACTCAATAATTGAGTTTGATATCCAACACTCCCCCTCAAACTCGATTTTCCATTCCAAGCTTTTCTTTGAGTCGGTTGAATATATCTGCTCTCAATGGCTTTGTAAAAATATCTGCTCTCAATGGCTTTGTAAAAATATCTGCTAGTTGATCTTCAGTTCTACAGTAAATTAGCTCCACATTTTTTTTTTCACCTGCTCTCGTATAAAGTGATACTTTGTATCAATATGCTTGCTTCGGCTATGGGAGACTGGATTCTTGGCAAAGGAAATTGCAGACTTGTTGTCGACATAGATTGTAATTGGTTCTTCTTGTGCCAAATTTAGCTCGTGCAAAATATTCTTTAACCACATTGCTTGACAAGTGCACGCTGTTGCAGCTATGTATTCTGCTTCACATGTTGAAAGAGCTACCGTTTATTGCTTCTTTTATGACCATGAAAATACTGTAGAGCCAATATGGAAGAGATATCCGGTTGTTCTTTTCCGATCGTCTAAGTCTCCCCCATAATCACTATCAGAATAACCAACCGACTTCGAATTTTCTGATCGCGTGTAGAATAAGCCATGATATGTTGTACCTTTGACATATCTGAGGATTCTTTTTGCTGCAATCCAATGATCTTGTTTCGGATTCTCCATGAATCTGCTTACCAATCCCACAACGTATGTTATGTCTGGTCGTGTGATAGTCAGATACCTTAGACTTCCAACGATGCTTTTAAACGTCGGATTCACTTGCTCTCTTGTTGAATTCACACTTCTGTAGGAGGTGCTTCAGGATCTTTTATTATGTTGCTGGCATCGCTGCTGCTGCTTGACGACGATGGTATATTTTGTTGAGGACCTTGATTATCAGCTTGTTCATCTTGATTGATAAGATCGTCATCTTTAAAAAATAATCCTTCAACTTTATTTTCCTCTTTGCTCCATCTCCAATAGTCTGCTTCATCGAACTCGATATCTCTTAAAATTATTATCTTCTTTGTAAGAGGATTATATAATCTGTAAGCTTTGCTCCTTTCATCTTAGCCAATGAAAATACATTTTTCTCTTCTGTCATCAAGCTTCTTTTGGTATGTTCAGGAACGTGGGCATATGCGATGCATCCAAAAATCTTAAGGTGTCCAACTCCTGGTTTCTGTCCACTCCATGCTTCGTTTGGCGTCATATACTTCACGCTTTTTATTGGACATTTGTTCAATAGGTAAACTGCACATCGAACTGTTTCAGCCCAGAAATTTCTCGGTAGTTGCTTGCCTTTTATCATGCTTCTTGCCATGTCCAGGATTATGCTGTTCTTTCTATCTACAACTCCATTTTGTTATGACGTGTATCTGGCTGTCAGTTGATAGATGATGTCATGCTCTTTGCAGAATTCTTCAAATAACTTTTATGTATATTCGCCTCCTCTATTGATCTGAGTATCTTCAAATATTGACCGCTTTGTTTTTCCGTCATTGTTTTGAATTCTTTCAATTTTTCCAACGCTTCTGACTTTTCTTTCAAGATGTAAATCCAACATTTTCTACTAAAATCATCAATAAAATTTAGGTAGTACATGTTACCTCCAAGCGATGGTATGTCAAAAGGACCGGCTATATCTGTCTGTACTATCTCCAGCGGTCTTCGGGCTCGCCAGGATCTACCAACTTCAAAGCTTTGTCTATGTTGCTTTCCTTTGATGCAAGCCTCACATATTTGATTTGGAGGGTTGATCTCTGGTAGTCCTTTCACCATGCTTGTTTTTATAACAACTTCAAACCAGAAAATCCAAGATGTCATATCTTAGATGCCATAGCCATGAATCATCTTTGATCGTGGTCTTCATGCACTTGACTTCTCCCGACTCGATATCAATTGTAAAGAGACGATTTTGAGTCATATCAGCTTGGGCTATCAATTCTCCTTCTTTATTTTTGATGGCAAGCGAGCGATTCTTCATCTGCACTTCATTTCCTTTTTCCAGGAGTTGACCAAGACTGATGATATTGCTTTTCAAAGCAGGTACATAATAAACATATGAAATGTATTTATTTTCTCTATTTCTCTGAGTAATCATGACTTCACCTTTTCCTTTTATTTATGCGTGCGAGTCATCTCCGAACGTTACTCGTCCATGACTGTTTCATCTAATTTCACAAACAGTTCCCTTTGACCACACATATGGTTGCTGGCACAATTATCAAGATACCAAGTATTTTTCTTGAATTCTTTATAAGTGAGGATTACGTGAGATTTTTCAATTTTTTCTTCTTCAGCTGTTGCTACGTTATTTATTTCTTCTTTTTAAGAGTAGATCTACACTCATAACTATAATGATCATACTTATTGCAATTATAACATTGTACCTGGAATTTACTTCCTTGTTGATATCTGCCCCTATCTCGGCCTCTAAATCCTCGTCCACGGCCTGATGTTTGATTGCTTTCACTTATTTGAATAGTTCTATATGATTAGCCACCACGTCCACGAGTTCCTCGTCCTCCTCTGTATCTTCCACGATAACCACCACGATTTCCTCGACCTCGTGTGTAGCTGCTGCTAGTTTCACCTTCGTTGACATTCATCTTGCTTTGTAGAGTTTGCTCTAAATTTTCTGAATCTTCATTTTGTTTTATTTTCTACTCATGGGCTTGAAGTGAACCCACAAGCTCATCAATCAAAATTTGGGATAAATCTTTTGATTCTTCGATTGCCACAACCACGTAATCGAATTTTCTATTTAATGACTGCAAAATTTTTTTCATCACTCTAACATCGTCGAGTGATTCGCCATTTCTTTTCATTTCATTTACGACTGCTTTCACACAGCTAATATAATCATCGATGTTTTCTGTATTTTTCATTTTTAACATCTCAAACTCAGCTCGAGAGTTTGTAAGCGTACATTTTTTGCTTTTTCGGCACCTTGTAGAGATTTTTGCAGAATCTCCCATGCTTGTTTTGCGGTCTTTGCATCAGAAATTTTTTCAAAGGTAGATTCGTCTACTCCTTGAAAAATAAAGAACAACGCTCTTTTATCTTTTTTCCGGGATTCCTTCAATATCTTCTTTTCTTCATTGGCCAGGGCTGCTTCTACTGCTGCATTTTCAGGCTCGGTGTAACCATCCTCGATGATATGCCAACAATCTTGGGAGCCTAGTAACGCCTTCATTTGAATGCTCCAATTTCCGTAATTCGTCTTTGTCAATCTCAGGATTTGTGGTTGAATCATGTTGGTCATCTTCTCCACCACGTTGAACTCGAACCAAGCTCTGAGGCCACTTGTTGGAAGCGTAAATGGGCTCACGATAATTTATAACTCGAACTTTTATTTATACGAAACAAAATATTTTACAACGACACTACCTCAATATTGCAGTCAATATTACAATACTGCAATATTAGCTACGGCTAGTTTACAAACTCACCAATAGCTTTGCTAAGCGCTCTCTCTCTTTTCTCTCTAATTTTTTCTCTCACTCGTATATTTTATTTTCCTCACTTCTCACTTGTATTTTTCATATAGCTTCCATACATATATATAGTTGTAATAAACCGACTTAAATTGTTAGATATTTCCATGCTGCCCACTAATCTCCAAACATTGCTTGATGTAGTGAAACTCTTTGGTAGCACCACCATTGTTTATGGTTCTGATTGTTGCCACCTACAAGCTTTCTACACAATTCTTTAAAAATATCTTTGCCACGTTTTTCTTACTCAATAATTGAGTTTGATATCCAACAGATTAGTGTTGTTTTGCTCCCTTGCAAGCATCATATTCTTTGCAGCTATAATATCGTCATGCTTTTCAAGAGATTGCACTTTCAGATTTTTTTTAAGTGAAACCTTTATTGGCTATTGCTCTCAATGTTCATATTTACATTTATTCTTTGGTGCTATGTTTATCAGTTCCTTTGCATTGCAGTATCTGCTGCACGAAATGTCGAAAACGTCCAATCTGTTCTGTCTCCATTGAAGAACAGTAGAACACTTACCTGTATATGATGTTTTATCCCAAATTTGACTACTTTTCTGCAACAACGGGAGTGCATGACAAAGGCCAAATAACTTAACAGGTCAGAAGTTTTTATAAAGTTTTCACAATGGAGATTGTTGCTTGTTTGAATTGACATGCGCTAGTGTAGACATACAGAGAATGCACGTGCTATGAATTACAACAAGATTATGCTGGCCTGATAGGAATGATCTTCTGACCTAGGATTGATTGTAAGATTATGCTTGCTTGTTAAATGGATGAAAATGAACACAACACTAAACACTAAACAGATTGTGCTGTCATTAGATTACTCATTACTTCAAGCTTTGTCGCAAAAATATTAGATTACTTCTATTGAGTGCAGGATACTATAGATTACTTTGTTCTTTTCCCTTGTCAATTTTGATGCTTGCCAAACTAGGAATGAAATGGCAGGTTTCCCACTAGTAAAGTCACTAATGGTCTGTTTGAAAAATATTGAAAGTCTTCTTTATTGCATTGATATTGAAAATTTTCACTATTTGATTTTTAATGGGTTCAATAATCATACATACTTTTATTTAATACAAAAAATTTCACAAAAAATATGTTAAATAATAAAAGTAGATAATTACATCACTTAATGCTAAAATATTAAATTTATTATATTTTAAATAAACTTATATTTAAAATAAATAAATAAGCTGAGAACTTTTAACCAAATACTCTATCTGTTATTTACTTTTAAGGTGAGAATTCTAGTTTAAAATGTTAAAAGAATAATAATGAATTCTGAATATAAACAATAAAATAAACATGAAGAGTGTAAAAGAAAGAGAAAAAGGAAATAAATTGACTAACAATATAATATCATTTAATGAATTGTCTGGAAGGATGAATTTAGATCAACGGTCGCGGTTAATGTTCAATTTTTTTACTGCCCTATGTATACTCACCTACCCTAAATCAACGGTTTGGATCATACAATTGGGTAGTTTTAAGGTAAGGAATTGTTGTAAAAATCATATAAGTATACCCACCTATCCTAAATGATAATATTTTGTGTAACTACACAGATATTTGATTATTACATAATGTTATCTAAGTTCTAATAATTGTAATTTGATAACATTTGTATAACTAAATATTATATAAAATGTTAAATTAGTTAAGACAATTTTTTTTGTAATTTTATAATATTTTTGTGTAATTTATCTTAGATTTACCTTTTCCTAGAATCCCTTACCTTAAAATTAGACCATGGCATGACTTTTGAATTGATTTTATGTTAAAAAATTATATTTACACAGGCACAAAGTATATAAGTTGAGATTGATTGAGATTTAATTTAAATAAGATCATTATTGTCGTTACATCGTGGAGAATGTGAGTTTGAATGTATATAAACATATATTATAACCTTTCATTTATAGGTTTGAAAGGATTATGGATATTTAAATAGTATCTATTTATATATAAAAGTTGAAAAATGTCCTTAGAATTTTGGGTGGGGTGAAATTTTCAAATAATGCATTGAAAAAAAATTGCTCAAATAATGTTGTGTAAAAATTATTTTGTGAAATAGATTGAATGCTATAGTGTATCCTAAAGACGCGCTGCCATCCTAGCGACCCAGCCGAGCCCCTCGAAGACGCATTTGCGTCCAAGCGTCCAAGGAAAACCCCTCGAAGACGCATGGCATTCCATGCGTCTTCCCACCCCTTCTCTGCATGCAACGTTATTGGCTCTTCCCACCCCATTTGCATGAACAACCAACGAAAACCCCTCCCATTCCTCTCTACATGCATGTATCGACACTCAAGGAAAACCCCTCGAAGACGCATGGCATTCCATACGTCTTCTCACCCCCTCTCTGCATTCAACGTGATTGGATCTTCCCACCCAATTTGCATGAACACCCAATGAAAACACCTCCCATTTCTCTTGCATGCATGCACTGAGCACACCCAAGGAAAACCCCTCGAAGATGCATGGCTTTCCATTTATCTTCCCACCCTCTGCATGCAACCTGATTGGCACCCATATGCATGACGTGAAACAGTCTGCCACATGCCGCGAATTGAAGGGTATGAAGGTTGCCTCCTGCATGGCAGTGTGCAACTTGCATGGGGGCGGCAATAATAATGCAATAATGAAGGGATAGAGGGACGGTTAGAGGGTTGGTTGGAGCTATTATGGGGTTGGTTTTTGAATATATATGTGGTATGGTGTAGGGAGAGAAGTGTAACCTGGGAGTGAAAGAAAGAAGAGGAGAAGAGAAAGAGAAAAGAGGAAGAAAGAAGACGAGAAGAAAGTTAAATTCGGTTCTCACTACACTACATTATTCGACAAATTCAATCTGGTTAGTTTTTTTTCTCAAAATCTAGATGATAAATTTTAATTTGTTCGATTTACTAAATTGATTATTTCATTAATTAATGTTGTTTAGTTCTAATGAAATTTAGTTTAAAAATAATAAATTATCTTGAATTTAACTTAAAATTAAATTAAATTATTTTTAAAGAAGAATATTCAAACAAGGTAATTTTGTGTTGTTAATGTTGTTTTTTATGAATATTTACTTGTTTAAATTAAATTAATTAATTAGTGTAGATTATTTTTAGATGCACGGATAGATATTACTTTTGTATGTAACTTTAAATTAGTTAAATAAAATATAATCTTTAAACTAAATTCGTTATAATATTGTCATTATTCAAAATTTTGTATGCAACTTGTATGTGTTTCTTATTTGTGTTGAATACTTAGCCGTAGTTACTAGTATTTGTTTCTTTATGCAACATTTCCCTCTCAGCAGCAGTTTTATGTGTTATTAAATTATTAATGTTACTAAAGTTATTTTTTTCTACAGATACGTTGAAATAACAAAACAAAATCAATTACTTCATCTCGACACTCAACATATTTTGATACATTTTGGAGCGATAGTGTTATTATTATTTAATAAAATATTATTATTTGAGAAAAATATTATTATTTGAGAAAAATATTATTAGTTTATGATTAATTTATTATTTAATAAATGGTATAAATTTATTTTATGATTAATTTATTAATTTCATGAATATTATAATTGTAGGAAGACGAGCAACGAGTCCTCAGTCATCGGATCAATATTCCTGCTAAGTTACACCCTTTGATTGAAGATCACCTGGAAGAGGTTGAATTTTATTATGTTACATTTGTTCGGGAGTATAAGTTGGTCTCGTGTTTGATAAGTGCTTTGATTGAACGTTGGAGGCCAGAAACACATATTTCATTTTCCGTGCGGAGAATTCATGATAACCCTAGAAGATGTGACCTTCCAACTTGGGGTTCCAATAAATGGGATGCCAGTGGTGATGAGTAATGATTACAATACTATGAAAACACTTTGTAATGAGTTTCTTGGACAGACAGATTTAAAAGGGTGGCATTTGAGGCTGTTGTGGTTGGAGAATCAGTTTAAACTCCAAGAAAATAGTTCCCAAGAAGAAATTGTATATGCAACTCGAGCATATATCTTGCAGTTGATTGGGGGAGTTTTGATGCCGAATAAATCCGGTAATATGCTTCACACGCAGTATCTCCCATTTTTGAGAAATTTTGAGAATACTCATCAATATAGTTGGGTATTTACGATATTGACATTCTTGCACCGTGAGATGTGCAAGGCCCCAGTAATAGTGAAGAATATTAATACAGCAGAAATCGGTGGATACTGACGTTGCAACAATCTTGGGCTTGTCACAAACTTCCATTTTTAACACTGATTAGTCAAACATCGATTGACTTTCTTCTTGCTGAAATGTAATATTTCTTTTCTCTATTTTAATTTAAGTTCTTAATTAGAATTTATTTATTGTGATTAAAAATAAGTAAAGAATATTTGTTTGATATACAAATTGAGGCATAAAATAGAAAGGACGAGACTAGCTAGTGCACAATACTATTAAAGAGTTTCAGTTGAGGATCAACATTTATAGCAAAAAGAAAGTATATAATATAATATAATATGAGTTTACTATGAGAATGAATTATACTTGTCACTTAGGAAATTTTCAGTCTACTTCTCAGGATTGTCTTACTTCTATGCCTTATTTGCCCGACAGAGTTTACTAAGGGTGCCTTGCGCTATCTCTATTCAAGGGACTTGACAATTTCAGGATGCCATGGCAAAACTTATTGTTGTTAGCAAGTGCATGGATCATATTGGTTCATAATAGAATATGTCACAACAATACCACTTAGCGGCAGCACTAGCATCTAACCTCTCGATCGAGCACTACTCCTTTTAGTCGATTGAAATCCTAGCCTTATGTCTAAGGTTGGATTAGACCTAGTTACTATCTAGAACCCCTTGCTTACGTGGATCCCCCTAGTTTCTCTCGAACACTAAGGATATGCTACTTAGTCATTCTTTCGAACACTAAGCAATCTCTAAGGAATGACTACTCTCATAGCTCCTACAACCTTAAGGCATTAAACATCATAAACAAAACAAGTAACAGCATACAAAAACAACCATCTATTAAAATAAAATTTAAATATCCATAAGGAACTCCCACCAAATAAGACTAGTTCATGGTGGGGTTCGGATATTCCAAGCAACAAGACATGAGATTAATTCGTTCCATACAACCCAAATAAGATAAAAAAGAGCAAACTACAAAGGGAATGAGGAAAAGCCTTCGACGTGCACTATTGGAGCTCCTCTCGGACGTCTAGCTCGCTATCTCCTCTCGAACGTCTAGCTCACCACTCCCTCTAGCTTGTTAATGGAGAAATGTCACGACAAAAATGATTGACGAAAAAATGAGAGACATTTTTCTCTCTGAAATTAAGCTCAAAACGGCGTGTGTAAAGTCTCATTCTTTTGGAGGTTTCATATCCTATTTATAGGGGGAGAATAAACCTAGGAATTTGTGTTAAAATTCTTATGATACCCCGATCAGGTTCCTTTCACATGAGGGGGTGAGCAATTATGGCAGTGGTCCCCTCTAGGGTAGCTGGGCATAGTCCCCTTCTAGGCAGCTTGAAGTTGGGCGTGGTCCCGAAAGAATAAGACGACCCAGGTGAAAAATGTCTCCTCCTAGGTGACTGGCAGTTCAGGCACGTGAAGACAAGGACAACTGGCTCATAAAAATACCATCTTTCATATTTTAGCTTACAAAATGCCTTCCGATTTGGCATTTGCATTCTGCTCAGCATTCTCATCATGTCACGACATTTCCCTTGTAACACCCCAAACCGTACCCGACCCGAATACGATTCTGAGGTGTCACATTGATTTTTCAAACCTTGACACTTAAAGAAAAACCCGGGGAATTTAAAACTTGTTTAAAACAAAATACTTTAATTTACATAAAAGAGACCACAAAATACAAACTTAATCAGAGTACTCATAAGTAACGACCTATTACATGCCAACACTCTATACACAACAAAATACATACTTTGTCGATTACTTTGATCTGATCTTCTAGTAATAATATTGTCCTTGCTACTTCTATTCTTGCTTTTCACGTTTCTTGGTACCTACGTGTAAATCACTTACACGCTAAGTCATAGACTTAGTGAGGCAATAAATAAACATGTAACAGTAGATTCATGAATATGCATTCTTACTATTTGATCATGATATTTCAATATGCATGGATATATTTCCTACGACATATATAATCAAGCCATGCACACATGAAACTTACCTTTTTGCATCATTTTCACTTTAATTTATATTTCAATTGTTGTTGTTGTTGCCCATGTATATTATTGAGAATAGAGGTATGTGAGTACATTGAGGTTGTGCACCAATGCTGTCACCACAGCTCGTATAAATTCCCTCATGGGGCACCGAACATTTGTTCAGTATTCGTCCCGAATGACTGCTATAAATGTCCCGTATGACCATTACGTCCCGAAGGACTACGTCCCAAAGGACTACAATACCCTCGACTCTTGGCATGCCAACTATACCTATAGCTCTCGTATCATATACTATGGGCATTTATTATGAATATATTTCTCATCACTTGTTCTTTCTCTTCTGTCACATACCACATGTATGTGTAACCATATATTTCATATCATATCACATATTGCATATTCATATGTCATTTCATATATTCATATAGCTTATTTCATTTCACATTAGTCATATCTCATAGCATATATCACATATGCATATAATCATGTATATCATATCATATATCTTATGTTTCATGCTCTTATGTTTATGCATATCATGTATTCATGTACATATAAGAGTCACATATCAAATAACATTTTAGGAGTCACTTCTTACCATAGTAACTCCATCATTGGCTCATCGCAAGCCAATGTTTGTTTAATAATATAAGTACAATTAAAATTGCACTCACCTTAGCCTTGCTTTGATTCGATTATAATCCTTTGATTATTCCGGAACTTGTTTAGGCTCAATATCTACATAAATATATCATTTCAAAACAACTATCATAAGCCTAAACTTTAAACTTGATGTTAATAACTTAAATCGGTTTAATGAATCAAATTCCATTTTTTCATTTAGGGGGGAATCGATACCCCCCAGGGGGAATCTGTTCCCGGGGAATCGATACCCCCCAGGGGGAATATGTTCCCCCTGCACATACTGGAATTTTCGTCCAAGAGGGGGAATCGATTCCCTTCATAGGGTATCGGTTCCCTCTATCCAGAAATTGTATTTTAACCCCGAAAATCATCAATTCTTCACTTAATTCTTCTATTTTAAACCCCTATAATGTCATTAAACTCAACTACCATTACTTAAACCAACTTATATCCATGAAAATCATCTATAACTTCAAAATCCTATCCTTCATATGTAATTCAAGAATCATACTCAAATTTCAATATGTTCTAAATACAATTTTAACACTTCTATCTTCTTATTCTCATATATGACAAGTCAAATTCAACTTAAAATTCAACTTATCAACTCTATTCCATGATTTCATATAAAAACTCGTTTTCTTAAATCTCTTATAACTTCTTCATCTTTTGATTATAAGACAACTTAAGCTTTCCTTAAGCTTAGTTATCATCTAATGATCAAAACCTAATCTTCAATTTAACAAATAGAAAACTCACCTTACGCTCTGCACGTTGGAGAAGAAGAAGATAAGAAGAAGAAGAGTTTTCTAAATAC
The DNA here is from genome assembly GCF_006381635.1 of Hibiscus syriacus. Classification (NCBI taxonomy): domain Eukaryota; kingdom Viridiplantae; phylum Streptophyta; class Magnoliopsida; order Malvales; family Malvaceae; genus Hibiscus; species Hibiscus syriacus. Next base: position 272,829 of record NW_024063367.1, on the reverse strand, counting down.
TCTCCCCCAACGTTTATCTTTTCATAAAGAGATAACAAAATATCTTTCATGTTAAATGACCATTTTTCCCCTTAAATCCTTTGATAATTACTAATTATTTTCAGGAAATATTTCCGAACAAATCATTACACTATTCAAATATCTTACTTTAATCAACACATTCTGAAGTTTTACAATTTAGTCATTAACCCGTATTTTGGGATGTTACAAATCTCTCCCCCTTAAGAAAATTCGTCCTCGAATTTTCACTGTACAAATATATGGGAATTGTCTACTTATATCATATTTGCACTTCCATATTATACTACAGATCCACCTCTTTTAAAGATCCATAAGGTCTAATGAATGTAGGACTGAGCTATATTATACAGAGAATCTTATTCAAAACAAGACATTAATAAATACCTTATCACTTATCTAGAAATTCCATTTTTTTTCTTTAAATATATATAGAACTTCTGTTAACTATCCACTATCTTAATTTTTTTTTCACTTTTCTTCAACTTCTTTGATCCAATCCGTCCATACAAAATCTCAATATTTCTATTCAACTAACTTAATAGTTTCCAGCATTTCTTTTACACAATGTTACAAAAAAAAACTATTTTGATATCTTTCTTTACTTGCAAACCTACTACTCATTAAACAAACTCAATAATAACTCTTCCTATGAAACATTATCTGACTTTAAATCTTTAACTTTCCCTTCGTGGTTGTAATTACTAAACTTATGTTCAATCAACAAGGAATTACATTCATTTTTATCTTTTCACTCATTCGATTATACACCTTTTAATCTTTATAAATTTGTATAAATATAATGTCGCTCATCATGGAAATAATAAGGTTCCATCCATACGGTAATCTCAATCCTTATCACTCAACATCATGAGTCCGTTGATTTCTTTCATCCATCTCTAATGACTTACAACATAAACCAAACATTTATTCTTATACCATCTTCATCCAAATTATTATACACATTTCTTTCTAAATTTTACTCATATCAATCTTGAAATTGATGTCAATACTCTTCTTTTTTTCATCTCAAAAGTAACATACTTATCTTTAACAACTTGATTAGAGAGAATAATATCATTCAAATATATCTCAAATTTCCTTCATACATATAAATAAATCCTTATATCTTTTACTATATTTACATGGCTAAGAAACACAACCTTAAACCAATACATGTTACACTTGGTTAACTTAGTCTGACATTCTTTTTCCGATCTTTTAAACTCTATTATACGCTCCCCTTTGCATAATTATTTTTTTCTAATACGATACTTTAAGAAAACTTTATCGTCTTCATAAAATTCAATTTATTTCTGTCTCAAGTCTGCCTAATATTCTGTCGATTAGATGTCATCTTGAAATCATCTTAAATTATCTTTACTTTATCCTCAACCACTTTCAATAAATCCTGGAAAATAAAATTCTGATCCTTTAACTTGAACCAAATTAATGATGTCCGATATTTTCTCCCAAATAAAACTTCATACAGAGTCATCTTAATGCTCAATTGATAATTATTATTATAGACAAATTCTACTAAAGGTAAATAATTTTCCCATGATTCTTTGAACTCAATCATACATACCCTTTTTAAAGTATGAATAATCTGTTAAACTCACTATTTGTCTATGCATAGATATCAATGCTACAATTAATTTAAATTCCTAAGACCTTTTCAAAGATTTCCACAACTTTGAGATAATCTTAAATCTTCATCAGATATAATTAAGACATGCAATTTACAAAATACAACAATCTTTTCATATAACCTTACATACTTATCCAAGAAATATTTACCTCAGTATGATAAAGGATACTAACTTAATCAGTTTCTTCATAAACCTCCAAATTTAGTCTCTACTGAAATTCTGATACAAAATTCATAACTCTTTATCCTTTCCACTTAGAATTGAAAAATTATACTTTTATACCAAAGTTATACTTTACACCTTATCATAACCCTTTTCATTCTTAAACCTTTAAACTCTATCATTTAATTTCCTTATCTCTTTATTCCTTCACAAATCAAAATCTCCTTGCAATCTAAATCATTTCATTCATTTTTTTTACTCCATTACGTTTTTCATATCTATATGAAAAACATCATAATAACACTTATACTTATATTTGATTACTAATATTTATCACATTTTCATAACCTTAATATTTAACATTATTTTCACATAACTTTATTCTTTATCCTTTCTTATACTTGCATTATTTTTATTTCTCAAAGCGCCTTTTAAAACCTATAAATACTCTTCTCATTGCCTTAATCATATATATATATATGATCCAAATACCTAACCATATTCAAATCCATATCATACTTGATTAATTCACTTTATATTTTCTTCCAATCAGAATTATCTCAACAATTGTTTACTTAACTTATCAAATCCACATTCATTCTCATGTATCATGAAATTTTATTTGTTCACTCTCAACATTTCAATATCTTCCATCTTATAAAATAATTACTGACATATCTATTTCTTAAACTTTTTCCGAAACAATATTCACATCAATAAATCTTCCATTATTCCCATTACAACATTTATTTACCATATTTTAGCTCAACTGCATAGCAACTAAATTATCTCATCTAAATTCTCCACTTTATAATAGTGGATATCCTTTAACATTATTTAATAGCACCTTAATTTTTAAAACGAAATCTTTAATTTTTAATCTAGGGTACAACCCTTATCCACTCAATCATATACCATATTTTTAATCATATTATTATTATTATTATATATATATATATATATATATATCTTACTCAACTTTTCAAACTTGGACTTTCACGCAATATTATTTCTCTGATTAAAATCGAACATTATAACTTCCTTTATCTTATAAATTGTTCACCGACTTACTCATTCTCAAACTTTTCTATTACTCTATATCTTCTCTTGAACATTCAAATCCTTATCTCACATACACAAACTTAAACTTATTTATATCCCTTTAAAATAATTTTTTCCATCAATTTTCATAACTTCTAACAGAGCTTTTAACCCAATTCACAAAGATTGTCTTTAACCCTGACTTATAATCAATTAACTCCTTATTTAATATTCAAATATCAGACCCTACCGCTTTAGTCTGTCTGACTCTCATCTGATTTGATTCTCTGGCGGAGAATGCAACTAATTCATATCTGATTTGAAGTTGAAAGCTAGAATCTCTATCTTTCTTTAATGGTGCTTAACTCTATTAAACACTAATTCTCTTAATCATCTGAAATTTTTGTTCTCCAATCCTTTTATTCTTAGCTCTCTATAGAATTTTAACGCGATTAATCATTTCTTGAATTGAGAACAATTTCAAAACCAGTAACACTCTTTTAATTTAAGGCGCAAGCCCTAAACAACCAATCACATATTCTTCCTTATCCTTCCTAATCAAAATTAACACAACAATAAATCTGTTTAACTTATTAAACTTATACTCATACACATGCATGTGTAACTTCTTTGTTAATCTCATATATTCGATCTTCATTTGTTTTATGAACTGATCGTTCATGTACTTATTCATAAATTCTTCTACAATTGATAACCACGTCACTTGATATTTTAACATTCTTATGGTGACATTTATTCACCATACTTCTAGCTTACCTATGTAGTAATAAAACTACTCAATTTAACTTCTCCACTTTGGAGAAATGAAAATTTTCTAATATTATCTTCCTACCATTTAATCAAATTTCCATAACAATGGAACATTTCTCAAATTCACCCTTAAACTCGGGTGTTCTCAACTCTTTTCAATACATTAATTCTATGAATTATAGAAGTATAAAATTAATTAAAACACATCATAATATCATTCAACATAATGAATCACTCTCTAATCTTATACATGCATTCCCTGAGGTTTTCGCTCTTCTCCCTGCATGGCTAGGGCAGGTGAATGCTATTACCTTCAGGTCTATCACCTTGTATTTCACTTTAGAAACTCTTATGATCATATATCTAATATAACATAATATTTTAATTCTATTAGCAAGACAGTACACTTACTATTCCATCAGATCAGAAGTTTTCACTCTTTTGTTGGCATGTATACCTTATAAAACACTCTAGACTCCGGTTTATGCCGAGAATCGACTAAACCTTAGCTCTGATACCATTAACTGTAACACCCCAACCCGTACCGGACCCGAATACGAGTCTGAGGTATCACATTGATTTTTCAAACCTTGACACTTAAAGAAAAACCCCGGGGAATTTAAAACTTGTTTAAAACAAAATATTTTAATTTACATAAAAGAGAACATAAAATACAAACTTGATCAGAGTACTCATAATTAACGACCTATTACATGCCAACACTCTATACACAACAAAATACATACTTTGTCGATTACTTCTGATTTGATCTTCTAGTAATAATACTGTCCTTGCTACTTCTATTCTTGCTCTTCACGTTTCTTGGTACCTACGTGTAAATCACTTACACGCTAAGTCATAGACTTAGTGAGGCAATAAATAAACATGTAACAGTAGATTCATGAATATGCATTCTTACTATTTGATCATGATATTTCAATATGCATGGATATATTTCCTATGACATATATAATCAAGTCATGCACACATGAAACTTACCTTTTTGCATCATTTTCACTTTAATTTATATTTCAATTGCTGTTGTTGTTGCCCATGTATATTATTGAGAATAGAGGTATATGAGTACATTGAGGTTGTGCACCAATGCTGTCACCACAGCTCATATAAATTCCCTCATGGGGCACCGAACATTTGTTCAGTATTCGTCCCGAATGACTGCTATATATGTCCGTAGGACCATTACGTCCCGAAGGACTACGACCCGAAGGACTACAATACCCTCGACTCTAGGCATGCCAACTATACCTATAGCTCTCGTATCATATACTATGGGCATTTATTATGAATATATTTCTCATCACTTGTTCTTTCTCTTCTACATACCACATGTGTAACATCTCAAAATACGGGTTAGTGACCAAAATTGTAAAATTTCAGAATATGGTGATTAAAGTAGAATAGTTTAATAGTTTAATGATTTGTTTGGAAATATTTCCTAAAAGTTTATAGTAATTATCCAAAGAATTAAAGGGCAAAATGGTCATTTGACTTGAAAATTATAATTAAATGATATATAGGCATGTGGGATAAGGATGAGGAGATATTTTCTCCACTTCATCTCCTTTGTTCTTCCACACGAGAGAGAGAGACATCAAAGGTGAGTTTGCTATTTTGTTAATTATTTGTTGTTTTAAAAGTTGGGTTATGATCACTAGATGATAATTAAGCTTAAGGAAAGCTTAAGTTATCTTAAAAGCAAAAGATAAAAGAGTTATGATAGATTAAAGAAAATGAGTTTTTATATGAAATCATGGAATAGAGTTGATAAGTTGAATTTTAAGTTGAATTTGACTTGTCATCTATGAGAATAAGAAGATAGAAGTGTTAGAATTGTATTTAGAACATATCAAAATTTTAGTATGATTCTTGAATTTCATATGAAGGATAGGATTTTGAAGTCATAGAGGATTTTCATGGATATAAGTTAGTTTAAGTAATGGTATTTGAGTTTAATGACATGGTAGGGGTTTAAAATAGAAGAATTGAAGGAAATTTTGATGATTTTCGAGCTTAAAATACAATTTCTGGGTAGAGGGAACCGATACCCTATGAATGGGAATCGATTCCCCCTCTTGAACGAAAAATTCCAGTATGTTCAAGGGGTATCGATTCCCCTGGGGGGGTATCGATTCCCCCTAAATGAAAATATAGAATTTGATTCATTAAACCGGTTTAAGTTATTAACATCAAGTTTAAAGTTTAGGCTTTTGATAGTTGTTTTGAAATGATATATTTATGTAGATATTGAGCCTAAACAAGTTCCGGAATAATCAAAGGATTATAATTGAATCAAAGTAAGGCTAAGGTGAGTGCAATTTAATTTGTACTTATATTATTGAATAAACATTGGCTTGCGATGAGCTAGTGATGGAGTTACTATGGTAAGAAGTAACTCCTAAAATGTGATTTGATTGGTAATTTATGTGATGATTTGTGTGATTATGGGGTATGTGTTAAAAGACAATGATCTAAATGACTACATGAATTATGTGGTATAAGTTATGTGATTACATGTATGTATTAATACATATTGCTTGCATTACATGTTAATGTGATTATGAATAGGTATAAAGGAAACAAATGATGATATAAGAATCTATTATAAGATATATGATATGAAAATAAGATAGTGAGCTATGTGAATGAAACCATGAGCTTATATGAATATATGATATGGTTACATGAATATGAAAAAGGATATAAAAGATAATGCCCATGTTATGTGTCATGAGAGCTAGGGTATAGTTGGCATGACAAGAGTCAAGGGTACCTATGTTCTACGGAACATATGGACAGAATTACCTATGTCTTTCGAGACATATGGACAGTATGCCTATGTTCTAAGGAACATATGGACAGTTCACCTAGGTTCTTTGGAACCTATAGATAGTTGCCGAGGATCTTTATGACCTCTGGATAGTTACCGAGGATCTTTATGACCTCTGGATAGGTCCTGCGGGACATTGATCGAGCTGTGGTGACAGCATAGTGGTGCACAACCTCAATATACTCACATACCTTAGTTCTCAAAAGTATACATGGGCTAATACATGGTCTTTACAGAGAGTAAATAAATAAATTGATTTGCTACTATGTATGTTTTGTTGTGAAGTAGTATATGTGTTCCATGGTATGTAGAGAAATGTTCGATATATATATATTTATACGATAAAAGGTATTAAAAGTACTTGTATTATCTTATGTTATCATGTATACTGAATTATATGTGACACGATTGAATTCATAGATTGAATGTTTATATTTATGAGAAATGCATTATTATTATTATGTTTTTGCTTCACTAAGTCTATGACTTAGCGTGTAAGTGATTTACATGTAGGTACTGAGAAGCAGAAGGATCAAAGCTAAGTTCAAAGTAACAACATATCTCTGCTCAAAGATCAGATCAGAAGTAAATTACACAGTATGTATTATTATGTGATAAATAGGTTGGCATGTAAATAAAGTAGGTAAATTAGGTATTTATGCTTTGATCAGTTTTGTAATATTTTAAACAATTTATATAAGTATAAATGCAAAGAAATGAACGGTTAAATTTTTTACGAGTGTTATGTACAATTTACGAAAATCACTGTAGCAGGTTACTGTAGTACTGTTCATATCGTATTTCACCGTTCATAAACACGTTTTTATCTCAAAATTTTATACCAAACACAATTGAATAATATTTGATTGTATTTTCTTAATATAAATTCAAATGTTCAGTTATTTTAAAAGAGTAAAGGTTTTGAAAATGTCAATGTGACATCTCGGACTCGTATTCAGGTCGGGTATGGTTGGGGTGTTACAACATGTATGTGTAACCATATATTTATATCATATCACATATTGCATATTCATATGTCATTTCATATATTCACATAGCTTATTTCATTTCACATTGGTCATATCTCATATCATATATCACATATGCATATAATCATGTATATCATATCATATATCTTATGTTTCATGCTCTTATGTTTATGCATATCATGTATTCATGTACATATAAGAGTCACATATCAAATAATATTTTAGGAGTCACTTCTTACCATAGTAACTCCATCATTGGCTCATCGCAAGCCAATGTTTGTTCAATAATATAAGTACAATTAAAATTGCACTTACCTTATCCTTGCTTTGATTCGATTATAATCCTTTGATTATTCCGGAACTTGTTTAGGCTCAATATCTACATAAATATATCATTTCAAAACAACTATCAAAGCCTAAACTTTAAACTTGATGTTAATAACTTAAATCGGTTTAATGAATCAAATTCCATTTTTTTCATTTAGGGGGAATCGATACCCCCCCAGGGGGAATCTGTTCCCGGGGAATCGATACCCCCCCAGGGGAATCTGTTCCCCCTGCACATACTGGAATTTTCGTCCAAGTGGGGGAATCGATTCCCTTCATAGGGTATCGATTCCCTCTACCCAGAAATTGTATTTTAACCCCCAAAAATCATCAATTCTTCACTTAATTCTTCTATTTTAAACCCCTATCATGTCATTAAACTCAACTACCATTACTTAAACCAACTTATATCCATGAAAATAATCTATAACTTCAAAATCCTATCCTTCATATGTAATTCAAGAATCATACTCAAATTTCAATATGTTCTAAATACAATTTTAACACTTCTATCTTCTTATTCTCATAGATGACAAGTCAAATTCAACTTAAAATTCAACTTATCAACTCTATTCCATGATTCCATATAAAAACTCGTTTTCTTAAATCTCTTATAACTTCTTCATCTTTTGATTATAAGACAACTTAAGCTTTCCTTAAGCTTAGTTATCATCTAATGATCAAAACCTAATCTTCAATTTAACAAATAGAAAACTCACCTTATGCTCTGCACGTTGGAGAAGAAGAAGGTAAGAAGAAGAAGAGTTTTCTAAATACTCTCCCCCAACGTTTATCTCTTCATAAAGAGATAACAAAATATCTTTCATGTTAAATGACCATTTTGCCCCTTAATTCCTTTGATAATTACTAATTATTTTCAGGAAATATTTCCAAACAAATCATTACACTATTCAAATATCTTACTTTAATCAACACATTCTGAAGTTTTACAATTTAGTCACTAACCCGTATTTTGGGATGTTACATCCCTTTTCTTATCATTTCTCCCAAATCCTACACATCATCAGACAAAACACATTCCCCATAACGTAGCACCGATTTCAAAATAAAATACCACGACAAAATATATTTCCACCACATGCAGCTATATGCTCCTAAATGCATCTATATAATCCTATATGAGCTCTTAGATAGTCAATATCTTAAGTTTAAAAGGCCCTAAATATGGTCTTTTCATGGAGTTATCAGTAATTATATCAATTTTATTAAATTTTAAAAGTTAAGATGAGATAAAATGGCAAATATATAAATTAATTTTAATTGTTTAAAATTACGACTAAATTGATAGAGTATAACTGACATAATTGTAATTATATCAATTTTATTAAAATTTAAAAGTTAAGATGAGATAAAATATATATTTTTATGTTAGATAATAAAAAATTATATATTTTTTAATAAATAAAAATAAAATATATATTTTATTGTTATTTTAATAATAAAATTTATTTCATAATTTAAGATAAAAATAAAATATATTTTTTCAACTTTAAAAACATAAATTATTATACTGAAAAAAATGCATAAATTATTATAAAATAAAGTTAATTATTATACATAAATTATTATAAAATCAAGTAAATTAAGTTAATTACTATAAAATCAAATATATACATAAATTATTATAAAATCAAGTTAATTATTATAAAAAATTCAAATATATATATATACATACATACAAATACATATATGATTACTGATGAGACCTATATCTTGGTAGATTTGGACATTTCTTTTTTGAATGACCTTTACCCCTATATAATCCGCATCACTTTGGTTGACCTTTCTCTCTAGCATGAGAACTCATACTGGTATGAATACGACTGGACTCAGGCCGACCCTTTGGACTTCTACGAAGCATTGGATTTGGCAGCCATTCGTCATGATTTATTTGGGAACAGTTTGAATGCATAGTTGTAGACATTAAATATCCTATATATGTGAAAGAACTCATCAACATAATTGTATGTTCTTACACCAGGATACATACATGCCGCAACTGCATGGGCACGTGGATATCTTCATGCCTGAAAATGACCAATATCACACCATTTGTGTTGTAAATCAACTCTAAATGTTTGGTCTTTTCCTCCTTCGTTGCAGCATATGCATGACACAACACAACAAAAGTATGAACAAACATTGAGGTTGTCAATTGCTCGTTTGCTTCTATTGCAATAATGAATTTGCATCAAAACAGAATTAGAAATAGTAAAAGAAAAGGAAAAATAAAGTCACCGCTCCATTGAGTTGAGAGGTATTTACAGTTCGAGTAGGTCCACGAGTTATAACACGATGACTCGCTCCAGCTTGATTCATCGTCTTCATATATCCATTAGACCTAACGGAAATGCTTTTAGGCAACATAACCCGCTCCACGTCCCTCGCACCTTCCATCATGCTTGTCAAACTCTCATCAGAAATATCCACCTCACCTACAGCGTCACCACCAAGATAAAGTCCTTGCAACACGTTCACCAACTCAAACAGTGAGGTGTCGTAATTAGACGATGAGAAATGGTTCTAAACAGAGGCTTGGATCAGTGCATTGGGTTCTTGTTGAGGTCTTGGTTGACAGATCGAAGCGAGGAATTCTCTTGACAGAGTTCTTCCGCTTCCCTTGCAACTTCACGGAGACGAGTGAGACAGAGGTTTTGGCAGTTGACCATATCTTGTTATTGTTGCATGAGGATGCGAGGATTGTAGAGCAAGAATACGAAGGCGGCGAAAGAGGAGGATGAGGTCGTGGTGGAGGAAGAGTAAACTCCATCACTCTGGTGATCTTTAGGTTGATTACCTCCGAGGTCGCCATAGACGGTTGAAAATTTGTCGTTTTGCATCTGAACCTTAATCGTAACACTTCAATTTTCTTTTCCGATCAGCGGAAGTGAGAGAATGTGAGGATTTTTTTATTGCTCTCCCTGGATCGGTTGAGAATGAGAGTCTCCCTTTTAGTTTCCCTATCTCACAAAAGTTTTGATGATGGCTAGACGGGCTTGGGGTTTATATGGGCCAGAATTTGGGTCTTGAAATTGTATGGGATTAGGTACATTTTAAGTGGGTGAAGGGTTAAATATGGAATGAAAATTTAATTTCGGTTGTATTTTGTATAATGGACTGTAAATGAATATTTGAATTTGGTACTTAACTTGGGTATCACATGTTTCGGCTTTAAAATTCAATCATAAAAATGTATGGTTACTGAACCCAAATAAACATTTGACATTTCTCAAAGCCCAAAACTCTTTTCGCCCAGGTGAGCCACTCGAACCAATTTGATGATCATGTGTGAACATCTTTAAACTGACACTCGACCACCTTCAACGGATTTAAATCGTTCAAACAAAATTAGGGTATTACAAAAGGTTGTTGCTTGGAAAGGCAACTCTTGTTGTTGCAGCCACCGACTTTGTTTCTTTTACCTGTCTAACAAAAGGTGAATATGAGTCTTCCTTTCCCCCATATCTCATTTTCTTCTTCTTATTCAGGCTCTATGCTTGTTTGAGCTTTTCTTGGTTTGAGGAAAATATTTATCACAATATATGTTATCACTATAATTAAAATTTAAAATTACAAGAATAATTTGTTACAAAAATATGAATATCATTATTTTTTGTGACAATGTTTTTTGTAATAATTATACACACTTATAGTTACAAAAATTGTTACTATATGATTTTTTTGCGCAAAAAATATGGAGGAAAATCTTTATGACAATATATTTTGTTACTATATAACATTTTTTACACTAAAAATAGGGATAAATGGTTCTGATAGTATAATTTTTTATAATGATTAAATATATAAGTACAAAAATAATTAATTACAAAAAACTTTAATTTTATTATTTGAAGTGATAATTTTTTCTATAACAATAACTATAAATTATAATTATAAAAATTGTTAATATAACTTTTGAAACAAAAATGTGGAAAAAAATAGTTATGACAATATATACTATCACTATAGCTAAAAGTTATAACTACAAATATAATTTGTCACAAAAACGTGAATATCATTATTTTTTATGGCAATGTTTTTTGTAATAATTATTAACACTTATAGTTACAAAATTTGTCAATATATGGCTTTTTTGGCGCAAAAAAAAATATGGAGAGAAATCTTCGTGACAATATATTTTGTCACTATAATTAAAACATATAATGACAAAACACTGTTTTTTTACTAAAAACTTAAATCTCATTATTTGTTGTGACAACTTTTTTTGTAACAATAATTATAGCTTATAGTTACAAATTATGTCACTATATGATTTTGTTTTTGTACAAATATTGGAGATAATCATTTGTGATTATACATTTTGTCACTATAATTAAAATATATAATCACAAACAAAATTTGTCACAACAAATCTAAATCTCATTATTTCTTGTGACAATTTTTTCTGTCATAGTTACTAAAACTTTTAGTCACAAAATTTGTCACAATATGCCTTTAATTTGGCGCCAAAAAATTGGAGAGAAACATTTAAAAAATCGTAATAAAATTTATTTTGTCACCATATGTAAACATGTTTGCTAATTGTGACAAATTATTATGACGATTTTAGCTTTTGTCGTAATTGTATATCTTTTTTTAATCTAATGCGACAATTATTTATGTTGTCACGAAAAAGCTACTAATAGTGACAATTAATTTTGAAAAAAATTAAATTTGTTACAATAGTAGAAATTTCTCGTAGTGTGAAAGCCCAAAAGAGTCTATGAAATATTTTCTTCCCTCGAACATGTTGACTTTCTTCTTCATATGCAGGCATGGTTTGAGACTTCACTATGATTCCCGGGATGAATCATTTCATTGCTTGTAAAAAAAATATGGTAGCTCATTGTACGATGTATCCCTATCTCCATATGTCAGCTTCATTGCCTTCATTTTCGCATTCCAAACCTTGTCGTATTTTACTTGGTATCCAAATTGGCTTCGAATAGATGCAGCTAACACTGAACAAGGGATCTTTGGATTCTTCTTAACCAACACCTTCACGTATTCACATATTACATCGGAGTCCAATAGTCGGTGGTCTTGTTCGATTGAGTTTCGCAAACATGTGTGAGGACCATTGTACCTTGTGATGACCCAAACATCGTGCCTATGAATTTTGGACACTCTGATCTTCCATTTGCACTCTGGGCCATATTTAACACACTTCGCATATATGGTTTTTTGGTTGGACTCTGCAACATGGACATCACAATGGCCTTTGATGCAATTCTCTTTAATCGCCAGCGTAGCTCCATCTTTTCCTCTAAATTTCATCCCAATCAAAAATTCACCAAAATTTATGAATGATTCAACCATGTGGTATGGAGATATATATGGCATGTCTGAGAATTCTGGCGCCCTCATCGCATCAGAATCTATCTCGTACATGTGAGGGGTAGGTTGATCCGATGTCGGAACTTCATCAGTGGCTAGGTTAGGTGCACCACCACAGCTAAAATTATTATCGTTGGCCAAAACGGGTTCCTCAGTTTCTTCATCTTCGCTGGAATCATCATGGATTTCTCCCCATCGATTTTCAGCATCAACATCAACAGTCAATTTCGAGTTATATATGTTTCTCTCCTCGTACTCTGTTGTTGCGGATGTTCATTCGACTTCATTTCCACTTTCCAATAGCGCCATAAAAATGTTTATCGGTCTGTATGTCGGGTCCTCAAACTCACTTCCGAAAGCCATTTGAGATGAATTTCCAGCCATATTTGTTGATGACCTAGGAATATCAGATATCTTACGCACATCAACAAATAAGTCAATAATTGAAATATTTGTTGACTCATGTAATTCAACCATGGTTCCAATATCATCATCTTCTTCAACTGATATTGCAACATATCTAACTGGATTGGGGCATACCATGAACCTGTACTTCAAACCATTAACTATAGCTCAGATTTTCCTTTCTATCATCTGCTTCATTTCTATAAATGTGATGTCCGTTTTGAACGTCATATTTATAGGTCTTTCAGACTGAAAAACAAGTCCAACCTTATTTTCCATAATATGTTCATTATAATGGACAATTGTAAAAAAAATATTGCTCATTTTCACTACAAATTCAAATTTTGTATTTAGAATAAAAAAATTATAGTACACTATGATCATAAATCGTAAAAATAATATAATACAATATAAATATAATATTAACACAACAACAATCGTAAAATTAACAAATATTTATGAAAATAATATTAACATAATAATCATTAGTAAAATACCTCAAATAAAATTTCTTCAAACTTAATACACCTTCGTTCTCCAAAAAAATTAACAAACTATTAGACTAATTTCAGAAAAAATAACAGAAATTTAAACCAATTTAGTATATAATACATACTCAAATTAGAATAACGAAAGAAAAAACACGCCAAATTTTCTGAAATGTTCCCTGATTTCATTCTTACATATATATATATAGTTGGAAGAAAAGTTTTTTTAATGTTGAACTTGTTATTACAGGGTATGGGTTAGGATAAGATAAGGGTATGGATTTAGGGTTTATCACTCAAATGTTAGTTACCTACTGCACCTATGTGAGTGGCATGCGATGCAACTTTGTCGTCCGCACGAGAGGGAGACGCATGAGACTTTGCCGACCACGCGAGGGGGCCCCGGGGAGACGCATGGCAAGTCATGCGACTCCCCCCCTTGGGAGACGCATGGCAAGCCATGCGAGTTACCCCTCCCCTTTTTTTTTTTTTTTTGCCCTGGCCAAATTGCATCGACGCCAATACGTCTTCAAGGGGCTTGGCTTGAACGCTTAGACAACAACACGTCTTCCGAGTACACTGTAGCATTCATCCTATTCCGCAAAATAATTTCTACACAACATTATTCGAGCAATTTTTTTCTCCACCGCATTATTGTAAAAATTCAGCCATTTTGGGTCTGTAACTAATTTTTATATATAATATTGAACCATTATTGTTTTAGTGGTTTATAGTCTAAAAAAATAAAGATTTAGACTCGATCCTGGAACATATTGGATCATAGGGTTGATATTAAAGTTTAATCTTGAAAGAACACGAGTCAATCCGTGATCTAAACCTTTTAGGACCAATAATACATGGGTGATCTATTGTTCTAGTTTCATAATCGCCCACTCAATCATACTCACCCCCCGGTAAAATGATACCAAATTCCCAAATATATGATGTAACTACTACTAATATCTCACCCTTCAGAAAATAGATAGTTTGTTAAAAAGAGGCTAGCAACTAATTGTCTCTTCACCAATTTAACAATAAGAAGTCCTAAAACAATTATTGATTAGAATTGAGAAGTTTCTCATGTGCATATCGCTGTGATAGCCAATGCTTCTGGTTTACCAGCGGTCACAAATATGTCATTGTTGCTTGCCGTTACTGGCTTGCTCACTGCTTTGGCATTACCGAATATCTTCTTGGTAAATTCGTCGAAGCACTCAGCAGTGGTATGGAAAGTAGCGTCTGGATAGAGAGAGCAGACTTCGACATCAGTTGGCTTGTCCAAACTGAAGTTTATTTGGCAGCCATTTATGAAAATGTCATGAGTGATCAATGCAACCACACTCTGAGGGATCCGCATCTCTGCAGGGTTAGTACAGATCGGGTTAGCCAACAAAACTAATGCTTAATGGGGATCTAGTTCTTCGGAGAAAGGTTATTTCGCTCGCAAGAAAAGTGGACTTATGACAAACCTTGGGCCCTTTGGAGCAGATCTTCCCCTGCTATAGTGACCCTAGGAAGCATGCGACCAATCTTCGTCTCCCATAGAGAAGCCATCTCGTTCATGTTTAGTAGGTTGCTTGGAGGTTGAAAATGGACAGTTTTGTTTAGTGTTCGATCATCATTAATGGACATCACAGTGAACTTCCCGATATCGGAACCCGCCACAAAGTATGCTGTCAAATCACCACAAAATCGTTGGAGTTTTGATTAATTTTGTGTTCTAATGTAGTGTTTCAATTATCTAATAAATAGTGGCCAAAAAAATTAGTTAATCACTGGCTTTTGCGAGTTTGTTGGGGGAAAGAAGCAACTGGTAGCACTCAGGACAGGGTTAGGAAATGATGGTTACGTGACCAGTTGCTACCTAACCTTCCTCAACATATCAGTAACATTCCTCTCTTTGCGAGGCTTCACACTTTGACTCTTAAGATTATACAACTGCTGAAATCTGTAAGCTCAACTACAAAATCCACTACCACTATGTATCTTCTTCGACAACAAATTAACACAAAAGATTAATCAAGGACAAATATTAGAACTGTGGTGTTTAGATTGTGGAGTGAGTGTCAGATACAGGTATAGTTTTTGTTTTTCTGAGTTTTTCCATTCATATGAAGAATTCTTGGAGGTTATATTCTCATATTCATGTGTTGGACACGAATATTTCAACAGAAATGAAGAGTCCGAAAAACGTAATTAATTATCTATGTTCTGTGATAGGATAACATAAAGTAATATTTAAGTTCATTAATATCAGAGAAATTAGCTTCAAAAGACTGGGGAGTGATTTAAGTACATTAATGTCAGAGACATTAGCTTTAAAACTAAGATACCCATTTGGCGACTGGGGAGTGATTTAATTCATAGACATTGATTTTCTTCGAAAAAGATAAATTAGAATTAAGGCAGAGACAATAAAGCAAAAAGAAAGAAAAGACGTGGGGCTGAGAGTACCTTTGACAGTGCCATCACCATAGATTTGGAACCTATCAAGGGGCGGGAGAACATCAGCTGGGTGAGTGTTGTCATGGTAGGGCCAAGAAGCAATGGAGTTGCAACATATGTAACTGTACGGAATACCGCACTTCTCTATCTCCCTCCTAACCTTCCTCTTCCGGTCCTACATGGTTAGCCCCGGCTCCGCCCTGTCTATGTCATGCCCAAATTCGGACGGTACAAACCTCTGCGAGTTAAATTAATTCTTTTAGATTTCATTCATTGAAACTCAATATTGCCTTTTGAAATTATTAACTTCATCTGGTTGAGGGGTCTCAATCTTGCACAGTTGCACTGCATGCTATACACAGAAATAATACATAACCATATATGTTTATGTATATGCATACATGCATATACCTTTACAGTGTGGACATTCTTAATAGCCTCTACTAGAGTGAACTGGTCCAAGATGCTCTCCCCTCCAACTGCAGATATCACAATTTCTATTGCATATTCTCTCAAAACCTTTTCCACGAATTTTGGTCGGTTATAGAACCCTGTTACAAACATTTTTAGGGCTTGCATGAATCTATACATATAGATATTGAAAATGCAAAGATAAATAAATATGAAGAGAGGTATTGTCGAGGGAAAATGGTAGTGCATACATAAGTTATGATGGCTCCTTTGTCTTGAAGAAACTTGATGGTGGTGGCCTTGGTGGAGGGAGAGTTCGAACTAGACCGGACCAACACATATGTTGGCTGGCCTGATTCTAGACAAGCTTCAGTGATGAACCGGCCTATAAACCCACTCGAACCGATAACTAACGTCCTACCGGTCTCTGGCTCATTCGGAGAAGAACCATTCATGTGTGCTGATTTCATAATTGATTGCTTGTATAGCTTACAATTTTTTGGCACACAATGGAAAAGGAAGAAAAGATGGTTGAGTGAAAAAACAGCATCCGCTTATGTTTAAATAGAGATGAACACCTGACTAGTTCGGTAGCAAATAACAATGGTAGAGTATTAGCAAGAGCGGCCTTTCAATTGGAATATTTTTAGGCAGGGATTTTTTTTTTTGGTGGAAAAAGGTATTCAATAATATAATGCTTTAATATAATATTAAAGTTTTAAACCTTTCAAGTATTTTTTCTTGGTAAAAAAAATAAATCTTTTAAAATATTTATAGACCACTCATGTCTTTAAATTTTACTATTATTATGTAAAGTATTCAACATGTGTTAGGTGAATTGTAAAAAATATGATAATCAAAAAGATAATTTTAAGTTAATTTAGTCATATATACCATCGGTCAAATTATTACTTTCTTGAAAGACATAATACTTTTATCTCTCACTATTGTCTCTTGAGAATCAAGACGTTGTAAGATCATAGGTTGGTGAGAGATCTTTTCAAATATTTATTCAAGTATTTTTCTTAAAAAAACATTCACAATTTGCATTTTAAAAAGATAAACCTAATAAGCCTAAAGCATTTATGTTTTCTTGGAGCCATTGATTTATTGTACTCAGGTATGGTACTATTATTTCGCGTGCATGAAGTAGTTGTGGGTGTAGCTACAGTTTGTAATTCAAGAATTATTACATCTTTGTTTTTACACTATAATAATTACTAATAAAAAATGATTTCAGATATATATTTGAGTTAGATTTTTTTTAATGAAAGGGTATTGATTTATTTAATTTATAAAAGCATGTGTTAGTAGTTATATAAAGATGGAACTCAAGATCAATAACAAAAGAAGATTTGATAAATCAATGATATATATATATATATATAAAATATTGTGAGGGGAGGATGGATAGAGTTTGGTGGTGAGTTTGTTGACAAGTAGATAGGACTCTTCCTTTCTGGATTTGGGTTTGTTCCGGTACTAGTCAACTCATCAAACGAGTTAGCTAGGGTTTCTACCTACTCAAATCAGTATTATTAATTAATTATTGGTTCAACTGTCCCCATTTGATTGCGGAATCCCGCCATGGATGGCTTTCAACATCTTTCGGTATATGCTTTTATGTCCGTACACATATATATTGCAATTCTCATGGAAGATATGGTCTCAAGTGTGGTATTTTCCCAAAGACGCCCTATCTTGTTTCCTAGTGTGACAACCCACAATCAAAATTGCAACAATTTGTGCAACTGATAAATTGAACATGCTCAAATGTGCTCTATGGTTCAAATCAAGACCAAATTCTCATGGGATTGGTAAGGTATTGTCACAACATTCCTTTGGGTGGCCTTGGAATTACGTTTCGACATTGAATTAAGGTGATGTAATCACCACCAATCATTTCGAATCACGTTGATCGGACACCTAAAACTCCATTTATCTGATCTTCAACTCACCAGAAATTAGTCGGATTTGGGAGTCGATTACAGTTACGGAAGGATGAGCACCCTTATACTGCCTTTTCGGTACCAACAAGATTACCCAGTTGTCTTAATTGCGAAATATAAAATTTAAATTAGAATTTACATGCTCTATCCAAATTACTTACATTCGACGAATTTTGGTTTTTAAAGGGCCTAAAAATACGAAATTAATGTTAAATAAAAAGTTGCAAAACAAAAAAAGGGTCAATGTACCAATTTATAAAAATGTACAAAATAAAATTAAAGGACTAAATTGAATTAATTCAAAACTCAAAGGCAAAATTACAAATAGTGACCAAAATGAACAACGCATCAAAAGTAAAGGACTGCATAAATAATTTAAAAATCCGCTAATTACAAACTAGTCCCCCTTATAAATAGCCCTTAAAAGCCCATTTTATTTCATTTTCATTCATCTCTAAAAAAACACTCACCCTAACTCTCTTAACTCTCTCCCTCTCCCAACCTAACCGGTCACCCCGCCGGAGCCTAGTCCCGTTGCCGACCGCCTCTCTAGCCACCACTCCCGGTGGCTGGAAACCTAAAAACTACCTCATTGACTCCTCTTGACCCCGTGAATACAAATCTCTCAACCAAATAACCCTAAAACGAACACCTTAGCGTAGATCTACAATGCAAAGTTTCAATTTTTTTTTACCTTCCCTCGGTGACGACTCAGCTTCCCCTTGGCTTTTGGCTTTCCTCCGACAACAAAAACAGTAAAGCTAAGTGTTCTCTTCTCTCCTACAATTTTTGGTGATTTTTGGGTGATAATCGAATGATTAAAGCTTGATGCTCCCTTTGTGCTCGACTTACAGGGGCTTTTATAGCCATTTAGGGAGGCTTTTCTTTCCTTAGATCGGTGATCTTCGATCCCAAGCTTGACGTGATTCGACTGGAAAAAAAATATTTATTTCCTTTTCATTTCGGTTTTCCTCCGAAACATGGGAAAGGATTATTTCCTTTCATTTCTTGATTTGGTTGACTTTTGTTGATTTTAATTCGACTGCCATTTTGGGTTCATCGAAAAATATGGAACATGTTTGTTTCATTTTTCCTCCGATATGTCCCGATTTCGATACCAAAAATATCTTGAGATGCTTCGGTTTAGCGCGTAGCAGCGCGCATTGTTTCTTTCGTCGGCGCGTGGTCTTCACGCGCTGTTATTGGTCGGTTGGTACCCCTCGGTTCTTCTAATTTGTTGTGCGCCGTTGGATCACTTGATCAGATCCAAAGGTTGTTGTGCTTGTGGTGCTGGCGTTATAACATTTTTTAGGGTTTGAACCCTAGCTACCTTCGATCTGGGTCGTTGGATCACTTGATCAGATCCTAAAGTTGTTGTGCTTGCGGTGCTGGCGTTATAACATTTTTTAGGGTTTGTGTAACCCCCTCAGACCGATGCAGATAGCCCGATCCGATCTGAAGTGTCACATTTGGGCCACCAGAGCGACCCACCGTAAAAATAGCGGAAATTTTAAAACTTTTATTAAAACATGTCAAATCATAAAATGATTTATTATTATTCAGAAATAAAACAGGTTTTTCAAACTCATATATAAAACAAAATGCAATTACATACACCCTAATCACATGTACCATACTCTGCAAGCAACGCCGGAAGAACTTCCTTACTGATGTTGATAGCTATACTGGTGTAATTCTTTTAACCTGTAATGTTGAGTAATAGAGTGAGCTTAGGAAAGCTCAGTAATACAGAACTACCAGATGATGCTGATGAACGTGCAGATACAGATAAATATATATTTCCTTATTGTTTCCGAACATTTACAGATTTTTATGCTGAGCAGAGATCCTACTGATATTTCAGGTGGTAACGGACAATGAGC
Organism: Hibiscus syriacus; assembly: GCF_006381635.1. NCBI lineage: Eukaryota > Viridiplantae > Streptophyta > Magnoliopsida > Malvales > Malvaceae > Hibiscus > Hibiscus syriacus. Next base: position 252,082 of record NW_024063367.1, on the reverse strand, counting down.
TTTCAGTTCAGAGGAATATTTCGGATGACTGAGTTCAGCAGATCAGAATAGGTTATCTAGTGTGTTCCCATAAAACCAGTAAAAAGATACTGATCTTTTAAAACATATAAATATATATATATACCCCCAACCAACAAGTCCAAATTGTGTAGGTTCCCCAGAACCATACACCCACCATCAAGTCCAGTAGGCCCTGAGCACACAGCCGAGGAACCGGTAAATAAGGCCCTGAGCACACAACCGAGGAGCCTCCAGGTATACTTCCTCCAACATTACCCCCCAAGTAAATATGTCCGTCCGTAAACGGATATATCAAAAATCAAAACATAAATCAGGTCAAGTATCATATCAAACTCCAGGTCAAGTATCAGATCAGAATCCAAGTCAAGTATCAGATCAGAATCTATGTCATATATCATATCAGAATCCATGCCAAGCATCAGATCAGAATTCAAATCGAAAATCAGATAAAAAATTCATGTGAGTAGGGAACACACCCGAATTTACAGATAGTATTCAAAGATATTGGATAATCTTAACAAGTAGAGGAATATGGATCTTCAGTATACCGATAGAATATCGGAATTCAGAATCACTATTGAAAGAGTTCAATGACTGACAGAATCATCAGTTATTCAGAATGTGACTTGAGCTGATAAGGAAGAAATAAAGGTTCAGGACATTTATATTCTATGTTGATTGATCGGATTATCAGACAACTCTTAGATGAATAGTTCCAAGAACTAATGACTGTCGATTGGTCAATTCATTGTTCTTCTAGGGTATTTACTCTTTAATACCACAATTCTTGTTCATAGACCATTTTCGGAATCATCGTTGAATAAATCTTCCAATGTCTTTATTTCATTTCCACACTTCCACAATATCATGAAATGCTGACGTACTTGATTAATTTGTTCATAACCCATTGTAATTGTACACTACGTAAACTCGTCAGAGTTTCCAGACTTATCCAAATCACTTACTAAATCCTCAGTCATTGAGGTTACCTATTTTATTTAGCAGTCATCTCCATTCCAGTTACTTCAGGATTTTCCAGAGTAATTCAAACAGTCATGAATTTCAGATACATGTTATACTTCCATTCCATTCAATTTGGTATTTATGGTTGATTTGTCGAACAAACGTCCAATTCTTAGTACTGAATACAATCTAGAGTTGAGCTGAATACTTCCAAAATTTATCATCGAGCCAAACTTGAGAAGACGAATACATGTTCCAGTAATTTGATCTACTCACTAAAATTATTTTCCATTACCTTTAAAGGTAGTCCAATACCTATGCTTACTTGGATTCCTTAATTAATCCAAGACATTTACTTAGTTTAGACCATAAGGTTATTTTGGTAATTTTGGTATTCAGTTTTATTCCATTCATTTCAGAGCTCGAGGATATCCAATCATTCCTGAGCTTGGTGATATTCTTGGGTCATTTTCATTATAGGGGTATTTTGGTCATTTTACAGATCTACGGTATTTCAATCTTTTCCTTCCATCCGGTCTTATTATTTAATTCAATCTTATCATTTACTTTAGTTCTTTCGAACAATTCTGACAGCAGAATACCCCCGATAAATTACTCTTCAAGTATTTACTCATTATTCGAATATTTTCGGGTCAAGTGTCTTCTCAGATTTTACAAACGTAATATCATGAATTTTTCTGTACAAAGACAGGATCTTAACAATTAAATTCGTACTTAATCGAGTTAAGTACAAATCCTCAAAGTACTTTCTCATTCAGGGTCAATTCAGACTATTTTATCTCTCAAGGGCATTTTTTGTAATTTCTTAACCAGATAATTTCGATATTAGCTCTTAGCGAAAATATATAATATAGAGATCCTATGATTAATTGCTTCCTCGAACATTCTTTGATCTTGAAATGATTCCTTAAAAGACTTCTAGTATCTAGCATAAACCTTCTTGGGGTTAAAAACCAGTTATCCATAATTTCCAAGTAAAACTAACATTTCTTATGCACATCAATAGTTTTAGCAGATCAATAATTCTTTTCAGATTTATTAATCCACTTCCCAGAGACAATTCTTGTCATTTTCCAACATAAGGGCAATTTAGTAATTTTACCTAATCGAAATATTCTCATAATTTATCATCTAAGTACCTTTAATGAGATAAATTATAATATACAATCCATGGTTGATTCTTTTATCACTTAATTCCAGAACTTGTAATTTAATTCCAACTGTCCTCTAATTTCTTATAATAGTCATCTGAGCCATATTCAGTTATCTACTTTCTACCGTATTCGTATCTAGTGTAGATCTTCATTAATTACACATATGGGACCAAACATTTCCATTCACGCATTTACCAATACCAACTTGTTCTCTAAAGCATAAAGAGGTAGTAAAGTATTACCTCAATTTTCGTGTCATACTGATCGGTCGTTTAAATCTATTCGAACGCCCTCGATCTTGAAATCAACTTCCAATAATCCCTCGGATACAAAGCAACTAAATGTACGTCAAAATCTGAACTTAACTGAGAAGCTAACTTGAATTCGAATGTAAAATATGGAAAAAGGCTTACCGGGTGCGAATTTGGAAAAAACGAACTTCGGATTCGGACCCAAGATGTTAAAGGGAATCCAAAATATGTTTTTTTTCAGGTATATTCAAATACGCTGCCAGAACCTCATTTTTCTCTCGAATTTGAACTCATTATATTTGATTTCGAGCTTTCAATTTTTCTCTCACTTACCCGGACCATCAACTATACGAACTCGGTTCCAAATAATTTCCTCGCCATAAAATAATTTATTAGAATCAAATAATAAAAACAATTTATGACCCAATTGGTAATTCTAAAAACTTGTGGAGCCAATATAATATCTAATTACTAAAATTAGGGACTAAATTGAATTAACTTAAATTATCATGGCTTGATCAAGACTAAATCATAACTAGAGAACAAATTTAGAACTTTACCAAAAATAGATGGCTGAAGTTATGGTTTGCCCATCTTCGTTTTCATAATCTACCACCCACATGAATTTCAAAAGTAAGTATGAAACCACTTCATCGAAGCTCCTGCGCAGCTCTTAAGTACTTTGATCCCAAGACCACGCTCTGAGCACCGGAAATCCCATCCGAAATGACGAAACTGACGACAGCGAGTTTCTAAATTTTCTTACGTCATCCGCCAATGACATCGTTGGAACTTGTGGTTGTTGTCGTTACCCTTGTATGTCAGTTTCAACGTTATTGCCTGACAGACTCTGGGACAAACCTTGCCTAGGCGACATCACCAGCCGATGAAACCTCGTCTGTACATCGTTGAGCCCACCCGTGTTATCCGTTGCTGCCAACACAACCTGAGGAGAATGGATACTTTCCGTAGAATTCTGATGATCAAGAGTACTTAAAGTGCCCCATAATTTAGAGTGGAAACCGGGGACTAAACCATAAAGAGGCCATGGACGGTGGGCATCATTGGAATCAACCAATATGATGGAAGCCGATGGTTGTTAGGCGGTGGCGCTTAAGGTAAACTTGTGGGGTTCAAGAACATGTTAGTGGATGTGGTGGTTGTTTCGTGTATATCGGAGCAGTGAACATAGTTGGTGTTCATGAGATAGAGTGTTTGCATCCCATCGGCAACATGGAATCCTGAGCTTCCATGAAAGTATGTCGCCATCCCAAAACAATCGAACATTTACCAGTTTATAGAACTAAAGAACTTTAACATTTTAGGCTTTAAGTGTAGGGATTTTCCTAAACGATTTACAGAGAGATCGAAATACACAAAGCCAAAGCATTAACTCTTGATGCAAACGTGAATGGCGAAGATGAATCAGAAGCCGGTAATGCTGCCAATTAAGTGGAATCATAAGGTTACCTGCTCTTTATTTATGGATATTTTAGGTCCCTAGACAATGACTTCCATATTTTTTATTATAAGTATGAAAATTATTGTTAGGAAATGACAAAGCAAATAAATTCTTTAATTGATTTCCAGCTTTGGTGGATAAGGACGAACGTGAAAGCTGGAACAATGAATTCCAGACAATGCCATTGTCATTAAATTAATCCATCTCACCCAACAATTTGTCCACTTCTACCTACCCTATCATCCTTATTCACAATTTTCTTTTAAAATTAATTTGCCCCATAATTTGGGTGTTACAATTCTCTCCTCCTTAAAAGAATTTCGTCCTCAAAATTCATTCATGTCACATAATTGAAGAAATGAAACTTCCATCAATTCTTTCATATCTTTAAGTAGCTTTTATAAAAATGTGGATCCTCCACTAATCATTAACCAGTTGAGCATACATTATTATCAGAATTTTTCCTCATTCCAATAAAATAATCAGACCATATTTATCCTTGTGGAATCAATTCAACATTGGTTACGAGAATAGACTCATAGAGCAATAACATATCCCAATTTAATTTCTGGAGTTGGACCGAAATTTCTAAGATGAGTAAATCTCAAATGGCTCGTGAGGTACTTTACAGAATTCAGATAAACGTTACTGGTATTCCTTTATGCAAAATTAGAGCCTTAATAGATAAAAACTTAGGTGTGTCCGTTACAGATAGAGACTCAACCTTAGAGTTCCAGCTCAGAGAGGTACGATTGCAGTCTAGGGGCATGTACTGATCAGACATATTTTGACATTCGACCGGTCGGTCTAACTTGAAAATTTTGACTCAAACCATAGCTCTGATACCACTAAATGTAACCCCCACAGACCGATAAGGGTAACTCGATCCGATCTAGAGTGTCACATTTGGGCCACCAGAGCGACCCACCGTAAAAATAGCGGAAATTTTAAAACTTTTATTAAAACATGTCAAATCATAAAATGATTTATTATTGTTCAGAAGTAAAACAGGTTTTTCAAACTCATATATAAAACAAAATGCAATTACATACCTCCTAATCACATGTACCATACTCTATAAGCAACGCCGGAAGAACTTCCTTACTGATGTTGATAGCTATACTGGTACAATTCTTTTAACCTGTAATGTTGAGTAATAGAGTGAGCTTTGGAAAGCTCAGTAATACAGAACTACCAGATGATGCTGATGAACGTGCAGATACAGATAAATATATATTTCCTTATTGTTTCTGAACATTTACAGATTTTTATGCTGAGCAGAGATCCTACTGATATTTTAGGTGGTAACGGACAATGAGCTTTCAGTTCAGAGAAATATTTCAGATGACTGAGTTCAGGAGATCAGAATAGGTTATCTAGTGTGTTCCCATAACACCAGTAAAAAGATAATGATCTTTTAAAACATATAAATATATATATATACCCTCATCCAACAAGTCCAAATTATGTAGGTTCCCCATAACCATACACCCACCATCAAGTCCAGTAGGCCCTGAGCACACAGCCGAGGAACCAGTAAATAAGGCCCTGAGCACACAGCCGAGGAGCCTCCAGGTATACTTCCTTCAACATTACCCCCAAGTAAATATGTCCGTCCGTAAACGGATATATCAAAAATCAAAACATAAATCAGGTCAAGTATCATATCAAACTCCAGGTCAAGTATCAGATTAGTATTCAAAGATATTGGATAATCTTAACAAGTAGAGGAATATGGATCTTCAGTATACCGATAGAATATCGGAATTCAGAATCACTATTGAAAGAGTTCAATGACTGACAGAATCATCAGTTATTCAGAATGTGACTTGAGCTGATAAGGAAGAAATAAAGGTTCAGGACATATATATTCTATGTCGATTGATCGGATTATCAGATAACTCTTAGATGAATAGTTCCCAAAACTAATGCCTGTCGATTGGTCAATTCATTGTTCTTCTAAGGTATTTACTCTTTAATACCACAATTCTTGTTCATAGACCATTTTCGGAATCATCGTTGAATAAATCTTCCAATGTCTTTATTTCATTTCCACAATATCATGAAATGCTGACGTACTTGATTAATTTGTTCATAACCCATTGTAATTGTACACTACGTAAACTCATCAGAGTTTCCAGACTTATCCAAATCACTTACTAAATCCTCAGTCATTGAGGTTACCTATTTTATTTAGCAGTCATCTCCATTCCAGTTACTTCAGGATTTTCCAGAGTAATTCAAACTTTCATGAATTTCAGATACATGTTATACTTCCATTCCATTCAATTTGGTATTTATGGTTGATTTGTCGAACAAACGTCCAATTCTTAGTACTGAATACGATCTAGAGCTGAGCTGAATACTTCCAAAATTTATCATCGAGCCAAACTTGAGAAGACGAATACATGTTCCAGTAATATCTATGCCATTCAGGTATTGACATAACTTTAGGGTTAATCTACACACTAAAATTATTTTCCATTACCTTTAAAGGTAGTCCAATACCTATGCTTACTTGGATTCCTTAATTAATCCAAGACATTTACTTAGTTTAGACCATAAGGTTATTTTGGTAATTTTGGTATTCAGTTTTATTCCATTCATTTCAGAGCTCGAGGATATCCAATCATTCCTGAGCTTGGTGATATTCTTGGGTCATTTTCATTATAGGGGTATTTTGGTCATTTTACAGATCTACGGTATTTCAATCTTTTCCTTCCATCCGGTCTTATTATTTAATTCAATCTTATCATTTACTTTAGTTCTTTCGAACAATTCTGACAGCAGAATACCCCCGATAAATTACACTTCAAGTATTTACTCATTATTCGAATATTTTCGGGTCAAGTGTCTTCTCAGATTTTACAAACGTAATATCATGAATTTTTCTGTACAAAGACAGGATCTGAACAATTAAATTCGTACTTAATCGAGTTAAGTACAAATCCTCAAAGTACTTTCTCATTCAGGGTCAATTCAGACTATTTTATCTCTCAAGGGCATTTTCGTAATTTCTTAACCAGATAATTTCGATATTAGCTCTTAACGAAAATATATAATATAGAGATCCTATGATTAATTGCTTCCTCGAACATTCTTTGATCTTGAAATGATTCCTTAAAAGACTTCTAGTATCTAGCATAAACCTTCTTGGGGTTAAAAACCGGTTATCCATAATTTCCAAGTAAAACTAACATTTCTTATGCACATCAATAGTTTTAGCAGATCAATAATTCTTTTCAGATTTATTAATCCACTTCCAGAGACAATTCTTGTCATTTTCCAACATAAGGGTAATTTAGTAATTTTACCTAATCGAAATATTCTCATAATTTATCATCTAAGTACCTTTAATGAGATAAATTATAATATACAATCCATGGTTGATTCTTTTATCACTTAATTCCAGAACTTGTAATTTAATTCCAACAGTCCTCTAATTTCTTATAATAGTCATCTGAGCCATATTCAGTTACCTACTTTCTACCGTATTCGTATCTAGTGTAGATCTTCATTAATTACACGTATGGGACCAAATATTTCCATTCACGCATTTACCAATACCAACTTGTTCTCTAAAGCATAAAGAGGTATTAAAGTATTACCTCAATTTTCGTGCCATATTGATCTATCATTTAAATCTATTCGAACGCCCTCGATCTCGAAATCAACTTCCAATAATCCCTCGGATACAAAGCAACTAAATGTACGTCAAAATCTGAACTTAACTGAGAAGCTAACTTGAATCCGAATGTAAAATATGGAAAAACGGCTTACCGGGTGCGAATTTGGCAAAACGAATTTCGGATTCGGACCCAATATGTTGAAGGGAATCCAAAATATGTTTTTTTTCAGGTATATTCAAATACGCTACCAGAACCTCATTTTTCTCTCGAAATTGAACTCATTATATTTGATTTCTAGCTTTCAATTTTTCTCTCACTTACCCGGACCATCAAATATATGAACTCGATTCCAAATAATTTCCTCACCATAAAAATAATTTATTAGAATCAAAATAATAAAAAAAATATTACCCAATTAGTAAATCTAAAAACTTGTGGAGCCAATATAATATCTAATTACTAAAATTAGGGACTAAATTGAATTAACTTAAATTATCATGGCTTTATCAAGACTAAATCATAACTAGAGAACAAATTTAGAACTTTACCAAAAATAGATGGCTGAAGTTATGGTTTGCCCATCTTCTTTTTCATAATCTACCACCCACATGAATTTCAAAAGTAAGTATGAAACCACTTCATCGAAGCTCCTGCGCAGCTCTTAAGTACTTTGATCCCAAGACCACGCTCTGAGCACCGGAAATCCCATCCGAAATGACAAAACTGACGACAGCGAGTTTCTAAATTTTCTTACGTCATCCGCCAATGACATCGTTGGAACTTGTGGTTGTTGTCATTACCCTTGTATGCCAGTTTCAACGGTATTGCCTGACAGATTCTGGGACAAACCTTGCCTAGACGACATCACCAGCCGATGAAACCTCGTCTGTACATCGTTGAGCCCACCCTTGTTATCCGTTGCTGCCAACACAACCTGAGGAGAATGGATACTTTCCGTAGAATTCTGATGATCAAGAGTACTTAAAGTGCCCCATAAGTTAGAGTGGAAACCGGGGACTAAACCATAAAGAGGCCATGGACGGTGGGCATCATTGGAATCAACCAATATGATGGAAGTCGATGGTTGTTAGGCGGTGGCGCTTAAGGTAAACTTGTGGGGTTCAAGAACATGTTAGTGGATGTGGTGGTTGTTTCGTGTATATCGGAGCAGTGAACATAGTTGGTGTTCATGAGATAGAGTGTTTGCATCCCATCGGCAACATGGAATCCTGAGCTTCCATGAAAGTATGTCGCCATCCCAAAACAATCGAACATTTACCAGTTTATAGAACTAAAGAACTTTAACATTTTAGGCTTTAAGTGTAGGGATTTTCCTAAACGATTTACAGAGAGATCGAAATACACAAAGCCAAAGCATTAACTCTTGATGCAAACGTGAATGGCGAAGATGAATCAGAAGCCGGTAATGCTGCCAATTAAATGGAATCATAAGGTTACCTGCTCTTTATTTTATGGATATTTTAGGTCCCTAGACAATGACTTCCATATTTTTTTATTATAAGTATGAAAATTATTGTTAGGAAATGACAAAGCAAATAAATTCTTTAATTGATTTCCAGCTTTGGTGGATAAGGACGAACGTGAAAGCTGGAACAATGAATTCCAGACAATGCCATTGTCATTAAATTAATCCATCTCACCCAACAATTTGTCCACTTCTACCTACTCTATCATCCTTATTCACAATTTTCTTTTAAAATTAATTTGCCCCATAATTTGGGTGTTACAATTCTCTCCTCCTTAAAATAATTTCGTCCTCAAAATTCATTCATGTCACATAATTGAAGAAATAAAACTTCCATCAATTCTTTCATATCTTTAAGTAGCTTTTATAAAAATGTGGATCCTCCACTAATCATTAACCAGTTGAGCATACATTATTATCAGAATTTTTCCTCATTCCAATAAAATAATCAGACCATATTTATCCTTGTGGAATCAATTCAACATTGGTTACGAGAATAGACTCATAGAGCAATAACATATCCCAATTTAATTTCTGGAGTTGGACCGAAATTTCTAAGATGAGTAAATCTCAAATGGCTCGTGAGGTACTTTACAGAATTCAGATAAACGTTACTGGTATTCCTTTATGCAAAATTAGAGCCTTAATAGATAAAAACTTAGGTGTGTCCGTTACAGATAGAGACTCAACCTTAGAGTTCCAGCTCAGAGAGGTATGATTGCAGTCTAGGGGCATGTACTGATCAGACATATTTTGACATTCGACCGGTCGGTCTAACTTGAAAATTTTGACTCAAACCATAGCTCTGATACCACTAAATGTAACCCCCACAGACCGATAAGGGTAACTCGATCCGATCTGGAGAGTCACATTTGGGCCACCAGAGCGACCCACCGTAAAAATAGCGGAAATTTTAAAACTTTTATTAAAACATGTCAAATTATAAAATGATTTATTATTGTTCAGAAATAAAACAGGTTTTTCAAACTCATATATAAAACAAAATACAATTACATACCTCCTAATCACATGTACCATACTCTGTAAGCAACGCCGGAAGAACTTCCTTACTGATGTTGATAGCTATACTGGTACAATTCTTTTAACCTGTAATGTTGAGTAATAGAGTGAGCTTTGAAAAGCTCAGTAATACAGAACTACCAGATGATGCTGATGAACGTGCAGATACAGATAAATATATATTTCCTTATTGTCTCCGAACATTTACAGATTTTTATGCTGAGCAGAGATCCTACTGATATTTCAGGTGGTAACGGACAATGAGCTTTCAGTTCAGAGAAATATTTCGGATGACTGAGTTCAGGAGATCAGAATAGGTTATCTAGTGTGTTCCCATAAAACCAGTAAAAAGATATTGATATTTTAAAACATATAAATATATATATATATACCCTCATCCAACAAGTCCAAATTGTGTAGGTTCCCCATAACCATACACCCACCATCAAGTCCAGTAGGCCCTGAGCACACAGCCGAGGAACCGGTAAATAAGGCCCTAAGCACACAGCCGAGGAGCCTCCAGGTATACTTCCTTCAACATTACCCCCAAGTAAATATGTCCGTCCGTAAACGGATATATCAAAAATCAAAACATAAATCAGGTCAAGTATCATATCAAACTCCAGGTCAAGTATCAGATTAGAATCCAAGTCAAGTATCATATCAGAATCTATGTCAGATATCAGATCAGGATCCATGTCAAGTATCATATCAGAATTCAAATCGAAAATCAGATAAAATATTCATGTGAGTAGGGAACACACCAGAATTTACAGATAGCAAAGATATTGGATAATCTTAACAAGTAGAGGAATACGGATCTTCAGTATACTGATAGAATATCGGAATTCAGAATCACTATTGAAAGAGTTCAATGACTGACAGAATCATCAGTTATTCAGAATGTGACTTGAGCTGATAAGGAAGAAATGAAGGTTCAGGACATATATATTCTATGTCGATTGATCGGATTATCAGACAACTCTTAGATGAATAGTTCCCAAAACTAATGCTGTCGATTGGTCAATTCATTGTTCTTCTAGGGTATTTACTCTTTAATACCACAATTCTTGTTCATAGACCATTTTCGGAATCATCGTTGAATAAATCTTCCAATGTCTTTATTTCATTTCCACACTTCTACAATATCATGAAATGCTGACGTACTTGATTAATTTGTTCATAACCCATTGTAATTGTACACTACGTAAACTCATCAGAGTTTCCAGACTTATCCAAATCACTTACTAAATCCTCAGTCATTGAGGTTACCTATTTTATTTAGCAGTCATCTCCATTCCAGTTACTTCAGGATTTTCCAGAGTAATTCAAACTTTCATGAATTTCAGATACATGTTATACTTCCATTCCATTCAATTAGGTATTTGTGGTTGATTTGTCGAACAAACGTCCAATTCTTAGTACTGAATACGATCTAGAGCTGAGCTGAATACTTCCAAAATTTATCATCGAGCCAAACTTGAGAAGACGAATACATGTTCCAGTAATATCTATGTCATTCAGGTATTGACATAGCTTTAGGGTTGATCTACTCACTAAAATTATTTTCCATTACCTTTAAAGGTAGTCCAATACCTATGCTTACTTGGATTCCTTAATTAATCCAAGACATTTACTTAGTTTAGACCATAAGGTTATTTTGGTAATTTTGGTATTCAGTTTTATTCCATTCATTTCAGAGCTCGAGGATATCCAATCATTCCTGAGCTTGGTGATATTCTTGGGTCATTTTCATTATAGGGGTATTTTGGTCATTTTACAGATCTACGGTATTTCAATCTTTTCCTTCCATCCGGTCTTATTATTTAATTCAATCTTATCATTTACTTTAGTTCTTTCGAATAATTCTGACAGCAGAATACCCCCGATAAATTACTCTTCAAGTATTTACTCATTATTCGAATATTTTCGGGTCAAGTATCTTCTCAGATTTTACAAACGTAATATCATGAATTTTTCTGTACAAAGACAGGATCTTAACAATTAAATTCGTACTTAATCGAGTTAAGTACAAATCCTCAAAGTACTTTCTCATTCAGGGTCAATTCAGACTATTTTATCTCTCAAGGGCATTTTCGTAATTTCTTAACCAGATAATTTCGATATTAGCTCTTAGCGAAAATATATAATATAGAGATCCTATGATTAATTGCTTCCTCGAACATTCTTTGATCTTGAAATGATTCCTTAAAAGACTTCTAGTATCTAGCATAAACCTTCTTGGGGTTAAAAACAAGTTATCCATAATTTCCAAGTAAAACTAACATTTCTTATGCGCATCAATAGTTTTAGCATATCAATAATTCATTTCAGATTTATTAATTCACTTCCAGAGACAATTCTTGTCATTTTCCAACATAAGGGTAATTTAGTAATTTTACCTAATAGAAATATTCTCATAATTTATCATCTACCTTTAATGAGATAAATTATAACATACAATCCATGGTTGATTCTTTTATCACTTAATTCCAGAACTTGTAATTTAGTTCCAACTGTCCTCTAATTTCTTATAATAGTCATCTGAGCCATATTCAGTTATCTACTTTCTACCGTATTCGTATCTAGTATAGATCTTCATTAATTACACATATGGGACCAAACATTTCCATTCACGCATTTACCAATACCGACTTGTTCTATAAAGCATAAAGAGGTAGTAAAGTATTACCTCAATTTTCATGCCATACTGATCAATCATTTAAATCTATTCGAACGCCCTCGATCTCGAAATCAACTTCCAATAATCCCTCGGATACAAAGCAACTAAATGTACGTCAAAATCTGAACTTAACTGAGAAGCTAACTTGAATCTGAATGTAAAATATGGAAAAACGGCTTACCGGGTGCGAATTTGGCAAAACGAATTTCGGATTCGGACCCAATATGTTGAAGGGAATCCAAAATATGTTTTTTTCAGGTATATTCAAATACGCTGCCAGAACCTCATTTTTCTCTCGAAATTGAACTCATTATATTTGATTTCTAGCTTTCAATTTTTCTCTCACTTACCCGGACCATCAAATATATGAACTCGATTTCAAATAATTTCCTCACCATAAAAATAATTTATTAGAATCAAAATAATAATAAAAAAAATATGACCCAATTGGTAAATCTAAAAACTTGTGGAGCCAATATAATATCTAATTACTAAAATTAGGGACTAAATTGAATTAACTTAAATTATCATAGCTTTATCAAGACTAAATCATAACTAGAGAACAAATTTAGAACTTTACCAAAAATAGATGGCTGAAGTTATGGTTTGCCCATCTTCGTTTTCATAATCTACCACCCACGTGAATTTCAAAAGTAAGTATGAAACCACTTCATCGAAGCTCCTGCGCAGCTCTTAAGTACTTTGATCCCAAGACCACGCTCTGAGCACCGGAAATCCCATCCGAAATGACAAAACTGACGACAGCGAGTTTCTAAATTTTCTTACGTCATCCGCCAATGACATCGTTGGAACTTGTGGTTGTTGTCGTTACCCATGTATGTCAGTTTCAACGGTATTGCCTGACAGACTCTGGGACAAACCTTGCCTAGGCGACATCACCAGCCGATGAAACCTCGTCTGTACATCGTTGAGCCCACCCGTGTTATCCGTTGCTGCCAACACAACCTGAGGAGAATGGATACTTTCCGTAGAATTCTGATGATCAAGAGTACTTAAAGTGCCCCATAAGTTAGAGTGGAAATCGGGGACTAAACCATAAAGAGGCCATGGACGATGGGCATCATTGGAATCAACCAATATGATGGAAGCCGATGGTTGTTAGGCGGTGGCGCTTAAGGTAAACTTGTGGGGTTCAAGAACATGTTAGTGGATGTGGTGGTTGTTTCGTGTATATCGGAGCAGTGAACATAGTTGGTGTTCATGAGATAGAGTGTTTGCATCCCATCGGCAACATGGAATCCTGAGCTTCCATGAAAGTATGTCGCCATCCCAAAACAATCGAACATTTACCAGTTTACAGAACTAAAGAACTTTAACATTTTAGGCTTTAAGTGTAGGGATTTTCCTAAACGATTTACAGAGAGATCGAAATAGACAAAGCGAAAGCATTAACTCTTGATGCAAACGTGAATGGCGAAGATGAATCAGAAGCCGGTAATGCTGCCAATTAAGTGGAATCATAAGGTTACCTGCTCTTTATTTTATGGATATTTTAGGTCCCTGGACAATGACTTCCATATTTTTTTATTATAAGTATGAAAATTATTGTTAGGAAATGGCAAAGTAAATAATTTCTTTAATTGATTTCCAGCTTTGGTGGATAAGGACGAACGTGAAAGCTGGAACAATGAATTTCAGACAATGTCATTATCATTAAATTAATCCATCTCACCCAACAATTTGTCCACTTCTACCTACTCTATCATCCTCATTCACAATTTTCTTTTAAAATTAATTTGCCCCATAATTGGGGTGTTACAGTTTGAACCCTAGCTACCTTCTATCTGGGCCGTTGATCTCCTTCCAGGTCTAACGGCTTTGGTGTGTGCGACGCCGAGGGTTAAGTATAAAACCCTAGTGTGCTGGACTTGGAAGAATGGGCCTGCTTGCTGGGCTCCCACTGGGTTTGCTTCCTGGGTAAGGTTTGCATGCTCGATTGGGCCCTTGTTGGACCTCAACATTATCTTGGACCCTAATTGGATGGACTTTGGACTCCTTTTGGACCTAAAAAATAAAAATAAAATAATAATATTGATAACACTATAAATATAATATAACTATATGTTACATATAATATAACACTATATACTATACAAATATACTATATAATATAAATATATATTATATAATATAATATATATAATACTATATAATATAAACATACATATAATATAATATATATGACATATATTGTGTAAATATTGTATAATATTATATATATATATATATAATAATAAATACTATATAATAAATAATATAATACCATATTATATACTATATATAATATAATATCATAATACTATAATATATAACACACTACTATAAAAAGGTCCCGTACAAAAATAGGTTTCTACATATTCAAATTATCTTTATTTATTTATTTTGTCATATCAAATACAATTCTAATATTATTCTCAGTGTTCACCTACTCGAGAGTCATAGCCTAAACCTATTCATATTCATCAAAGTAGAACCACAAATAAGTTCCATGGAGTATTGACAACTTATTCTGTCTAATGAAGCTAATGAGGTAGCCAGAGTAATTCTTGTGCACTTATAAGTTAGAAAATAATCGGAATAAGATCAATATTAAATATAGATCATACATAATCTAATGTCGTTTGATTTTATTTATTTTACAGATAAAAGTAAATAAATAATTCACGTTAAAAATATAAATACATAAAATTCAGTACACCAATCGATAACATAATTTGTTTATCATATAATCTTGATAATTCTGTTTGGTTAGATATTTATACAATTCTAATATGTTTAAATATTATTAACCTAAACTATCTATTGTATTTATGTATAATATTGTGATGATTTTTTCTACTCTATGTCATCATTATTTTAAATAATTTGATATAAGACTAAATCTTAAAAATTCTAAAATTTCAAGTTGGATTTCGTTATGGGTAATATATATATATACTCAGTTTAAATTTTTTCTAAATTTTTTATTAAATCTATATTTTTTTATAAAGAACCATTTTTAATTTTTTAAATTAAATTTTCAAAATATTTTAGTTGGGATACGTCAAGCGGACCATTTGAATAAGATAAGAGCTATTAAAAATGACTTTGTTTCTTGTCATACTTTCGATGGACATCAAAGTACGTGCATAAAGTACGTACATGGACTTTCCTTTTGAACAAAGCAAATCTGAGGCAAACTTTTAATGGTGCAACTACCATGAAAGTTACGCGACAACATTGTATTTGTTGCATTGAAAATAAGATTCTAAAATAACGATAAAATGGTCAATAAAATTTATTAAATCATTATAAAATAATTATTAAATTTATCATATTATTATAAAATAATTTTTATATTTATTAAAAATTATTATCATTTATAATATTACATGAGTTATTTTGTAGCAATCCAATAGGCTTAATATCTTTTTTATAATGTTTAAAAATTCATTTACTTTTTTCTCTCTTAAGTAAAAATTGTTCAAAAAAAAAAGTTCACGACAAAAATTCATTTTTGATATAATTCAATAGCATCCAGTGTACTATACCCTTTTAAAAATAAATTCGATTATTATATATATTTTTTATCAATCAAGTTTATAATGTATTGACAAAAGAACATCCTTTTAATCCTAATTGACAATAAACTTTAATTCTAATTAAACATTAAATTTTAAATCCGGTCCAAACATCTCTTTCCCAAAACTTCCAGCACTGCTTTCATTTTAGATGAAAATGTCCTCTAAGGGCATGGTACAATAGTTGTTTTCTACCGCACCTCCACCATATCGGCGGCTAGAACACCCGTCTCTTTTTAACTTGTTTTCCTGCAAACAGAAAACGAAATATAAACAAGTTAATTCGAGGAAAATAATACGAAACCATCCCCACACCACACGGTATGTTCGAGTTCCCGACAACACGAACAATTACAAAAGGAACCTCTTGCTTGCATGCATGCCTACATCAACGGCTAGACACGGAGAGGAGGTCGGAAACAGTTGCTGAAAATATTGCTGAAGCAAGATCAGACATAAACCAGCTGCAAGTGTAGCATCCTGTGCTGAATGCTCATTAGCATGTGTCAGGAGTAAAATAACTGCCAGTAAAAAATAACCCATCAATTAAGGTTGTGTTTTATTTTAGCATCACTTGAGAAATTGACATATAAAGCCTACTAGAGTTCAATAAACAACATACATTGACATCCCCACTCTCTCACTACTACTCAAGCACATGCTCTCAAGTTATCCCTATTCCATAAAATAAAGATAATAGAAGAAAGTAAAACAGAAGAATGGTCCGTACCTTTTGAAGCTCCTCCAGAGTGATTTCTCTAGCAGGAATTGAGCAGCACTTTCCAGGAAATACAACTGCACATGTTAAAAATTGCCACTTATTTATGACATATCAAACACCTAAAAATATTAATTTCATAAAAAAACAAAAGGCACAAGACCATAATACCAGCAGCAGCAAGGCTAGCAGCAATAGCTCGAAGACGATCTGGTCTTTCTGGATGTGGATGTGACTTCATTTCAATCTATACTACCAAGCAAGCACCAAAGTAGAGTGCAAAAAGAGTTGGACACAAATCCCACATAACAAAACATGTACAGCAACCAGACTCATCATACAGTTGATTTTGCAGAAACAAGAAATTAATTATTTTAGTTCTGTCAATAAAGTGAATCTTTCTTGTCATGAATTGCGGTTACAACCGTCCAATGGGATTCCCAAGAGTAAATACAAAAAGAAAAGGAAGAAAGGAAATAAATAATTGTAAGGATCACTAGTAAGCAAACCCAGATTGACAACAATGCTGGTAGAAAAGTATCCACTGCCAGTCAAAACTTTAAAGAAAGAAAGAAAGAGAAGCAGTGCAACAGAAAAGTTTGCAAGCAAACAGAGATAGATTACATATAACTTACAAAACTTCTACAATACCAATATCATGGAAAGGTGTCAAATCACCATAAAAATATCATTCAGATGGAGGATTTTAGGGACACATAAAGAATACAGTGGCACACCTCTGAGTGCAGCAACATTCTCTCATCAAACCCAACTGCCGTTGAACAGTTTGAAGCTGAAGCCTCTGACCAAAAATCTGCATCAAGAAGCATAGACATATTAGGATAGTAACAATCTCATGCCTATCAAGGGGTAATATCATTATAAGTTTGAGATTGTAGATGAGTGGAACAATTCAATAGAAATGTGAACTATAGGGTTCAAAATCTGATTAAAAAAGAGGATACATAGAGATGGGAATATCAGATATTAAATTTCACAATTTAATCAGGACATATCTACCTACCACCTTGCAACTACAAAAACATGATTTTTGTTTGACAAAGACGTATCTACAACAGGGATCATGAAGCAGTAAAATTGTGATAAGACGAACTTGATTCTTGCAAATGTTAATTAATATGGTTTGAATGTTAGAAAGAAATTCAGGGTTCAGGTCGAAAACAGAATATAGAAGTAAAAGTCAACCTAAGTTACAAAAAATTAGAACATTTCTACTACTTGAAATTTAAGTGTGTGATAACAAGAGGCAAGTTAGCACTAATGCATAGTGATGAGTTCACACTAAAAGAAACTACTTAAAAATATTAAATAAATAAGCAAATAACAATGTAGAAAATAACTTATCGATCCCATTCAGAAGAGGGGTTCAGATGCCAGCATATAATTAAGGCTGAAACGAAACCCTATAATGTTACATCATCTAAACACAGCAAATTATAAAGTATTGGCAATCATTCCAATTCTCCAGAACTTGATCGAAATCTTAAATCTATTATTTTTATTTAAAAAATTTCCAATAAAAGCTGCTCAACATTCTACGACAATCCCACCCTGTTTTTAAACTTGATAACCATAATTTTGACCATCAACATTATGTGCATCAATAAGAACTTGAACAGCATTAAAAAGCAACATTATAAGAAAATAATAGGAGGCACTATCACTAATAAAATGATAACATGGCAGTGCCATTCAATAACAAAGCAGTTATTAACTTATATTCCCTTCCCTGCAAATCAAGGTTAACAGCCATGCAAAGTGTTGAACCATTTCTATGAGTCGAATAGGACACTTTAAAAAAAATAAAAATGTTCACCATGTAACAGATATAATTAAATATATTTTTGCCGTACAATATCATATGTTATAATAGCACAACCTCCACAACTTTTTCAATGCTGCTGCACAAGATTACAACTGATTGACCATTGATGTATTTCAATGTACCAGTAGTAAGACCATCATGAAAACATAAAGCCAACAAACACCAAATGACAATAGATTCAAGAACTCGACACTAAAGGTAATAGATTGGGAATTGCATATCAAGTTCAAAAAATTTTGGGTAGCAGTTTGTAAAAAAAGACAGGAAATGAAAATAAAACATAAAAAGGTAGGGCAGTCCAATAACCTCTTCAAAGGGCACCATATGAATGTATTATGAATAGGCTCAGCAGAATGTAGTTACCTTTGTCTCTCACTCTGGCTTCTGATTCAACCTGAATAAGTTCTACAGCTGTTGAAAAAGCAGACGCATAAAACCCATGCTTTAGGATGCTAGATTCTTTATGTTCCCCGCAAATCTGCATAGATGAAATTGCTAAATCATCTACAGCCAAAATCATTTAACAAGTGTGAAGAGAATTGAAGATTCCAGAAATCATGAAAATATCTATAATGAAGCATACTAAAAGAAGGGCGTGGATTAGTATCAAGAAGAATGAAACAACTTACATCACAGTGGGAAACATCATCAAGGTTAACCATTTTGCAGTTTGTACAAAACCACTTCAAAACTTCTATGTGCTTTTGTACAGGCTCCCGGTCACTGTCATCCTCATCCTCGTCATCAAATAAATCTTGATTGTCACACATATCTTGAAAAGCCAATTCTTTTGGCAGTCTCACCTTTTTCTGCAGACAAACCTCAGAGCAAATTCAACACTTCAGAAAGAATCAACATAACAAGAACAGAGAACCGACATCCACAGCAACCATATCGACTGAATTAAAGAAATTCCTTAAGTGTGCTGCTTACAGATGCATTGTCAAGCTGTGTGTCTTCATCTAATTTGGCAGTCATATCTCGACCAGATGTTCCTATATCCCCTTTGGCATCATACCCATTAAGAAAAGAAACTGATGCCTGCTGATCAGATCCCAAATGTTTTCTTTTAAAACCTTGATTGCTCTCAGTCCCCCCATTTGTCACACAACTCACTTGAACTGCTTCAGAGACCATATTGATTTCAGAGTTCAAAAGAGGTTTCTGCCAGAATCATACCTGTATTTGAACTCGAATCATCTGCCAATGAAATTTATTTTTAAAAAAATGCAAAACTCAATTAATAAAAGTTACAAGGGAGGGAATAGGAGATCAAAAATATGAAATTTGAAAACAAGAATCAAAACAGGAGGGAAAATAACAAGATAAACCTCCCAAATCTGGCAAAACAAACAGTAGAAAAGGAGATTAAAACACAAATTTCAAAGGTATCAGGCAGAGAAAAGGCAAACAATTAACTCAGGATTTTACATTATTTCAAAGAACATAAAAACTGAGTATAACTAAGCTATACTAAACATCACACTATACCTACAAATACCAATTAAAAAAGAGAAAAATTATAAACTCTTAGCTAACTGAAGCTATCCAGGCATTAAACTAATTACAAACAATTTTTTTTTAAAAAAAAAAAGAAATCATTCAACAAGTTGAGCATAGAAACTGGGATATTAAAAAACAAGTGAAAATTAACTTCTTCACTCAACAAGTTCAGCGTAGAAACTGAGATTTAAAAAACTCAGCTACAAATAATTTTTGAAAGGGGAAAAAGTAAGTATTAAAAAATAAAAACCACATGGTAATTCATAAGAAAAATAAAGTAAATAAATAAATAAACAAAATGTAAAATTGGAATTCTAAGGCTACATTACCAGCTAGAGAGTGGCGCGAGCGAGATTGCTTTTTTATTGAAAAAAAAAAGAAAATCTAACCTGCATAAATATATACAGCTCTTTTATAGAAAAACCAAAAACTATAGAAGGAACACTGAGAGAAGATGGAAAAGAAAACAAAGGTGCGGATTAAAATAAATAAATAAGTGAATAGATATCTTCTAGTGTTATTTTTCCTGGCTAGGTCAAACCGTGGAGGGTCTTGCTCTTGCAATGTAAACTCGGTACTTGTGAGTAGATGTGCACATTTGTCGGATTTTAATTCGATTTGGATCGATTTTTATCCGATCTGATTTTTTTTCATAGAAAAAAATTGGTTTATAAAATAACCGGTTCGGTTTTTAACCGATTTGGAGGGTCGGATATCCTAACCGGTGTAACCGGTTTCGGTTTTAAAAAAACTGGTTTTTTTAAAAAACCGATTTTAATATTCCAGATTACTCATAGGGAACCGATTACCCCCAAGGGGGTACCGATTCCTCACTGAATGGTTTGGCTCCGAGATTTCCAGAATACTCGGAGGGAACCGATTCCCCCATAGGGGTACCGATTCCCCCTATTCAACGGTCGAAATATTTAAATTTTACACTTAGGGAACCGATTCCCTATGAGAGGAAACCGATTCCCTATGAGAGGGTACCGATTCCCCCACGCTCCAAGCATTTTTATTAAATGTTTTCACACTTAAACGGCTATATTATCTTCATTAATTATCACTAATGTTCAGAAGTGATTCAAGGTGTATTTAAGCAAGCTTAGAAGCCATTGATCAAAGACAAGAAACATCAAGCAACTAGAATTAAGAGAGAATCAAAGAGAAAGCATCAAACCTCAAGTTCGATAAATTCAAATATTTAATTGAAATACTTAATTAACTCAACATAATTGAAATACTTAAATACTTCCAAGTTTGATAAATTCAAATACTTAAAAACTTCCAAGTTCGATAAATTCAAATACTTAAAAACTTCAAGTTCGATAATTGAAACAAAGTTTACGATAATTGAAATAAAGTTATAAAATAAACTACATTGCCATCTCTTCTTCATCATCTTCGCCTTCTTCGTTTGGAGGGGATATTCCAAGTTCGACTTCTTCAATGTGTAAGTTTGCTTCCAAATCGGCATCAATTGCATCTTCTAGGGTGGTGATATGTTGCTTACGAGCCGCTCCATCCAAATAATCCTTTAAACAAATGCATACTTCCACCGACTCGGGACTTAGTCTTGATCTCCGTTGCGATATAACCCTGCCACTAACAGAAAAAGCAGATTCCGAAGCTACCGTAGAAGCTTGGACGGTTAGTAAATCACGGGCCATGATGGCTAGAATCGGAAATTGTGCTTCCTTTTCTTTCCACCAAGCCAAAATATCCAAACTTTCAAACTCTTCAAATGTCATTTTTGATAGAAAATCGCATGACATGTAATTTCCCAACTCGCTACTTGGGGTGGTAGTACGTGATCGTTTGGATTGAGAATTTACAAGAGTGTTAAAAAGATTCAAATTTATGTTACTTGGACGTCTACTAGATGATTCCGCATTCATTCTCATTTGATCGTGTATTACACTACTTGATCCGTATTTAGTTAAATAAATTGCAAACATGTCTCGAAAACATTTGTTAAAATAATTTATTTGGTTTTGGACAAAGTTGGGTTCATCATGGGTTAGATTAAAAGCAAACGCAATTTGTTCAATTAGTGTTTCAACCCCACCAACATTTAACGTTGGGTTTAAAGATGCGGCACAAATAAAAAATGGGGGGAATCTCCTTAAAAATATTTTAAAAGTTTTTCCTTCATTGCAAAGCCAATTTCTTGAAAAACTTCGGTTTCAAATTCAAAGTCATTTAGTCGGGTAGCCAACAAAAATATTTGATTAAGAACCAACGGGCTAGTAGGGTAATAAACACCGGATAAAAAAGTTGTTGCATTTTTAAAAACCTCAAGCAAATCGGTTATTTTGGCTATAGTTTCCCAACTCGAATCCGGATAAATGTTTGGGACATGACCCCTCTCGAAAAGCCGATCGTGAAATGTTTGCAATGTTTCCCTTTGCCTTAAGGCAGTATGCATCATCATCCAAGTTGAGTTCCAACGAGTTGGACAATCCAAATTAGGACCCAAAGTTTTTTTATTAACAGACTTACAAATCGTTTATAATCATTTAGTCTTTGTTGTTGTTACAAAGAACCGATTTTATCATTGTTTTAAATTCTAATCTAATTGGCTCAATAACCTCCAAACCGGCTTGCACGGATAAATTAATTATGTGTGCAACGCAACGGGTATGAAAAAACGCACCATCTAAAATCGATGAAAGTAATATTTTCAATCTTGGAACTGCGTTTGTATTATTCGATGCATTATCAAATGATATAGAAAAAATTTTATTTTCTAATTTATAAAGACAAATTACCCTTTTTAAAAGTGTAAATAAATTAGCACCGGTATGCGGCTCACCGAATAATTCAAACGCGATTGTTCTTTTCATCATTTGCCAATTATCTTGATCTAACCAATGTGACGTAACGGCTAAAAAAGAATTTCCGGTATTATGAGGGGAACTCCAAACGTCACATGTAAGCGACACACCATAACGGTGTTCTTGGAATCCTAAAATCATTTTTTCCCTCGCCGTACGCCACATTTTTATAGCATCTCTTCTAAGGGTAGTACGACTTACTTGAGTATAACGTGATTACATTAGTTGTTGAATTGTTGTCGTGAAATCTTCATCATCAAAGTGGTCGAACGGCAATGCTTTTGTAATCACGAACTTTGTAAACGCTTCTCGTAATTTTTCGTTGTCGTAAACAAAAACACCACCTTGCGGTGTAAGATTCGATTGACTAGGATCCGATCTTGAGCGAAGTGCCTTGCATGATTTTGTCAAATGGTTCTTCAACGTTGTGTTTCCTTCCGATGCAAGAAACTTTAGACAAAGTTTACAACGCGCCCTCCTCGAGCCATTTGACATCTCACATAAATCGTAGTGATCCCAAATATCTTTGTTTCGAGTGTGTTCGATCACTCTCACGACTTCAAGGTTTCCCCCGACGGAAGATTCAGCCGTGTTACTCATGATGAACAAAAAATTACAAAACTAAGATTTGAGAGATGTTTAAGTGTTGTGTAATAAGATTTTGAGAAAGTTGTAATCAACCAAATACATCCCCAACCTATTTATACATGTTTAGGGTGGTAAAATGGTAATTTTTTAAAGAAAAAACGGTCAAAAACGGTCACAAACGGCTATATTAACGGCTAGTTTTTTAAACCCATACCGGTTTTTTTTTCGGATAAAAACCGGTTTTTATCCGATAAAAAAAACGGTCTATGTTTTTTTCTCTAAACCGGTTAAAATAACCGGTTTAAAAAAATCCGATCCGATTAAAAAAAACCAGTTTTTCCCAAATCCGATTTCGAATATTTTTTCCACAAAATCGGATATTCGAATTTTTTGTGCACCCCTACTTGTGAGAGTGGAGAAGGTGGCGATTAAAATACCATTGCTTTTATATTTGTTTTATTTGGAGAAAAAGTCATCCATGATGAAAAAGCATTTGGAGTTTGTACTCGTAGTTTTTGTATGGGTAAAATACACAAAGTTTCTTAAATTATGTTAAAATAATTTCTTTTTCATTAAATTTTAAAAATTATAAAATAATTAATAAATTTTTAAACAGTAATAAAATAATTATCAAAATCAAAAGAGTTCAGTTATAAATTTTTTGACATAATTTAAATAGTTGATGTAGTAATCATTTTGTAATAATTCAAAAGATTTGATTAAAAAGATATTGGACATAATACAAAGACTTATTATGCACATTTGTTTTTTATATTTATTTTCTCTATATAGTCGTTTTATCAATTAATATATCACTAAAACATAAATTCACAAATTATAATTAAATAGTTTTTAGAAAATGAAAAAGGATTTATAATTATTTTAAAATCGTTTGGATCAATAGTAATTTTATATAAAAATTTATTTTAGTATAATATATATGTCTGTTTACTATTCATATTCTGAGAACATGTTTGCCTCTCTCAACAATGTCTTTAACTTCAAAGTTTGAGAAATATTTGGACATTAACACAACTTGTCGTCGGCAATAGAAAAGACCACAATGACCGAGCAACCGTACCACTCACTTAACTAGAGAGAAAATTTAGTGGGACAAAGAGAGTATGTAAAATACATAATGATCTTGTACAAGACCATAAACCATAGCATCCCCACTATTGCATTGAAAAGATCATAATTAGTTTCTTTTAGTAACATACACGGGACGTATATAGGAGGATACATAGCACTATGCAGTAACTACAATATTTTCTTGAAATTATATGAGACCATATAGATTGCTCATTTCCTTGGCATCCTGCAAAACAAAATGACAAATTAATGAAATCCATTATGCAGAAACCAATCAAGAACTATGTTACTCGGATTGGGGTATGAGTGCTGGCTAGATTTTTTCTTTAAAAAAGTTTTTCCATATATTCGGAAGATCCTTGGAGGTCATATACTCGTATCCAAGTGTCTGACATGGGTACTTCATGAAAAATGAAGAGTCCAAGCAACAGATCAAGAATGGCATGGTGTTGCGTGTTCCTACAAATGGGTTGGCCAGGTGGTTCAACAGCTAATCCCCTCGGGTTATGGACTTCCTACAGGGAAGGGTTCCAGACACCATGAAATACCCTAACAAATTTCTCAACAGAGTTAGGCGGATAAAGTCATCTTTTGATACCTGAAAGATGAAATATATTTCTCGACTGTAGCTTTTTGTTCGGTGCTGTAGGTGTACCATCTTTCTTTAGCTGCAACTGAATCCCCATCCTCGATATCTGCACATCAGCGGAAACAAATGAAATGGCAATTCGGTTGACAAGCTGATGAAACCCAGATTTTGGATAATCAAGTATATGACGAACCTTGAAGCAGAACATCGGGTTCACCCACGTGGCCTCTCAATCTCCAGAATTTGAGAAACTTGTGACCATGGCCATCCCAAAATATTGGCTCCGATCTAACAGCATCTAATCAACAATCCTCCTCCTCTTTGGGCATCACTAGCATGGTAAAACATGTCAGCCTATATATGCAAAGAGCGATCCATTTGTGCAACTATTAAGGACAATGTAACTGAACATACCCTCATCTGCTGTCTCAGACACTTCCAATGTACCTGCAAGAGTTTGAGCCACTTCTTTCTTGATCCTTGAAATAAGCTCTTCATTCTCCGAAATGGAAAGAGGAGCACCGTTTATCATGATAATAGCTTTGGCTATCTCATCCTGCAACTTCTGCTTCATCTCCTTTTCCATGTTTCTCTCCTACGCAAAGAATTATGATCAGACATGCAGAGGTATAACTTTAACATTAACACTAGCATTGGCTTGAGCTAAGTTGTCATATCGACTTCATTACCCTCTCTCTTCGAGAAAGAAGTTTTTCTTTCGCTTTCTTTTCTTTTTCAACAAATTTCAAGTTTTGTTCATCGATCCAGCTTCTGAATTCTCTGAAAGGAAGAAGTGTGAACTTTTATCAATACATTTTACATAAGAATCTAAAAAGAAAAACATGACCAGAATTTATTGAAGAACTTTATGACTTACGAGGTTGCAAGAGCTTCATCGCATAGAAAATTTAAGAGTCTGAGTTTTCTAGAGGAATTTAATTTCTCATATCTATCATCACTCATATCTAAGCAATCCGACAGTGACTGCTTTAATGGGGTTTGAGAATCACTGATGTATTCTCCAAGCACTTTAACCCATGAATTCTCACTTAAATCCCGACTAAGGCAAGGATATCTGCACAGAGATTTAATTCAGGTGATCAATATACCAAGTAAAAGAAGAAACTGAATGTTTATGACTATCTATTTAAACATGAATACTCTTTTCCCAAATCCTTTTGCATCATGGAAATCAGTTGAATATGAAACTGCACAATCAAAGGATAACGTAGTTTGTGTTTGAGTTTGCTTTTTCCAGTAAATAACTCTCTAAGTAACAGCTGAGACTGTCCTTTCTTCATATTGAGAACCTAAAATGGGACAAAACTATTAAGTGAGAATACAGAACTAAAAAGAGCGAAAATTTCAACCTATTAGGATTCATACTAAACAAACAGGTAACAATACCTCTCCAAAAGCTTCACAAAATTCTAGAAAATGCAAGGCATGGCCAACATCCTCAGCAGGCAAGTCAATGCCAACGACACAGTTTAGTAATGTGCCTTGAGGCAGTATGATATCATCATCAGAAGCTTCACTTTTGACTTCTACATTTTTCTTCTTAGCATTTGGAGACTTATTAACTGGCTTGCTCTTTACTATGGGAGCTGCATTGTTTAGCTTTTCATCTTCTCCTTGATCACACTTCTTAGGGACCTTCATTTCAATTAGCTGGATAGCAGTATTCCTGTCCGAAGTCACTTCTCCTTCATACAATGCCTCTTTGGAGATTTTAGACTTTTTCGGAGTAGTCTTTCGGGTTGAGAAATCAGCATCATTGCCTTCGGATACGATTTCCCTGCCATTCTTGCTTCTAAGTCTTTTCAACTTGGTATTTCTAGTTGCAGCCTTTTTGTCATTGGCTGTATTGAACTATTTGACCCTTTATCACTACTTTCCTTTCTGCTATTGCCAGTTTCTTCTATTCCAGATTCCTGTTAGAAAATTGTAATGAACTTTCATCTTACAGTTCATAAACCAGTAAATGAACCCATATCTATAAGTAGACTGTAGAACTGTCTAATTTTCGGAAAAGGAAAATCGACACGGATTTTGCACTCGTCTTCATTGACCATTCTTAAATAAGACAAATACTATCTAAACATACCCAAGGACTCAAATGGAAAGCCTTTGAAGCAATAAAACAGATGATAAAATCCCAATCAAACCTTATCTGCAGCTTTTTGCTTTTTGGACGATACAGCTTCATCATCAACAGTCTCTTGAGATCTTGATCTTTCGGAATCCTTGAGATGCAACATATCCTAGACCGACGCGAACCCATTCGCCTTTGCTGCATGTACGAGTCTTCTAGTGGATTGGTGACCTCGCTTCTTCCTACAAGATTCAACATTTTACCATTTTGATTAAAAAAACTAATAATAAGTAAACATTTGCAATTAATTTTTCAAACAAAACATTTGACTGACATGCAAAAACTGCAGTTGCAAATTCCTCTACATTTCGGACAATTCCAATCATTTAACAAAGCCACCTCCTCAGACTTTTCTCCATATCTGATGGGAAAACAAACAAATAAACAATTAGTTATCATATTCCAAAGTCATTAAGCAACACCTGCTTGTTAGATCTTGATCATGTTATAGTCAAAAGTTTTTAAGAAGAATCTTGACAATGCAATTTTGTCTAATTAAGAGTAAGATCCAGAAAGTCTGGTAATATTTTTCGAAAAAAGTAAAGTAGCTTTTTGGGAAACAAAGGACATAAAAACCTGTTCAAGAGGCATTTGTGACAAAAATGGATAGTACATTGTTTCTGGTTATTCTTTCTCTTGCATGATGCTGCAAAATCCACTGTTTTTTGTCTACACTGCAAAATTTAAACAAACTTAATTTTTTCCAAAGACCAAAAAATATCGATGGAAAAAAACGATCAAGCGAAAAAAATATACCTGGTGACAAGTCTTGCCATGATGAGAATCATAGATTCGGTTATGGATGAGTCGAACTCCAGGCGAACTGTTACGGCGACGCTTCGGACTGATTTTTTGGTCAGCCGAGCAAGCCGAGTCAGTGGACCGAGTTGTCTTGGTGTTGGTCTTACTACTCTTCTTCGTGTTCTTCTCCTTGTCAATGCTCTTCTTCTTGTTTTTCTCCTTCTTTGATGGAGTAGAAACAGCCATTGCTAAAATATTTCAACCCCAATTGAAATATCACTAAACTCTATAATACATATGCATCTCTGGTTTATTTGCTTTTTAACCTTTATTATTATTAATAATAATTTTATTGGTTATTGTTATTATTAATTTTTGTTTTGTAGTGAAGAAAAAATATGCAAGTCACATTTCGGCTCTGGGCGGGAAGAAAGAGGGGAGAAAACAAAGAGGGAATTACCTGAGTGGGCTTGTTTTAGAAAGGCCCGTCTATATTTTCCCTTCAATTTTTATATTTGGCAGCGCTTTTTAAATCCGATTGGATCAGTTAATTGAATAGGTTAAACTGAAAATTAAATACCTAATTAATTGATGATAATAAATTACATATAAGATGAATTGATTATAAACCTTAAGATTGAACCAATAAAAGGAATTTTAACCAATTGAATCGAAAATTGACTGGATTCTACTCAACCATCAATCCGATTTTTATAACATTGATACAATAATTGGATAGAAACACACAATAAAGTTTAGGGCTGTAAAAAGCTGACTCGACCTGTAAAACTGACTGAAACCGACTCGAGTCAAAATTATTTTTGACCTGCACTGTAGTGATCCGAAACCGACTCGAGTCGAAACTGGTGTTGACCTGAACCTGATTTAGACCTAAAAATTGTGGATTCAAACCCGACTTACATCCGACCTGAGAATGACCTAAACTCGAATTAAACCGAAAATATGATATCCGAACCTGAACTGCATCCGACTGATATGAACCCGAACCCAAAATTAACCTGATAAATAATTGATATTACCCGACCTGTTTTCAACCTGACATGTTTTTAACCTGATTTGTTTTTAACCTAACATGTAAATGATCCAACTTGTTAATGATCTGATCTAATATTTATCTAACTTATATATTACCATCGAAATCTTATAAATTATCAATTTTTTAACTTATGATGTAATTAAAATATTAATATGACTACTTTTTAAATATTATAATAAAATATTTATTATGATAATTATATTAATAAATAGACTTATTATATAAAAATTATTTAATAAAATTATTTAAATGTAAATTAGATAAAACATTATTAATAATACAAAGGAAAAATAATATAGTTTAATTTATATAAAGAAAAAATATTATTAATAATAAAAGTATTTATTATGTAATATATATTAATGGTTTACATTAATAATATAAATAATTTTGACAATAAAATAATAATTAATTTGATAATAAATGAATTTTAATATTAAATGTGATTAATTCTCTAAAATATAAATATAAACTGTAACGTTTAATTTTTGAACAAAAAATTATCTAATAATTATAAAATAAATGAAAAATAATATACAATATAAATTTAATTGATAATGATATTTTAAATAACATTTAATATAGAATTTGAATAGCATTTGAGTCAATTCAAGTTAAATACAATAAAATTTAAAAAAATTAAGCTCTCAAATCTTATAACAAAAATGTTATAAGGCTAAAAGCCTAAATTTACTACCATAAATTTCTTCATCGAGTTTTTTATATCGAAATAGTTGTCAATATTGTTAAATTACGGACAACTTTTAAAGCTACCAACATAATTTAACATGAGTAGTTATTTTGAAAAAAATGACTGTTTCAACAATCTATTTAAGTCAGACCAACAAAATAAAATACAAAGCAACAACAGGCAACAAACAACAAGCACCAACAAGCAACAGGCAACAGGAAACAGCAAGCAACAACAGGCAACAGCAAGCAACAACAAGCAGCAATAGAAGGCAGATTTTTGCATTAAACAAACATTTAATCAACTGTAAAGCCAAAGGGAATACGATGGCCAACAGTGCCAAACATTTCCGACTTTACCAAACCCTTACATAATAAAACATTCAACATTGTTTATGAAAATAAAATTAATATCAAGCAAAATCAAAATATATTACTTTGGACAGAAACATCCTACAAAAAAACAAAAGCATCAATTAAAATTTGTTTCAGATACTATTAAACATAATAAATATAATAAGTAATTAATAAGTAAAAGTTACATGTAACAGAAGAAACAAGACTGAATAAACTTAACAATAATCTCAACATTTTTTGGTAAGAGTGAAGCTTTTAATTTGGTCAAAATTCTACCCCTATACTAAAGGATTTAGGGTTCAGGGTTTAACAGCTAATTCAAAGGCACAAAGTAGAGAGTCAGAAGAATCAATAAACTTAACAATGTGACATAATTTATTAACAGGAGAATCAATTACCTTCAAACCTTTTTGAACTATCAAGTTCAAAAATGTGGGCAACACACCTTATATGGAAGTACTTACCATTGCAATGAATAAGAGAAATGACATTCAAATCATCTTTCAGTCTCTTAACCATTATATCATTTGCAGAAGCATTATCAAGTGTAATGGTAAATGCTTTTTTTCAAGAACTATACTATATGCATAACCATGACACAAAATAGCCTCAGCAAACAATTCACATTATTTGTTTTGATCAAAAGAAGCTACACTATCTGGATTTTCAAAAAGAAAATCCTTATATGCTTGGCATTTTTCAATATGCCTTTTAGGATTAGATGTACCAATATAAGAATCAGCTTTATATCTTTTCAATTTGCAATACTTACACTGGCATAAACAGAACCATCATCAGCTTTAGAGAATGTGTAGTGGTCCCAAACTGCAGAGATTCTTCTCCCAAACAACATCTTGTAAGGTAGTAAGGCACCCTACAAAAGAGAAGACGTATTAATAAACAATTTGAAAGTTTTATTAAATAAACCTTTGAAGGGAATAAAAAAGACAGAATCTCCTATTCGAATCTCCAATTCGAATTATTTTAGGGACTTTTAAACACTCTAAAAATTAAAAAGAAAAATTAAAATAATTAATAAATAAATTGAAATATTAATGACATTAACATAAAAAAAATTAGATTACCTTTACAACGAAGACTTGTTAACCATATTGCTGTTGATGTAAATGAGGTAAACAACCCTAGCTCTTACCAGCAATATGGCCAACTATATTGCGGTACTGACATATTGTGAATTGTAGAAGGAGAAGCTAATAAATAGATCCCACAAACTATAAATAAATTGTAGAAGACTCAAAAGTAAAGGATTCACCTTAAGGTTATTTTTGTGAATCTTCACTTTCCACAAGCACCCATTTGGATGCATTCCAACTCAGAAAGTGGATTTATATGAAATTCAAACCTTCCAAATGTAACAAGAGACTTCAGAAAAATAAAAAGCATCCATGTTACACGTATCCAAGCCTGAAACTTAAGTCCAATCAACATTCAATGGTGTCTTCCAGCTTTCAATTGGGAATCAGACTGCATAGTCCATTAACTTGGAGATCACACTAAGGAAAGTTAACTGTATCTAAAATTGCTTTACACTCAAAAAAGTTTCTCCTTCAAACACAAGGAAATATAATTACATTTGCCTTTTATGTAAGCTCATAAAAAATCGAAACATGCAAACAAAACTTGAAAATAAAGTTTCACTTACGCCTAACCAAAATCTCAATTCAATGACATTGCAATTCGTAGCCCAACATTATACCACCAATTACCTAAATAGTCTCATTTAGACCATGCTAAATCCTTTGGTTCCCACCATTTACTCATAAAACAAATAGAAGAAAGTTTAAAAAAAATGGACAAACCCAATAGCCTTGACCACAAGACAAATCGAAACCAATAATAATAATAATAAAATAAACTCAGAATAATCATGCATCGAACTAATAAAGGCATTAGGTAAGAAAAAACGGGTACCGTCTTTAAGAGGAGCCAAACACTCATATGAAATTTCGAACTGAAATGGAGTCAAGAATGAAGCTGGATTATCCAAAACAGAGACGTTAGTAATGTTGGCGGCACTCATTGTCAGGAATCAGAAGAAAATCACAATATTTTCTAGCCAATTAATCCAAACCCTAACTTCTCGCACCTTCATCGAACTCTAAATAAAAAACCCTAGAAAGATAAAGACCTGGCCAGAAGAAATTGAAAATTAAAAAAAATCAACAACAAAGATATTTAATTTATGGAAAAGTAAATTTTCGCGGAACTTTTTTTCGTTTTGGTGGGAAATTAAATTTCAGAATTTGGAAGGAGAAGATAAAGAACAGAGGAGGGAAACAAAGAACTAATTTTTTGGGGGAAAACTACTTGGATAAATTACATTAGTGGCCATCTCATTTTTATTTCTCTTGCATTATGGCTATAATTCATTTTTTTTAACGTCTACTTAGTGGAGGAGAGCGAAAATTTTACTTCTAATGAAAAATTTTATTTTTAACTGAAAGTCTTTAATCATATATTATAAAAAAAATTACAAATATTATTATTTAAAATATTTAATCATTATCATTTTTTAAAAACTATCCATGAAATCGTAGGAAAAAATACATAATTTAGAGTTTAAAGTTTGGGTTTAAAGTTTGAGGTTTAGGTTTAGGTTTGGGTTCTGTTTAAATTTGAGTTCGTGTTCGGGTGGGTTAGGGTCTAGATTAGGGTTGGTTATATATACCATATAGTTTATATATACTAATGAACTATATAATATATAGTTTATATATATTATATAGTTTATATATAATATAGTATAATTTATTTTATTTAGTATATAAATATCAACTATAGTATATAGTTTATATGGTTTTATATATAGTTCATATGTAAACTAAACTATATAGTATATATAGTTTATATATATAATATATAGTATATAAATATAGACTATAGTATATATATAGGTCATATGTAAACCATATAGTATATAAATATCAACTCATATGTAAACTATATAGTTTATATATATAGGTCATATGTAAACTATATAGTTTATATATATAGTTCATATGTAAACTATAATTCATATGTAAATATCAACTATAGTTTATATGTAAACTATAGTTAGTATATAAACTATATAGTTTATATATAATCTATAGTTCATATATATAGTATATAAATATAAACTATATTTATATAAATAGTATATAAATATAGTATATAGATATAAATTATAGTATGCAGTTTATATAAATATAAACATAAATATAAATATAAATATACACCCTAAATCATAAATCAAACCTTAAACCCTAAGCCCTAAACCATAATACTTAAATCATGATTCTTAAATCCTAAACCATAAATCCTAAACCATAAATATCCCTTTTATATTGTTTAATTTATTTAAATTTTTATTTGTAATTTCATACATGTTTAGGGTTTAAATTTTAGGGTTTAAGGTTTATGTTTTAGGATTTGAAGTTTAGGGTTTAAGGTTTTTATAAACTATATACTTTATTAATTTATATAGTTTATGCATATTGGTTCTATAAACTATATAAGTAATTTACTTTGTATATATATATATATATATATATATATATATATATATATATATATATATATATATATATATATATATATATATTATACATAGTTTATACATACATGTACTATAATTACATATATAGTTTACATGTATACATATACAATAAGTTACATATATTAACTATTGTTTATAAACTATAGGTTAACGTTACATATATAATTTATATAAGCTATTGTTTATATAAACTATACATTAATTATCAAATGTATCTATACATATATAGTTTAAAAGTTTAGAATTTAGGGTTTATGTTTTAGGCTATAGGGTTTAGGATTTTTATAAACTATATAATTTATTACTTTATATAGTTTATGCATAGTATTTCTTTAATATATATATATATATATTACTTATATTAGTTATACATTCGTATATATAATATATTATTATAAATTATAACATATAAACTATATATTTTATATAGTTTATACATATATAGTTTATATATACATATACTATATTAATATAAATAATATTTTATAAACTATGTACTTTTTATAGTTTATACATATAGTTTATATACATAGTTTATATATATAGTTCACATAAACATAATTTATATATATAGCTTATAATAATTATATAGTTTATAATTTTATATACATAGTTTATATATATAGTTTACATAAATATAATTTATATATATAGTTTATAATAATTATATATTTTATAATATAAATATAGTTTATATATAATTTTATATTATATATATATATATTTTTTTCAATTTTTAAATGAATGCAAGTTAGTATATTTTTCATTATTTCTTCACATTTTGCATTTATTTCAATTTAATCATTTTTTTTTAATTTATTTCAATTTTAAGTCTTTCACTTTTCTATGTATTCAATTTAATCCTTAAATTTATATTTACATATTCCATTGTTAGTTGTTATTTATTTATATTTTTGTAATTGGCCCATAATTTTTTAAATGTGTTTAATTTAGTCCTTTTTTATATTAATTTAAACCTCATATTTTAAATTTATTTCAATTTAATCCCTTACCTATGTGTGTTATTTAATTTATATTTTAAGATTTTATTTGTAATTTTACATTTCTTCAATTTTGTCATTAAATTTATATTTTTTTACAAAATTGATCAATGAATATTTATTTTTCTCTTAATTTACTCGAAATTTTATACAATTACAACTTGCAATTCAACAATCACGAAAGATGACAAAATAATTAATCTAAAAAATAAAAACGACCCGACCTGAACTCAATCCGCATCCGATAAATATCCGACCTGAATTTTATATGTCAATGATGTGACACGATCTGAACGAGATCCGACTGAAGTCCACCCGAACCTGAATTAACCTGGTCTTTATCTGCTTCGGACCTGAACTGTTTTTAACTGAACTGACATCGATCCGAACTGAAAATGACCCGACCTGAACCCGATATGGATCTGGAGTCAAATCAACCTGAAAATAACCCGAACTGATTTGACCTGACCTGAACCCGATTTGGATCTGATGTTAAATCAACCTAAGTTTACCTGTACCCGATTTTACCCGACCTGCCAAGATCCGACTGAAACCTGTCCGATTACCTGATTTTACAGCCCTAATAAAATTATATATATTGCAATGTCAAGTAGTCACGAGAGCATATTTTATATTTAAAGTTGAACTTTTAAATAGAAAATATAATTTTTCTTAATAGTGTTTTTTCACCCACAAAATTTGGGTTCAATTTTATTTTTCTTATAGTCATTAATATTTAATTTATTGATCAACTAATCCGAATTTTATATTGCAGAGAGTTATTACGAGGATAATCCTCCTACCCCTTTTCTTTCATTCATAACACTAAAGTTAGAACGGTAGATATTCTTTAATAGTCTAACGTCTCGTTCTGTTAGATTAACTAAGATTAATATCTTATTTAAAGAGACATCAAGTTTTTGCATTTAAAAGGAAAAACAAAACAAGGGCATTGTCATCGGCATTAGCATTGTCTTAGTGCAAAATCCACCAACTATAACACTCACTCAAAGAGTAACCATTAACAAGAAGTAAATTTCCATCACAAGGAAGCCTCAAGCTATTCTTCATGCAACAAAAAAAATCATTTCAGCAACGTTAGGGTTTACTAGTTTCCATGTCCGTTTTTATAAACATGAACAGCATATCAATAATCCATTCCAACAAATCAGTGGCCTAACTACTCGGGTTGTATCATCTCTGTCTGGTTGATCACCAATAGAGCACGACAACAGCCGCATTGACAAGAAATTTAATGAAACTTCACTTGCCCATTGAATACCACAAGAAAGCACAACTTGCTCTACAACATAATCAATTGTTCAACCACTTCATGAAAACTCAAAAGGAAGTAATGTCCTAGCTTTAAGATTTTGCCTTGTAGGAAGAAAGAAAATGGCTAAAGATAGAAAACTTGTTAATCTAATTTTGTAGCTAAACTGTAAGAACGCATTTATGAAATTTAATCATTGGATTAGTAAGATTTTCATTCTTACCCCTTCTATCCTTCCTACGAACCAAAGCCTGAGGAAAAAGAGTATACTTTCAAAAGACAAAAGTAAGACTAAAGATGTTGAAGTTATTGGGTAAGGAATGCATCATTTACTTCACCTATGCTTCATGATAAGCAGTTTGGTTATGTCTAATCCAACTTCACTTACCCATTGCATACCACAAGAAGAAAGACAACCCAGCTTAACTTGCTCTAAAACATAATCAATTGTTCAACAACTTCACGAGAATCAATTTAGAACACGAGGCAAAAAAAAACCCCAAAGCAAGTAATGTCCTAGCTTTAAGATTTTGCCTAGTAGGAACAATGGAAATGGCTAAAGATAGAAAACTTGTTAATCTAATGGTTTAGCTAAGAAGTAAGGACACGGTTATGAAGTTTAATCATCCCCGGATTAGTAAGATTTTCATTCTTACCCCTTCTATCCCTCCTAGGAGCCAAAGCCTGAGGGAAAAAGGTATACTTCCAAAAGACAAAAGTAATATAATGAAGATGTGGAAGCTATTGAGTAAAGAATGCATCATTTACTTCATCTATGCTGCATAACAAGCGGTATGGTTATGTCTAATCTTGTTTGTTTCAGCTCATATCCAGCGATCAACCCTATTCTATGTATTGCTCTTTGTTCGATTAATAGCCTCGTGAAAATGAAACACTTCAAACTTGTATCAAAAAGAAAACGTTCATTGTCCTATGCTCACCTAAGACATAAATGCAGTTTTCGTTTATCCTTTTCTTCTGACCCTCTTCTGTTTTGTTCAAGCAGAATGATGTTAACACTTGCCTTTTGCGCACCATTGACGGGCCAAAAAAAAGGAATCAAACCAATCTTTACGACATCCCAACATTCGATCTTGTTGATTACATAAAATTATTCTTAAACCCCTATATACCTTATTGCAAAGAATAAGAGATTTCTCCTCCACGAATGTAATCTATTTCTACATTTGGATCTTGCAGCTGATAAAAAAACTCAATGTACCAGAGTTTTAGTATAAACCTTTAACCCCTAATATATTTAGCTCGGTACAACCAGTCAGAAGCAAGCATTATGGACATTGTTATACTAAATTCATGATAGGAATAGCGATAACTTGAAATTCGAAAAGAGATACTCAGAAATATTTCTGATAAATTCATTGAAAAATATAAAAGAAACCACTTAAAAGTAGGAATAGAGCAATCTTTTTCTACTAATTGAGTGTGTTTTCCCCTTTAAAATTCAACACTCGTAATCACTAATCATCCACAACCATAATGATTTCAAATAGAAAGAAGCAGTGCGTAGGCTTAACTGTAAAAAGAAAGAGCTAGAGAGAATCTTCAAGCTCCTCTAGCTTCTCCCTGTTCTTCAATTCAAGTTCATATTGCCTCAATCTCTCCTTCATCTTCTCCTGTTGAAAGAAAATTAAAAAAGTAAAAATCAAAAGTCTACAATCTTTATAAAACAAATTAAGAAGCAGAGAAATAACGAAAAGGGACCTTGTAGCTGAGCTCGACGCGGTGCATAACGTAGAAGCCAAGGATACCACCAAAAATGGTGCCGGTGATGATACGGACGTATCCCCATTTCACTGAGTTCATACCCATTTTTTTCACTCGATCTGCCTCGGTCCTAACTTTCAGTTGAATAACAATTGCTGCGCTTTTCTCAAGGTTTTTTTCACGGCGGTTTTCCCTTTTTTAAGGTTAAATTGTTTAAAAGGCCCTTATATATATATTTTTTGAAATAGGGCCCTTATATTCTTATTATTCCGTTTCTTATAAGTCTTTTATGGTTAAATTTATAAAAGGTCCATACACTATATATTTTTCACTGATTGACCCTTAATACTATAATTTTGTGAAATCTATATTTTCAGTTTTTTTTAATAGGAGATGGGAGAAGTGTTTGAAATATGAATAGGAGAGTATTAATGTCGTCTAATCACATAACGTGGGCTATCAACCTATATTTTCATTTTTGAGATCGACTCTTGATAAGAACAGAGTTAGAAATTTCAAATTACAGGGTCATAATTTTAAATTACGATATTTAAAAAAATCATATAAATTAATGCATAACACTAAATTCAATAAATTAATGTAAAATATAACTAAACTAACTTAAGGTGTCATTTTAAAGGGTGTCAAAACTTTTTTGTTTATATTATATTATATATATATTGGAAATTTTTTTTGAGGTGTCAATTGACACCCCCTCAATAGGCATTGGCTCCGCCCATGGCTCTTGACAGGAACATCCTGAGCAATTGTTCCCGCTCCTTTAATATTTACACTTAGGGCTCGTTCTTTTAATCCTTATAATTTGAGCTCTGCTCTTTTAATATTTAAAGCTATGGTCTCATTATTTAGTCATTAATAATGTGTTTTACAAATTTTAATTTTTTATAGTTTATTAATAAAAATATTAAA
Source organism: Hibiscus syriacus (assembly GCF_006381635.1). Lineage (NCBI taxonomy): Eukaryota > Viridiplantae > Streptophyta > Magnoliopsida > Malvales > Malvaceae > Hibiscus > Hibiscus syriacus. The sequence continues at coordinate 213,150 of NW_024063367.1, read as the reverse complement.
TTAATTGTTCAAATTAATGAAATATGCTTTCGTTCTGTATGAATTTATTTTTTAAATTTTTGCATAGGGCCTCAAAAATATCCGAGATAGTTATGGTTAGACCTTTTAAGTAAGGTCATAAATTTAAATATTAACTTCATGAATAGAGTAAATTAGATTAAGAGAGTCGTTCTTATAATGGACTATGCAATATTTACAACAACAACAAAACCCTGATTCCCATATGCAATAGGATAAGGGGGAGGTAGGGTAGTAGGCTGACCCTAACACCAGGTTAAGAGCAGCTTCCGTGGAAGACCTCCGGCAGTCAGAAAATTAAAAATAAAGATAAGATGCAAATGCGTGTATAAATAAATAAATAAATACATAGATGAACAGTCTTCATATGCAGTCTTGATATGTGCGTCTGTAATGGGGAGTAATCCCTGTAAATAATTCCCTGCAAATAATTCCCTACATAGAAATCTCTGCATATAGACTGAAAATGTAAGACCCAGCTAAATTTAAAAAGAGGAAACATGAATAGAAATGATACACAAAAGTCAATAATAGCAAGCTACGAGAAGGAATAAATTCAAATGAGTTAATTCTTAAACTAAGGCAACACTATTCCGATACCCTAGTTCTAAGCCTTCATACATTTCAATGACAGAAACATGTATAAAGTAGAAGTCATGGAAAGTACTACAAAGACATTAAAAAGAAGACAGAGATGTTACACCCTATGGTTGTGAACCGCACTACTCAACTACCCTGGTCTTAAGTCTCCATACTTTCCTATCAGAGGTCATGTCCTCGGTAAGGGCTAATTCCTTCAAATCAGATCTCAAGCAGTCTTCCCACTTCCGCCTTGGTCGTCATCTCCTTCTGACACCGTCGACTGTAATCGACTCTACCCTCCTGACCGCATCCGACGGTTGTCATCTAAGGACATGCCCAAACCACCGTAGTCTTCCCTCCCTCAATTTTTCGGATACAGGCACCACCCCCAAGTACATCCTAATAGTAGAGTTAGGTGTCATGTCCCACAGAGTCCTACCACATGTCCATCGAAGCATTCTCATTTCTACGGTCTCCATCCTCCTTACGTGATCCTTCTTGATTGCCCAACATTCTGATCCATACAACAGCGCTGGTCTTATTGTCATTCTATAAAATTTTCCCTTTAGTTTTAGAGGCACCTTCTTGTCACACAAAACTCCAGTAGCAGCCCTCCACTTTAGCCATCCCGCCTTTATACGGTGTGTAACGTCTTCATCTACACCCCCATCTTTATGTATCATAGACCCTAGGTACTTGAAACAATCATTTGAGGGGATAATGTGTCCTTCTATGCATACTTCTATATCTTCATCGTTTTGGTTTCCATTGAAGTTTGAACATACATAATTTTGTCTTTTCAATATTGATCCTTAGACCTTTTTCTTCCAAAGCAGTCTTCCAGGTAGCAAGTCTACTATTCAGCTCAGTTTTTGTTTCAGCAATTAGGACAATGTCATCAGCGAAAAGCATACACCATGGAACACCGTCTGGTGTCGCACAATAGATGTCGTCCATAATCAAGGCAAAGATGTAAGGGCTAAGAGCCGACCCCTGGTGGAGTCCGATTTCCACCGGGAATGCCTTGGTGTCGCCAAATGTAGTCCTGACGGTAGTAGTAGATCTACAGTACATATCACGAATCGCCCGGATATAAGCAGTTGGGATCCGTCTCGTTTCCAAGGTCTTCCAGATCGTATCGCGGGGAACGCTATCATACGCCTTCTCAAGGTCAATGAACGCCATGTGAAGATCACTATTTTTTCCCTATATTTCTCCATAAGTCGTCGAAGTAGATGAATCGCCTCCGTAGTATACCTGCCTGGCATAAAGCCAAATTGGTTTTCTGAAACCCTAGTAACCTGTCTCAACCTAGCCTCTATTACCCTTTCTCATAGCTTCATGGTATGGCTGAGTACCTCTGTAGTTGCCACAACATTGGGGATCTCCTTTATTCTTATAGATTGGTATCACCGTAGACTCTCTCCACTCCTCTGACATCTTAGCAGTCTCTAAAATAATATTAAATATATTGGTCAACCACTTAACTCCCTCTTCTCCTAGAATCAACCACACAGTGATAGCTACTTCCGATAGAATTTGACCCTTTTTTTCATTATCCGTTAATGTTTTGCAAACATATTCACAAGGTTAAATTAAAGGAAAAAGGATAACCTTTGAATATCTTGACTCTTGAGCCGCAAGGCAAAGGGGTGACTTGGAAGAGTTCTTCCTAGCTTCCTTTTCTGCTTCCCCCTTCCTTCTTTCAAACGTTCAAACCTTGAATATTATTATTAATCACACACACATATATATATTATAATGATGATGATGATGAAATTAAACTCATCAATACCCATCTTTCGATTCCTAAATTTCAATTCCCCATTCATTAAATCTTATTGTCCTTTCAAATTTTCTGCCGCAACCAGAAGAACAATGACTCAATTCCCTAATTTTTCTATAAAAAATTCAAAAATTTCTCCTACCCATACGGCGGAGGATTCCCCGTTGTCGGAGCCGGAGAACAAGTCGCAGTCTCCGCCTCACAAGCCTTGGCTCATCGTCGGCCTCGGTAACCGTGGCAAGAAATTCAATGGCACTCGCCACAATGTATCGATTCGTCCTCATTTTGATTTTCTGTTATTTCGAATTTAATTTTTCTAACGATTTTTGTTCACTGTTTATTTTTTATTTCTCATAACAGGTGGGTTTTATGATGGTAGACGCTATAGCCGAGGCTGAAGGGATTTCTGTTAACACAGCTAACTTTAAAGCCCTGATTGGAGAAGGTATTCTTTTTATTTCAACATTGAATTTAGCTTTGTTCAATCTTTGAATTACTTTCACCAATGTTAAATTCATGAACTTTAATATGCATTGAAGTCTTGCATGAAGTCTGCTGGAACAGATTCATTGTTTATTCATTAGAAAAGAGATTACTTTTAGACATTATAGGATTCCAAGTTCTAATTTTGGGCTAATATTTTGCTTTAAGGTTGAGTTGATCCTATTTGATCATAACATTGTGCTTCTAATTCTGAAGACAAGTATGTAGTAGGTCTCTGAAGGGTATATTTCGTAATGGATACTTAAATATAATCTTAAATCGCTTAATGCACTGGTTTAGTACGGCCGTTCACTTGCTAATTAGTTTTCTTCATTTTGACTAATCTATAGTTGTCTGCTGTTTTGTAACTGAAACTTTTGACTGATTGTTTTATGGTTTTGGTGAAGATTGCTCTAAGATACTTTTTTAAGTTGGTTAATATATTAATTAAACTAATTTTATATACTTTGAATTTCTTAATCTACCCATAGCCTCCCTGTCTAATTATAACCTAAGGTGGCTATTACGCCCCAAAGATCCTTTCGAACCTGCAATATATTGGAGTCTGTTTGCAGGATGTATGTGATTTGAGCTAGTATTCATAATTAATATATATATATATAATATATTAACTGCAATAGTTTTACAACTTTGTTCTTGTTTTTAAATGCTTTGGATGAAGATATTATTTTACAGTGACCTCAAAGAGTGCATTTAGGGTACTCACTAGAAGGGCTAATATATATATATATCAATACGTGAATAAAGTTAATAATTTCATGCTTGATAGATGGAAAATTGAGTAGGTAAATTACAAATAAATTCATGTTCTGATTTTTCTAAATGTGTTAGGTAACTCAAAATATCCTATCATGCAATACTTAATTGGAGATGGTTGCTCGTTTTTCCAGGATTTATAGGAAATGTTCCAGTCATGCTTGCCGAACCACAAACTTTCATGAATGCAAGTGGTGAGTCTGTAAGTGAGCTATCTAAAAGGATCTATATATCGTTTTCAAGAGACAAATTCTCACCTGACTGAAATTATTATAGTTCTGATAGCCATTTTCATGGTTTTGCAAATACATTGTGAAGGTCGGGGCCCTCATCTCATATTACAAGATTCCATTGAAGCAAGTACTTGTGGTAATTTTCTTTCTCTGGTATGACTCTATGCTAATCTTTCCCTCCTTCACACTTACAGTTCCCTTTGACAGATTTTTGATGACTTAGATTTGCCTTTTGCCAAACTGAGACTACTTCCAAAAGGCGGACATGGAGGACATAATGGGTATGTTCTTATCGGCATTTGTTATGCCATGTCTATAACCAAAGATGCATATGCAAGATTTTAACTTCTTTTTTCACCTATTCATCCAGGATGAGAAGCATCATAGATAGTTTAAAAGGCAGCCGCGATTTTCCTCGTTTAAGAATCGGTAGGTTGCTAAGAACACTAAAACGATACCTTAATGCCTGCTAATTTACTTATTTCCTGGTTATAAAAAGTTCAATAACTTTTCTAGGCATCGGACGGCCTCAGGGGAGGATGGATACTATTAATTACGTTCTTCGTCCTTTTGATAAGCAAGAACGTGAGGAGGTATGTAAAAGTTTATTAAAAAAAAGCACAACCACAGAGAAGAAAAAGTAAATAAATATTGACTGTTGTGTTTACATCCTATTGTCTTTCAGTTGGAGTTTACATTTCAACAGGGAATAGAGGCAGTCAGGATCCTCTTACTCGAGGGTTTTGATAAAAGTGCAACATTTGTGAACAGCATCAAAGCAATCGAACAACTCAGGTAAACTATTGCTCCGGGCAGGCAGCTAAGTGAGGTAAGTTGCAGGATGAGGATATGACTTCATTGAATTTATTGATCGGGAACTCGATTGGATATTGCGGTCTCACTCATTATTGATCTTATATATGCTTATTTCACATATGTAATTGTTTCAATGCATTCGGAAATTAGAAGAATTCTTTTATGGAAAGATCTTATCTGTGGTTTTGTTGTATTCATTACTTGAATGGATATGCTGGAGCTCTGAACTTTGTTGGTAAAGTATGTGCATTGATGAATACGGTTGAATTAGTTACGAATATGAAAGCGTAAAAATTACAGATGTAAGCAACTATTATGCAGGATTTATGGAAGATGATAATGAGATGTATCCAACATTATTAGGCTTATTTTGGCAAATAGGGATCTGAGAATTATTTAGGAAATTAGCTAAATTCAGTGTGGTCTTCACCTCAATCACTCAACGAGGGAAAATAGACATTAATATGAGATTCTACGAGTGCTGAATGTGTTGATGATGCAAGTGGTATATTAACCCTTAAAACGTTTCTTTTATTTGCACTAAATATACCGCATTATTAATCTGAAATTTTATGAGTGATGAACTTGTTAATGGCACAAGTGGTATATGAACCATTAAAAATATTTACTCTTTTGTTTTATTTTTCTTCATGCACATTCAAACATGATTATAATATTGTGATTATATGTATATATATATATACACACAAATGAAGTTCATGTATATAAATTTTCATATAGGACATATACTTGAATGTATGTATATAAGCTCATTTATGAAATTAGACTCTTGTATTATTTTATATCTTATTCATAGTAAAAGGAAAATTGGTTTGATTTTAACTTGATTTAATTGCATCATATGTCCTCAAAGTATGATCCTCATTTTAAATTGATCCCTGAACTTTTAAATATTCCAATTTCATTCCCAAACTATGACTATCATTCTAAATTAGTCCTCAAACTTTTGGACATTTCAATTTCATCCCCAAACTACAACTTTCATTCTAAATTGGTCCCCAAACTTATTCAACATTCCAATTTTATCCCAAACTATATGTATACACCAATCACATTCCTTGTTAATAAAACCGTTAGGTCAAGTTATATTATTATATGTTTGGGGGAAAATAAAATTTGGGTTCAATTATGGTTGAAACAAATTACATATTTGGATGAATTTGGGGATTAAATTAGAATATTCAAAAGTTTGGGGATCAACTTAGAAATAGTCATAGTTTAGGGATGAAATTATAATGTTCAAAAGTTTAAGGACTAATTTAGAATGGGATTTGTAGTTTGAGGATGAAATTATAATATTTAAAAGTTTAGGGACCAATTTAAAATGAGGGTCATAGTTTGGGGACATATAATGTAATTAACTCTTAACTTTTAGTACTTATATTTAAAAAAGTCAATATCTTAAAACGTATATAACTGTTACGATTCAAAATGTCGTAATTATTTGAATAATTATCTTTTATTTCTAATCCCATTTTTTTAGTTGCCTAGATAACCCGCATTATTAATGAGCAAGGACTGTGTCACCTAACACCAAACAGACCCCATCTACTCATTATTGATATTCATTATTACATGAGAAGAAGAGATGATACGCTGAAAAGTAAAGCAAATATAGTTAGCATCCTTTTGGGATTGTCTTAGGAAAGTCGGACTAATATATGATTAATATACGGTATTATCGGATATATTAAAAAATATTTGATAAATTCGGTCGGAAATATCGAGTAATGATAATGTAATAGGTGAAAATCATGAAGAAATATTAAAAAATTTGGCAACCGGCAGACTTAGCTTGTCGGTTTGTGTCGATACTTTATAAAAATATATTGATCCATAACAATATAACAGATAAAAAATGACAAAACCGATCTATAAATGACAAAACAGGTAAACCGCTGCCGGATATATTGAAAGTGTCGATACTTTATAAAAATGTATCGATCCATAACAATATAACATGTAAAAAAATGACAAAACCGGTCTATAAATGACAAAACAGGTAAAGCGCTACCAGATATATTGAAAGTGTCGATACTTTATAAAAATGTATTGATCCATAACAATATAACATGTAAAAAAATGACAAAACCGGTCTATAAATGACAAAACAGGTAAAGCACTACCGGATATATTGAAAGTGTTGATACTTTATAAAAATGTATCGATTCATAACAATATAACAGGTAAAAAAATGACACAATCGGTTTATAAATGATAAAACAGGTAAAGCGCTACCAGATATGTTGATAGTGTCGATACTTTATTATAAGTATCGACACTTTTGGAATTTAAAAGAGAAGAAGTTATAGCGCTAATAAAGTGTCGATACTTTATAAAAATGTATCGATCCATAACAATATAACAGGTAAATATATGACAAAACCGGTCTCAAAATGACAAAACCAGTAAAGAGCTACCAGATATGTTGAAAGTGTCGATACTTTATTATAAGTATCGACACTTTTGGAATTTAAAAGAAAAGAAGTTATAGCGCCAATAAAATATCGATACTTTATAAAAATGTATCGATCCATGATAATATAACATGTAAAAATATGACAAAATCGATCTCGAAATGGCAAAACCGATAGTAAAAAAGTGTGTTTGTGTGGTCATTTTTATTTCAGAATTTTCATTTTTACAAAAAATTTGATATTTTAAGCAAAACTCAGTAAGAAAAGAGCAAAAACTTTGCAGTAACAAAAGAGTAACATTGGGAAACTCACCATGTTATCAGTTTCTCAAAGAACAAAAACCCAGAAACAGACATCTCTCAACGCAAATTTATGATATACTCTTATTATCTCTATAGGATAAAGTTAGGCCAATTTTAGTTTTATTTTTTTGGTTAGGATTTTGTGCCATTGAAACTGTTGATTGAAGAACTCAAACTGGTGCACGCATAAGTGTCGATCCAAAAAACATCGAAATCGATAATTATTATGTAATAGGTAAATTTACAATGTAACCGGCAAAAATATACTGATTAATTAGCAAATAGGTTTACATTATGTATCAACACTCTTTAAATATGTGTCGATACTTTTTTCCCAAAATGAAAGCACAACGAAGTGCACGCATAAAGTGTCGATATATTAAAATTGTATCAATCCCAAAAACATCAAAACCGATAATTATAATGTAATAGGTAAATTTATAATATTACCGGTTTAAATATACCTGTTTAGTTAGAAAATATGTCAATATAAACGCTACCTATTATATTATATAAGCGCTACCTAATATATTATTGTACTTGATAATATTTCTGGTTAAATGATATAACATAACCGATCTAAATTTTAACCGATTACTTATTTAACAGGTCACACCATTTTTTAGTCGATTTTTAGGCACCGCACAACCGAAGTTCTCTTTCTTGTGGCGCTCCCTTTACACTAAAACTTGGAGATTAAACGAGTGGGAAGGTGGGTCTCCGTCAACAAAACCATGAAACTAAATTACCCAATGAAATGACAAATACATTTGGTGATTAAATCATATAGGGAAGGGTAAAACATCTTATGGAATATGGAGAGCTGTGTCTTATTGTTTTGAAAACCGGATCGGATCGGTCGGTTCAATCGAGAATCACTATTTAGTTCAGTTCAATCTATACCGGTTAAACCGCTATTAGTGAACCGATCGGAACTACTGAACCATTTAAATCGGACCGCTGAAAACCGGGAAAAACCCGAGTATTGCTGAGCTCGACTCGAACTTGAAAACTTTAAAAGTAAGCTCAACTCGACTCAAACTCACGAGCTAAAAATTATCAAGTTCAACTCGAACTCGAAATATAATATTAAAACTTGAACTCGAAAAAGCTTGAACTCAAAAAAAATTTAGAAGCTCGATTGAAGCCTAAAATTCGAGCTTGATTGAAGTGAAAGAATAGTTCACTCAATGCTCACCAAAAGGCTCAATGATTTTGAATGCCAAATTACCTCTATTATTTATAGAAGTTAGTTGGGATGTTCTTCTATGTGTCTTAGCCATGTGAGATTGTTTTGTTCTCATATTTTTACTCTTTAGACTTTTGGGATGCTCTTCTATGTTTCTTAACCATGTAGGATTGTTTTTAAAAAAAATTAAACAAAAAATATTATTTTGTTATGATTTTTTTAGCCCCAAATTTATTTTTTAATTATAGTTGTATAATTATATTTATTATTTAATATGTTTTACCTTAATTATTATGTTGTAGTTAATTTGAATCATTTTGTTTCACTTGATTTTATGGTTTTTAACTTATATATGTTATGACTTGCTTTGAATATGACATGTGATATAAAAAATTATTTTTTATTAAATATTTTTGATATTTTTATTTAATTTTTTAAATAATTATGACGTCGTCCGATTCTTTCGATCAATCAAACCGATTCGATCGATTAAACCAATGAATCAATAATATGACCGATTCGCTAACCAATCCGGTTCTGAAAACCATGTTGCGTCCACACCACTCATAGCAAGATACTTGCTAAAGGAGAAAAGACATACATTGGTTGTGGGAGAAAATTAAAGAAAAGAAAGCAACCGCCACAACCCACAGTACAATTTCATCCAACGGGGATGAATCAAACGCCTGCCGACATTGACGGAACTGGTCCCAATGAGGTTTGGGAGTTGGGACCACAAGACCTTCACGTACATTATTAATTGAGAAAATAATTTCAGTGAAAAAAAATCCCATATAATATACGATTTTAACCAATTTTTTCCGGATTTGCCAAAATGACCAACAAAATCGTAATGCGATCGCTAATTCGCAACGCGATCTCCATTATCGCAAATCAGTTTCCAGATTCGCAACGCGATTATGACTATCGCAATGCGATTTTCCAATTTCGCGTTGCGATTTTCCCAATTCGCAATGCGAATAAGTAAATCGCAATGCGAATTTGGAAAATCGCAATGCGAATTTGGAAAATCGCAACGCGATACTGACTATCGCAACGCGATAATACAAAATCGCAACACGATACTGACTTTCGTAACTCGATACTTAATTTTGCAACGCAATACTGACTTTCGCAACGAGATAATACATAATCGCAATGCGATTTTCAAAGCGCCATTAGTATCGCAAAGCGTATTTTATTTTTAAATTCCAAACACGAATATTAATATATTGGAACACTGAACCGTCCACAGTATATCCCGTAATCGCAACTCATAACCTAAAACCTAAAATCACAACTCAGTCCCATCTCCATCTCTCACTCTTTCACCCATCTCCGACGAAATCCGTCCCCATCTCCGACGAAATTCGTCTATCTCCATCTCTCAGAGCCACCCTCACAATCAGAAATGGAAAATCAACCAAATCAACCACCGAGGGTTAGTTTATTTAATTATTTTCTTTTTGAAATTTTTGTATTATTATTAGGTTTTTCATATTGAAATTGATGATAAGTTTACTGGTAATTTCAATAATAGATTAACCATTTCACTTAGATTGCTTATTAAATCAACCGAGAATCGCAACGCGAATTGAAAATCGCAACGACAAAATCGCAACGCGATTTTATTCTCTCGTTGCGATAGTCAAATTCGCGTTGCGATAGTCATTTTCGTGTTGCGATTTTCATTTTCAGAAACTATTCTTCTTCTGCAAATTGAAACTTGAATGAATTGCATTACTTCAACCAAAAAACAAAGACAAATAAGAAATTCACAGTGTTGCAAATTTAAGTTTGAAGAATAAACTACTACTCTTTATTTTTATTATTGTTTTTGGTATATCTTCACAGTGTAGTTTTTGGTATATCTAACTTAGTATGTTTATTGTTTTTGTAGAACTTTTATTCGGCTCAATTGACCTTAAGAAATAAAGTCAGCCTGGCCAAAACATTTGCGTCGAAGCTTTCACCTGCATAAAGAAAAATGTTTGAGGATACTTGCTTCGGGCCATGGCTGAAAGTACAACATCCCGGTGGAGATGCGATGTTGATACACCTGTTTCTTCAAACCATGACTAGGGATCTACCAGATACTATACAACGTCGTGATGAAGAGATATGGTTTGATTTTCCACCGGCGTATACGTGTTTTGGGCGGGAGGAGTTTTGCTTAATCACCGGTCTACGCTTCAGACACGATGATGTAGGTCGGTACACTAGACACATTACCCGCCCATCATGGTTATCCCGGGTTTTTCCTGAGCTGGAGAGGCCGAATCTACACGTGGAAGACCTGACGATATTATTGAATAAGAAAGATGGTTTTACTCGGATGGATGACGTCGATGTTGTCCGAGTATGCCTTCTAATACTTTTGCATGCCGGCTTTTTAGGCAGAGAGACCAGACAACCTATTCCGAATGATCTAATCAAATTGGTAGAAGACCTAAATGCGTGGAACCTGTTTCCGTGGGGCTCGTATTTATGGAAAGCTACATGGAATAAGTTATCGTCTGCCTTGGATGATCGAAAAAGTTTGCATGGCGATGGTTCCAAATACACTTTGACAGGCTTTATTTGGGCCTTTAAGGTAAGAATTTTTATATAATGTTTCCAAAATTATAAGTAATTATTTAACAATTACTAATGTTTGTTATTATATTGTTTGTAGATTTGGATATTTGAGGCCTTTCCCGCCATGAAGACATATGCAATAAAAACTTCAAATGATATTCCCAGGGCTATTTCCTGGAAGAGGAAACGGACCTTGCAATGGGAAGATTTACTACGGTATACGACAATAAATAATGTAAGTTAACATAAATACTACCATATGTTTATAAACAAGTTATTACTAGTACACGTTTAACTTTGTTTGAGCTTTTATATTGTTAGGAGGCCAACACTCCATTACAGAGGCTGACAACCACGGAAGCTGAGCTTGCTACTGATTGGTGGCAAGCTAGTAAGCGTTTTTTTGATGGCACGGATGATGAGCAGCCTCCACTTCGGGAGCCATCACCTCACCCAGAGCTATCACCTCACCCAGAGCCATCACCTAATCGACCCGACTATACACCTCCACAACGACATCCATCACCTATTCTATCACATCATCGAGCCTCTTCTCCACCATCACCGCAAGATAGGCGACCGGCAAAGATGCCACGACGTTTATCTCCCTGTTCTCCACCTCCACGGGATGAGTTAGGAGAGTTACGTGATGAGGTCAATGCCTTGCGTTAGGAGGTCGGTACTTTACGCAAAGACGATGGTGCATGGCGTGTTGAGGTGTCTACTTTACGCGGTGAGGTAGCCGCTCTACGTGAGATGATAGCATCGTTACAGAATGAGGTTCATACTCTACGCAATGAGTTAAGTTTAAGATTTTTCATATTTAACTTGATGATAAATTTACTCGTAATTTCACTTAGATTAACCATTTCACTTAGATTGCTTAATAAATTCATTCGGTTGCTGCCAATACTGCTAAACTGTTTTTGTTAGTATTTGTTTTTGGTTTTGTTTTTGTCTTTTGGTTGAAGTAATGCAATCCATTCAAGTTTCAATTTGCAGAAGAAGAATAGTTTACTTTCGCAACACGAAAATGACTATCGCAACGCGGAAATGGCTATCGCAATGCAAAATGAAAATCGCAACGACAAAATCGCAACGCGAAATGAAAATCCCAATGCGATTTGTGTTTCGCGTTGCGATTTTGTCGTTGCAATTTTCATTTCGCATTGCGATTTTGTCGTTGCGATTTTCATTTCGCATTGCGATAGCCATTTCTGCGTTGCGATAGTCATTTCCGCGTTGCGATAGTCATTTCCGCGTTGCGATAGTCATTTTCGCGTTGCGAAAGTAAGTTTCGTGTTGCGAAAGTAAACTATTCTTCTTCTTGAATGTTTATATATGTTGTCCTTTTAAATGTTTATATAAGTGCTTACTTCTGGAATGTTATCTGATGCATTTTGTGAACTATGATAGAATAATGACTTGGGTGAATACAATGCAAGTTTGAAACATATTTGTCTTTGTTTAATATCATGTATGTTTATTTACTGATTTATGTATTAATTTTTTTAGCGGCCCGATAAGGTGGATGCTTTACGTCGGGTTTTCCTTGCACGACGGAGTTCACGCATCAGACGGCGTGCACGTGCTATTACGTCTCTGTTCACCCCAATGGTGCGAAGACTCCGCAAGAAGAAGCCCGACTCACCTGTCATCCCTCAAGAGTCCCCTCCAATCGTTCAAGAGGCCCCTATCATCCCTCAAGAGTCCCCCCACCGTTCAAGAGGCCACTGTCATCGTTGAAGAGGTCCCTCCCACCATTCAGAGCCCGATTCACATGGGGTAATATATCGAATTATTGAGAAACCCCCACCGTTGCCGGACATGATGGATGAGAGTTGGCTCTCGTATGAGTTACCGGCTAGTACCCTTCCGGTATCTGAAGTGGAGAGGAGACAACTACCGGAAATAATTCTGGATAATACCCTTTGGGCTAAGACCGCATTTGATTTTTATCTACATGAGCGGAGCCAAGGGTGTTACACTGACATAAGCAAACTCAACGATGAGATGTATTTGTTGCTTAATCGGTCTTGGTGGGGTGTGTTATTAGGGGTTGAAGACAGTGGCTATTTCAATGGGGAGGTAAGTCTTATATTTGTCTTATATATGATTTTGATTAATTTTTTTAAAAATTAATGTAATTCACTAATATATGTCTTTTTTTTTTGTAAAACAACATATCGATGCGTGGGTGTCACGTCTTCTAATAATAAGGAAGCTTAGGAAAAATAAAAAAAAATTCGCTATATACAATAATGCCGGCGGCTTTTCACGCAAATAAATGAATTATTACTTATGATTGCAGGTGTTTATCCCTGTTTTGGAACGTCATCATTGGCTTCTCGTCCAACTTCAGCTCCCATCCCTGAAGATAATAGTATATGACAGCATGATAAATTACATATCACTGTCTGATTTAAGAGATATTATCAAGGGATGGAGCTCTCATTTGGCTAAATTCTTGGATGGGATTAATTATTGGACTCATTCTGGACACAAGAAGCCAAAGAAGTTCAATGTCACAGTTGTCAGAGACGAGACCGTGCCACAACAATCGCCGGGAGCCAGAGGGGATTGTGGTCCTCTCGTATGCATGTGCTTGGCGCGTTTGACGGCGGGAAGCACAGAGTTTCTACCTCCCACCGATAGAGATAGAGCTGCAGTAGGCTTGTGGTTTCGACATTATATGGCTAGAGCGATATATTATAGACGCTGCCTACCTGCATCCACGTTATGAAAGTATCCATTGTTAATTGGTAAGTCAGATGCAAGTTTTGTTAACATATATACTCCTTTTGGTTTGACAATGTTTGGTTAAGTACCTAGAATTCAATAATTTGCTGTTTGTAGGTTTTAGATGTGTAGGAAGTCTTGTTTGAGTAAATGTTTGGTTTCTGCAGGTTAATCCTTAAGTGAGCTGCGTGAAATGGATGTACGGGTGCAAAAGTTGATTCATTGATTCAATAATTGATGAGGAAATAAGAATTATTATTATTTTTTGATTGTTTAATTGATTTGTAAAAAATGATTTGTAAATGTTGATTTGTTTAATTGATGTGTACATAATTCTTATTTGTGCTTGTTTAATTGATTGAAATGTAATAGTTGATTTGTTGATTTTCAATCTGCATTATGTTGAAGGCAAAACAGACTATCGCAACACGAAACTGACTATCGCAACGAGAAAATCGCAATGCGAAATGAAATTCGCAACGAGAAAATCGCAATGCGATTTTCATTTCACATTGCGATTTTCGCGTTGCGATAGCCATTTTCGCATTGCGATTTCCCCGTTGCGATAGTCAAATGAATGTCTAATAAGTGATAACAACTGAACAGATCATAGCAATGTTCAAACTCAAGTTACTAATACATGCCTAACTGAAAATGTTAAAAGTGCACACATAAAATACACATAATACACCGTTTGCATTTAAAAATCACCTAAGTTAACAGTCCCAAAAGGTGAAGCCGGTTGTGATTGGGATTTTGAAGATGATTACGATTTTCAGAATCTCGTTGCGAAAGTCAGAATCGCGTTGCGAAAGTCAGAATCGCGTTGCGATTTTGTATTATCTCGTTGCGATAGTCAGTATCGCATTGCGATTTTCCAAATTCGCATTGCGATTTACTTATTCGCATTGCGAATTGGGAAAATCGCAACGCGATACTTACTTTCGCAACGCGATAATACAGAATCGCAATGCGATTTTCAAAGTTCGCAATAGGTTTTAGTTTCGCAACACAAATTTTTTGTGTATATATCTACGCAGCAACAACAACTCATAACCTAAATCCCTAAATCGTAACTCATTCCATCTCCATCTATCACTCTCTCCGGCGACATCCGTTCCTATATCCGTTTCTACATCCTTCCCCATCCGGCAACATGTCTTAGTTTCGCAGCTCGTTTGTTTAGTAAATTAATTTACAACCATGAAATCATCTAATGTTGATCATGTTTGGATAAATTTGTGTTTTGGAGGGTCATGGAAGAATGTTCATGGTGCTTTACAATATATGCCTTTACCCATGAATCTTCAACTAAAATTGTCATTAAAAAAGTTAACTTATGAAACTCTAATGTTACGTGTTTCAAAGAAATTGAATTTAGAGCTCCTAAGTGGATTTAGGCTATCTTATCAGAGAAATGGTAAAGTTTATTTGTTAACCGACAATGAAGATGTTGAACGATTCATTGCTTACATTAGTGTTTCAAGTGATGATGTTACATTGTATGTTGTTGAACCTAGAAGTAGTATTGTTGGGTCAGTAGCGGGTAGTAATCAATTAAGTTTTTCTCAAAACCCACAACCTTTCTCTAATCCAAATCCCAATAAACTTTCAGCACCAAATTCCGGTTTTCGTATTGACCAATTAGACGATGATGAGCCAACAGAAAAAATTGTGAGTACTAGTCAGTATTCAAAATTTGATCTTGGTTAATACCCGGACTTTGATATTGGTCAATACTCAGATTTTGATGATGTTTCAGAAGAAGAAACAGACCCTGCGTGTAATGATTTTGATATTGGTCAATACCCGAATTTTGATGATGAAATAACCGTTACCGAGGAAGATGTTGTTGATGATAATGAGGAGGAAGTTACGACTGTGAATGAACATGTTGAACATCCATTCTGTAATTCATATAATCCTGAAGAAGAAAAAGAAGAAGAAAAAGTCCCCGAAGAAAAGAAAATGCCACGGGAGTATAACTGGAATATGCCAGAATTACTTCAGATACCGGAATAAGAGTTGGTAAAAAAAGCAGTTGATTGTTACACAAAAGTTATTCGTATCAAGAAAGATGATTGTTTTGATACAAAGGAAGACTTGAAGATAGCTTTGTATACGAAATGTGTGGAAGATGGCTATCAACTAAAAGTTAACAAATCAAGCAAAGATCGTTTCGAAACAAGGTGTATGATTGACAAAAACTGTACGTGGCGTATGATTGCAAAGAGGATAAAAGATTGTGAAATGTTTCAAGTTAGGACTTTTATTGATAAACATACATGTTCTAGAACCCAAGTTTTTCCTCACCATAGAAAGGCAAATAAAAAGGTGTTGGGTGGTTTTCTAGCTGAGTTAATGTTTTTGAATGGCAGGGTATATCGGGGACATGAAATTATGACTGACATGAATGCTCGGTTCAAGATTAGTATATCATATTCTCAAGCTTGGAGAGCCAAATGTTATGCCTTGGAATTGTTGAGGGGGTCGCCGGAAGCATCGTTTGCCCAACTACCGGCTTATTGTCACAATTTAAAGCTGAAAAATCCTGGGTCGGTAACTCATATCAAAACAGATAGAGATGGACGCTTTGAGTTGCTGTTTATCGCCATTGGTGCTGCGGTTAGTAAATCAATATAATTCTGTTGACTCATTTTTGTTAGTTACATGCATTTCACATTTAAATGATTATATTTCTTGTGTATATTATTTTGTAGATTCGTTCGTTTATTACTTGCATGCGCCCAGTTATTATAGTTGACGGAGCACATTTGAAAGGTCGATACCTTGGAGTAAACTTATTAGCAGTAGCCATGGATGCTAACAATGGGATATTGCCAATAGCTTACGGGGTTGGCAAATCTGAAACCTCTGATTCATGGACATGGTTTATGGGGCATCTTAGGGATTGCATAGGTCCTATTAGCAATCTGACAATCATATCCGATAGGGCAAACTCAATTGACAACGCTGTTAGAAGGTGTTTCCTAGATGCTTTTCATGGACTTTGTGGTGTTCATTTGTATAGAAATCTAAAATCAAGGTCTGCTGGTATAAAAAAGCACAAATGGACATACTGGAAGGCTGTAAAAGCTTATCGGGAAGTGGATTTCAATAAGCATATAAACTATTTAAGACGTGTTTTGCCTCAGTGTGCTCAAACACTAGAAGATGTCAGGTTTGAAAGATGGTCAAGAGTACATCAACTTGGAGCAAAATATGGTTTCATGACGTCTAATAGTGCATAATCAATCAACGCTCTATGTCGTCATTCCCGGAAATTACCCATTACTATGTTAATGGAGTTTTTTCGAGCCTCTATTCAACAGTGGTACTACAAGAAAAGAAACCATGCAGGTATTATTTCTTTGAATTCGTAACTTATCATATATTTTACTAAGTATTATTTATTTAAATTTACAGGAACATTGGAACATCGTGTTACACCATGGACTGAAAAAAAGATAACGAAACGTGTTGTGAAGTCAACGTCATGTAGAGTTGAACCATGTTCAAACACTTTGTTTGAAGTACTGTATAATAACTTAAATGGGCTTGTCGGTCTAAATGCAAGGACGTCTAGTTGTATGAAATGGCAAACATCTGGTTATCCGTGTGGCCATGTTATAAAAGTTGCTCTTCATCTAAACCAAGATGATTCAAGCACATACGCTATGGATTACTACACTACAGAAGTATATCGATAGACTTATGCCGAGATTGTCTACCCTATTCCACATCCTTCTGAGTGGGACATACCAAATGACTTACAAACAGTTTTGCCACCAGCCATGGACAGAAGGCTACCTGGCCGACCAAAAAGTCACAATCGTATACCGTCTAAGGGTGAAGAAAAGAAGAGATCGACATGTAGTCGGTGCAAGAAAAGTGGTCATACAAGGTTGACATGTGGATCACCATTGCCATCACAATCATCTTTTCCTCTACCAAAATATGGATCATCATCAAAATCCAAAGCTCATATGGTGTCAAGAAAAAGGCAATCAAAATCGCAATCATCTTTAAAATCCCAATCACAACTGGCTTCACCTTTTGGGACTGTTAACTTAGGTGATTTTTAAATGCAAACGTTGTATTATGTAGATTTTATGTGTGAACTTTTAACATTTTTAGTTAGGCATGTATTAGTAACTTGAGTTTGAAAATTGCTATGATCTGTTCAGTTGTTATCACTTATTAGGCAATCATTTGACTATCGCAACACGGAAATGACGTTCGTAATCATCTTAATGTCTATCGCAACGCGGAAATTACTATCGCAATGTGAAATGAAAATCGCAACGAGATAATCGCAATGCGAAATGAAAATTGCAACGAGAGAATCGCAATGCGAAATGAAAATCGCAACGCGAATTTAGTTTCGCATTGCGATTCTCTAGTTGCGATTTTCATTTCGCATTGCGATTATCTCGTTGCGATTTTCATTTCGCATTGCGATAGTAATTTTTGCCTTCAACATAATGCAAATTGAAATCAACAAAATCAACCATTACATTTCAATCAATTAAACAAGCACAAATAAGAATTATGTTAACATCAATTAAACAAATTAACTTTTACAAATCACATTTTACAAATCAATTAAACAATAAAAAAATAAGCAATAATTCTTATTTCCTCATCTACTATTGAATCAACTTTTGCAGCCATACATCATTTTCACGCAGCTCACTTCTGAGATTAACCTGCATAAACCAAACATTTGCTCAAACAACACTTTCTACACATCTAAAACCTACAAACATCAAATTATTGAATTCTAGGTACTTAACCAAACATTTTCAAACCACAAGCCTATAAACATACCAATTGTTTATGGACATTTTTATAACGCGGATGCAGGTAGGCAGCGTCTCGTATATATCGATCTAGCCATATAATACCGAAACCACAAGCCTACTGCAGCTCTATCTCTATCGGTGGGAGGTAGATACTTTATACTTCCTGTGATCAAACGGTCCAACGCCAAGCATACGAGAGGACCACGATCCCCTCTGGGTCATTTCGTTTTTTGTGGTACGGTTTCGTCTCTGCTAACTGTAATATTGAGCTTCTTTGGCTTCTTGTTTCCAGAACGAGTCTAATAATTTATCGCATCCAAGAATTTAGCCAAATGAGAGCTCCATCCCTTAATAATATCTCTTAAATCAGCCAATGATATATAATTTATCATGCTATCATATACTATTGCCTTAAGGGATGGGATCTGAAGCTCGACGAGAAGCCAATGTTTACGTTCCAAAACAGGGATAAACACCTGCAATCATAAGTAATAATTCATTCATTTGCGCACTTATTTATGAATACCTTTAAACTCAATCTAAAATAAACACTAACCTTATCGACCTCCCACCATGCAGGATAAAGTTTAGCTTGTCCATTGCCCAACGCAAATGATTCATCTCGTTGATTCTTCAAGTGAACGGCGTTAAAAGACGTCGGCATAATTGTATATCGTGTATTTCTTTTATTTTCCTTAAGTTTCCTAATTATTAGAAGACGTGACACCCACGCATCGATATGCTGTTTTACAAAAAAAGACATATATTAGTAACTTACATAAATTTTTAAAAAAATATGTTGAGTTAATCGATCTACGGAATCGGCCAAGAGGGGGGTGAATTGGCAATTAAAAATTTCATGGAAGCTTTTGCAAAAAATTTAAAGTAATTGCACAGCGATTTACAGTGGTTCGACTTTCTCAAACAAAGTCTACGTCCACTACCTTAGCTATCCACACTAAGGATTTTCCAACAAATTCACTAATTTGTTCTTTCTTTTGAGGCCAAAGAGATAACCTTACAAAATCCCTCAAGAGTATACCCCAACTCTTGAGAACACTCTTTTCCCAAAGAGAAGATTACAAATTTGCAAACTTACAAGAAAACCTCACAAGGTAAGATGTTTGCAAAATTCTAGAACAAAGAAAAGAACACTCAAGGATAAATACAATTGAGTACAAAAGTGTTCTTGAAAGCAAATGAATATTGGATGAAAAATAGGCTTGAAATACTCAAACTTGAGGTTTGGTGCTTTCTCTTTGATTCTCTCTTGATTCTAGTTGATTGATGTTTATTGTTCTTGATCAATGGCTCCAGAACTTGTTTAAATACCCCTTGAATCAATTCTGAACGTTGGTGATAATTAGTGGGGATAATAGAGCCGTTCAAGTGTGAAAACAATTAATTTTTCTAGGTGGAGCGTCTCATGCATCGATGCATGATCAAGTATGCATCGGTGCATACGTGTAAAATTCAAATATTTTGACCGTTGGAACACTTGATGCATCGGTGCACCAAGTGTGCATCGATGCATGAAATGCATTCGATGTTTGAAAAATAGCCTGATGCATCGATGCATGGCTTGTGCATCAATGCATCAAATGCATTCGATGTTTTGAAAATATTCAGAGTGCATCGATGCATGGAGAGTGCATCGGTGCATGGAATGCATTCGATGTTCAATTAATTCATCGATGCATCGATGCATGTACTGATGCATCGGTGCATGCCTTTGAATAATTGATTTAAGGCTTGTTTTGGTTCAAAATACTTTGTGAAAATTGTTTCAAAAATAGTTTAAGTACAAATCACAATTTTACACATTTAGTAAGGATTAAAATTGATCTTGAAAAACTTGGAGTAATAATTTGATATTTGGTTAATTGAATCGAATTTGTAAAATCATTTGTGAAATCTTAAAATTCATTTAACTTAATTTGTTATATCGAAATATCAAAAATGTTTTCAACAATCTCCCCCTTTTTGATATAACAAAACATTTGAATAATTTTAAGATTTGTTTAAGAAATTATTTTTGAAATCGATTTTGAAAAACTTACTCCCCCTTACTATAGCACATCTATAGCACATCTTAAATTTTCTCCCCCTTTTTGTTAAATCAAAAAGACTCTATATAAACGTTTTAAACAAGAATTTTGAAAAACATTAGCCAATTGATTTATTAATAATAAGTTGCTAAGATCACAATCAAAAGAGAGATTAGCCATTAGTTTTCATAAACAATATTCATAATAAAATGTGAAATGGCATAATTGGTCATATATCTAATGATGCAAAATTAATAAAATTCAAACCAAATATATTAAAATTAAGTTCAAACATTCAAGCATCCAAACATCCAAACAAACATAAACATTCAAATCAAAAAGTTTAACAATCCAAGTTCTTAAAGTTTAAAACCAAATATCATCAAATAACGTTTAATCATCCATAGCGGAATCGGGAGGAGGAGGAGGAGCACGAGAAGAACTAGGAGCAGCTCGTGAAGAACTAGCTCCCGGGGTTTGCTTACCGGGTCGAAAAGACCATAGTCCGGTGTTCTCATCCAAGTTCCAATCCGATTTCTTTAAGGATATGATATTGATTGGGTTTTGGAGCGGAATAGGATTGTCAAGGGAGACATCTAGGCCGAGTTTGATAAGCAAATTGCTTAGTAGACAACCATAAGGTAGGGTTTCTACATGCTTTGAGGGAATGATGTTTATGATATCGACAAGCGCGCTAAAGACAATATGTGGAAAATTGATTTTCTTTTTGTTCTTTATACAGTGCATCCACCATAAGTCTGTAGTACGTAGTGTGGAGTACCGACCTGCGGATGGTCTAAACCACCAAGAGATCATTAAGTGAAGAAATCGATCGTGGTGAGACCTAAAGGTACTGACACTAGCATTAGGAAGATATGGATATTCCACATCTTCCTTCTCATTAAATAAACCCTCGTCATCTAAACCAAAATGAGATGCGATGGATTCAGAAGTAATAGTGATATATTGTCCTAAAAGATAGGATCTAATCGCTATAGTACCGCACTGAGTTGTGTTCTGAATACAAACCGCATTGGAATAAAAGATGCGTACAAGTTGGTGAAAGACGATGGGTTGAAGAGAAAATAGTTTATCAAACTTCCATCGGCGAAGAATTGAGAGGTATTCAAATTCAAGTTTTATCATAGCTTGTAGAGAAGGAATACGCTCTTCCCTAATACGATAGGATTGGAAGGAGTTCATGTACCTAGAGTATAATTCATCCCTACGGTTTTCAGGCATGTTAAAACAAGTACTAATGAGGGATGAAGGAATATTGGATGGATTTTGAGGTCTAGGAGCGGGAGGACGGTTTTGGTGAGACCGACTCGAGGATGATCTAGGGCGTTTGGGATTAGACATGGTTAGGGAAATCGGAAAAGAAATATCACCTGCAATTTAAAAACACATGTATGCACAAAATTCAATCCCAAAACTCAAATGAGTCCTCAATAATTCAAGGTTCTCTAACATAATCCTAATGGGCAAAGTTTTGAAAACTATTTAAAATTAATATCATAATGCGCATAGTTTTCATGAAAACAACACAATTGAATCAATAATTTTCGAATTTTTTTTAAAATTCGAAATTTCCAAAAAATTTTGAAAAATTATGCGTTTTTGATGAAATTCGTTGTAGAAACTAGTTTAGAATCATCATATAGCCAATGCCCGATAATTATTTCAAACTAGAACTAATCTAAACTAGTCCTAAGTTCAAAAATTTAATGAAATAGAGTTTTTGTGAAAATACCTTGAAAAATTCGGATTGAGGGGAATGAGGAGATGTTTTGCGCGATTAAATGAGTGTAGCAGGTTTGTAGGATGAAAAACTTGAAGAATCCGATGTTTTCCCGAAGATTTTGAGCAAAAATAGAGATTTGAGGTGAGAGTGGGACGAACGGCCGTGAGTTTATGTTTTAGGTTTTGAGAAAAATGAAGAAGATGAAGATTTTAAACCTAAAACCTGACGGATGCATCGGTGCATGGTCTTATGCATCGATGCATATTCAAGGATGCATCGATGCATTGTTAAATGCATCGGTGCATGAAGCACAAAAATGTCAAAAATCAAATTTTAAACACTTAAAATGCTAAATAATTTGGCTTTAATGGTAATGGCAACTCATATATCAAAAATTAATTATGTTCAATCAATCAAATTAATCTTCAAACTTTATTTGAACATAAAATTAATTTTTATTAAGAATCATAAACTCCCCCTAACTAATAGCAAGAATACAATTTATTACTATAAGCATTTTTCAGTATTTATTAAAAGTGCTAAATTATTTTAAACACTAAGTGAAGATACGTCAGTTAAACCTAATTCTCTTCTAAGTGTCCAAAATTTTTCTTTATCTAAGGGTTTTGTAAAAATATCCGCTAATTGGTGCAAAGTATCAACAAATTCTAGAACTACATCTTCCTTAGTGACATGGTCCCTAATGAAGTGATGTCTTATTTCAATATGCTTAGTTCTAGAGTGTTGGATGGGATTTTTAGTGAGACAAATAGCACTAGTATTGTCACATTTGATAGGAATGGTACCTACTTCAATTCCATAATCAAAAAGTTATTGTTTCATCCATAAAACTTGTACACAACAACTACCGGCTGAAATGTATTCCGCTTCAGTGGTAGATAATGCAACACAATTTTGTTTCTTTGAAAACCAAGAAATCAACATATTTCCAAGGAATTGACAAGTACCGTAGGTGCTTTTCCTATCTAATTTGCATCCTCCATAATCCGCATCAGAAAAGGCATGCAAGCTAAAGCTAGAGTCTCTAGGATACCAAAGTCCTAAACTAGGAGTGTCCTTAAGGTATCTAAAGATTCTCTTAACAGCTAGTAAATGTGATTCCTTAGGACATGATTGAAATCTAGCACATAAGCAAACACTAAACATAATGTCCGGTCTACTTGCAGTTAGATAAAGCAAAGAGCCAATCATTGACCTATATAATTTAACATCTACACATTTACCTCCTTCATCTAAGTCAAGCTTTGTTGAAGAGCTCATTGGAGTGTTATGAGGTTTCCCATTTTCCAGTCCAAACTTCTTGAGCATATCTTTGATGTACTTAGCTTGATTAATGAAGATGCCATCTTTTCTTTGCTTGATTTGGAGTCCCAAGAAAAATGAGAGCTCCCCCATCATGCTCATCTCAAACTCACTTTGCATTAGCTTAGAAAATTCTTGGCAAAGAACATCATTAGTAGAACCAAATATTATATCATCAACATAAATTTGAACTACTAATAAATCTTTACCTTTTCTCTTTAAAAACAATGTAGTGTCAACCTTTCCTTTTGAAAAACCTTTTTTCAATTAAAAAATTTGACAATCTTTCATACCAAACTCTAGGAGCTTGTTTTAAACCATAAAGAGCTTTTGTCAATTTAAGAACGTGATCTGGAAATTTTGAATCTTCAAAACCTGGAGGTTGTTCCACATACACTTCTTCTTTTATAAAACCATTTAAAAGTGCACTTTTAACATCCATTTGATATAATTTAAATTCATGAAAACATGCAAATGCTAATAACATTCTAATTGCTTCCATCCTAGCTACGGGAGCGTATGTTTCATCATAGTCTATGCCCTCTTCTTGAGTATAGCCTTGAGCAACAAGTCTAGCCTTGTTCCTCACTATATTACCACTTTCATCAAGTTTATTTCTAAAAACCCATATAGTACCTACAGTAGATTTATTACTAGGCCTTTCAACTAATGTCCATACTTTACTTCTCTCAAATTGATTTAATTCTTCTTGCATAGCCATAATCCAATGTTCATCTTTTAATGCTTCTTTGATGTTCTTAGGCTCTATGCATGAAATAAATGCAACATAATTACATATATTTCTAAGAGAAGATCGAGTAGTTACCCCTTTTGATGGATCACCTATAATTTCACCATCCTTGACATAGTTGTACTCTCTTGGAAAAGATACTTCCCTTTCTTCAATGGTTGGATTCTCGAGGGGATCATGAGTTTCCTCATCTTTTGTTTCTTCCTTTGATGATGATTCTCCAACGTCATGTCTAACGTCATTTGCTTGTGCAATACTTACATAATCATTAACAGAAGAATCCTTCCTTGGAAGGGGATTATCATCGAAAACAACATGTATAGACTCTTCTACAACTAAAGTTCTTTTATTAAATACACGATAAGCTTTAGAATTTAAGGAATAACCCAGAAAAATTCCTTCATCACTTTTAGCATCAAATTTGCCAAGATTTTCTTTACCGTTATTTAAAACAAAACATTTACATCCAAAAGGATGAAAATAGCTAATGTTAGGCTTTTTATTTTTGAGAATTTCATATGGTGTTTTCTTTAAAATTGGCCTAATCATTACTCGATTTACAACATAACAAGCGGTATTTGTGGCTTCCGGCCAAAAATATTTTGGCAAATTATTTTCACAAAGCATGGTTCTAGCCATTTCTTCTAAAGTTCGATTTTTCCTCTCAACAAATCCATTTTGTTGAGGGGTTCTAGGTGATGAAAAATTATGGCTAATATCATTAGAATTACAAAACTCAATAAATCCAAGATTTTCAAATTCAGTTCCATGATCACTTCTAACACTAGTGATAGAGTAACCTTTTCATTTGGATTATTTTTGAAAATGTGATGAAATTTTCTAATGCTTCATCTTTAGTACTTAAGAATAGAACCCAAGTGTATCTAGAATAGTCATCTACCAAGACAAATGCATATTGTTTTCCTCCCAAGCTAGTAGTTCTAGTTGGCCCAAAAAGATCTAAATGGATCAATTGTAATACTCTACTAGTTGATACATCATTAATAGATTTAAAAGAAACTCGTTTTTGTTTTCCTTTAGCACAAGCATCACAGATTTTATCATTATCAAATTTAAGCTTAGGCAACCCTCTTACTAAGTCTCCTTGAATTAACCGTTGCAAAACACTCATACTAGCATGACCTAGTCTCCTATGCCATAACCAACTATCATGCTCATCCTTAGCAACTAGGCATAAATTAGTCATATCAATAGAATCTAAATGCACCATGTAAATGTTTCCTATTCTATGACCAACAAGCATAATCCGATTAGATGCAATGTCAATGACTTTACAACCATTAATTTCAAATAAGACATTGAATCCTTTATCGCATAATTGACTAATACTCAATAGATTATGCTTTAATCCATTCACATATAAAACATTCTTAATTTGTATGGAAGAGGTATTACCTATTGTACCAATACCTTCAATGTGACCTTTTGAATTGTCTCCAAAAGTCACTTCTCCTCCATTTTGGCGTTAAGCTCAATGAACCGGCTTTTGTCTCCGGTCATATGTCTTGAGCATCCACTATCAAGATACCATGAATTTGAATTTGTTTCCCGTGCCTTGTAGCAATGCTCATTTCCCTACAAACATAGATTAATTTTTGATTTTTGGTACCCAAATTCTTTTGGGTCCATATTCATTAGTTTCCAAAATCCTAGTCCCCTTAGGTATCCATTTGTGTAGAATATTTTTATCTTTAGTAGTAATGAGTTCTTTAGGAACCCACATACTTCTAATGATTTTTCCATTAGAGGTTCTTTGGGGACCTCTATGATTGTAGTTTCTAAAACTTTTTCTAACAAAGTTGGATTTTGAATTTCCACCTTTTTCAAAATGTTTTGTTCCAACTTTATCAAAAGAAGTTTTAAGATCATCAATTTTCTTTTGATGATCATCATTGATCTTTGAAAGTAAATTTTGCAAATCTAAATTTTTCTTTTCAAACTCTTCTAGTTTGATTTGCAAATCTTTGATTTTACTTTCAAGATCGTTGTTGGTTTTGGATATGAGTTTGTTTTCATTTTTCAATTTTGAAACATCATTTTTATATTTTAAAAACAATTTCTCATAATCCAAAGCCAACCCATTGTACTCCTCAAATAACTCATCATAAGATAAATCATCAAAATCGGATGAGTTAGAGGTTACCTTAGAATCTTCCCCGAATGCCATCAAGCACAAGTTTGCTACTTCTTGTTCCTCTTCATCGAAACCTTCTTCATCGCTCTATGTAGCCACATGAGCCTTGTGCTTATTCTTTGATTGACCCTTTCTTTTCAATTGTGGGCAATCATATTTGACATGCCCTGGTTTTTTGCATTCATAGCAAATGATCGGGTCCTTCTCTTTTGGTTCATTTTTGAGGCCTTCGTTTCGTTTGAATTTTCTTCCTTGGTAAGGTCTCATCATTTTTCTGAACCGTTTGGCAAACAATGCCATTTCCTCGTCATCATCATCATTATTAGAATCACTCTCATCTTTTGTGGATTTGAGAGCAACTCCAATATTTTTCTTCTTCTCCTTTTCCTTTGGTGTCTCTTCAACTTTATCAAGGTCCACCTCATCTTCGAGCATCATCTCATGAGTGAGGAGTGAACAGATAAGTTCTTCAAGAGTTAAGGACGATAGGTCCTTAGACTCGATGATTGCCGTCTTCTTTGATTGCCATGATTTTGGGAGGGAGTAGACTAACTTCCTCACAAGCTTTTCATTTGATATGATCTCTCCATATGATTTGAGACCATTGACAATCGTTGAAAATCTATCCGTCATAGCTTTGATGTCTTCATTTGGTTTCATCCTGAAATTTTCATAGCTATGCGTTAGAATACTAATTTTTGATTTCTTTACCTTATATGTACCTTCATGTATGACTTAAAGCTTGTCCCATATTTCTTTGGCGGTTGTACACGATGAAACTCTTCCGTATTCATCTGGTCCAAGAGCAAAAAAAATAATATGGATGGCTTTGGAGTTGAGCTGGAACATTCTTGTCTCTCATTCACTCCACAACCTTGGATGAGTGATAGGCTTGATGTATCCTTCTTCTACGGCATTCCATGCTCCCATGTCACTTGCTTGAATGAAGTACATCATTCTATTCTTCCAATAGGCGTAATTAGCTCCATTGAAGAAAGGAGGCTTGTTGACGGGCATCGAATCAAGACCGGAGTCGTAATTTGAAGTGGAGGCCATTGATGACTTGGTAATCGATGTAACTCTTCCCGAATCGACTCAAGAGGCGATTAAACCTTCAAATGAGTGAGGCTCTGATACCAATTGTTGAGTTAATCGATCTACGGAATCGGCCAAGAGGGGGGTGAATTGGCAATTAAAAATTTCGTGGAAGCTTTTGCAGAAAATTTAAAGTAATTGCACAGCGATTTACAGTGGTTCGACTTTCTCAAACAAATTCTACGTCCACTACCTTAGCTATCCACACTAAGGATTTTCCAACAAATTCACTAATTTGTTCTTTCTTTTGAGGCCAAAGAGATAACCTTACAAAATCCCTCAAGAGTATACCCCAACTCTTGAGAACACTCTTTTTCCCAAAGAGAAGATTACAAATTTGCAAACTTACAAGAAAACCTCACAAGGTAAGATGTTTGCACAATTCTAGAACAAAGAAAAGAACACTCAAGGATAAATACAATTGAGTACAAAAGTGTTCTTGAAAGCAAATGAATATTGGATGAAAAATAGGCTTGAAATACTCAAACTTGAGGTTTGATGCTTTCTCTTTGATTCTCTCTTGATTCTAGTTGATTGATGTTTCTTGTTCTTGATCAATGGCTCCAGAACTTGTTTAAATACCCCTTGAATCAATTCTGAACGTTGGTGATAATTAGTGGGGATAATAGAGCCGTTTAAGTGTGAAAACAATTAATTTTTCTAGGTGGAGCGTCTCATGCATCGATGCATGATCAAGTATGCATCGGTGCATACGTGTAAAATTCAAATATTTTAACCGTTGGAACACTTGATGCATCGGTGCACCAAGTGTGCATCGATGCATCAAATGCATTCGATGTTTGAAAAATAGCCTGATGCATCGATGCATGGCTTGTGCATCGATGCATCAAATGCATTCGATGTTTTGAAAATATTCAGAGTGCATTGATGCATGGAGAGTGCATCGGTGCATGGAATGCATTCGATGTTCAATTAATTCATCGATGCATCGATGCATGTACTGATGCATCGGTGCATGCCTTTGAATAATTGATTTAAGGCTTGTTTTGGTTCAAAATACTTTGTGAAAATTGTTTCAAAAATAGTTTAAGTACAAATCACAATTTTACACATTTAGTAAGGATTAAAATTGATCTTGAAAAACTTGGAGTAATAATTTGATATTTGGTTAATTGAATCGAATTTGTAAAATCATTTGTGAAATCTTAAAATTCATTTAACTTAATTTGTTATATCGAAATATCAAAAATGTTTTCAACAAAATAATCAAATTAAAATATAAGAAAAATATAAGACTTACCCCTCCATCGAAATAGCCATTGTCTTCGACCCCTAATAATACGCCCCACCAAGACCGATCAAGCAACAAATAGATATCATCGTTGAGCTTGCATATGTCAGTGAAACACCCCTGGCTCCGCTCATGTAGATAAAAATCAACTGCGGTCTTAGCCCAAAGGGTGTTATCCAGAATTGTGTCCGGTAGTTGTTTCCTCTCCATTTCAGATACCGGTATGGTACTGGCCGGTAACTCATACGTGAGCCAACTTGAATCCATCATGTCTGGCACGTCAGAGGGTTTCTCAAGAATCCTACATATGGCGCCATGTGAATCGGGCTCTTGAATGGTGGGAGAGACCTCTTCAATGATGACAGTGGCCTCTTGAACGGTGGGAGGGGACTCTCGAGGAATGATAGGGGCCTCTTCAACGATAGGAGTGGACTCTTGAGGGATGACAGGCGAGTCGGCCTTTTTCTTGCGGTGTCTTCGCACTATTGGGGTGTACGGATACTTAATAGCACGTGCACGCCGTTTGATGCGTGAACTCTGTCGTGCAAGAAAAACCCGACGTAAAGCATCCACCTTATCGGTCCGCTAAATAATAAATACAAATATCAGTAAATAAACAGACATGATATTTAAACAGTGAAAACAAAGACAAATATATTTCAAACTTTCAACCAAAAGACAAAACAATGACAAATACTAACTTCACAGTGTTAAAGAATACACAGTTTAGCAGAATTGGCAGCAACCGAATAAATTTACTTCAACCAAAAGACAAAACAAAAAGACAAATACTAACTTCACAGTGTTAATAAACAGTTTAGCAGTATTGGCAGCAACCGAATAAATTTACTAAGCAATCTAAGTGAAATGGTTAATTTAAGTGAAATTACGAGTAAATTTATCATCAAGTTAAATATGGAAAATCTTAAACTTACCTTGTTGCGTAGAGTATGAACCTCATTCTACAACGATACTACCATCTCACGTAGAGCGGCAACCTCACCACGTAAAGTAGACACCTTCACACGCCATGCACCATCGTTATCGCGTAGAGTACCGATCTCCTCACGCAAGGCATTAACCTCATCACGTAACTCCCTTGACTCATCTCGTGGAGGTGGAGAACAGGGAGATAGAAGTCGTGGCATCTTTATATGTCACCTATCATGAGGTGATGGTGGAGAAGAGGCTCGATGATGTGACAGGATAGGTGATGGCTCTCGTTGTAGAGGTGTATAGTCGGGTCGGTCAGGTGATGGCTCTGGGTGAGGTGATGGCTCTTGAAGTGGAGGAAGTGGAGGCTGCTCATCATTCGTGCCATCAAGAAAACGCCGACTAGCTTGCCACCAATCAGTGGCAAGCTCAGCCTCCGTGGGTGTCAGTCTCATTAATGGAATGTTGGCCTCCTAAAAATATAAAAACTCAAACAAAGTTAAACGTCTACTATTAATAACTTGTTTATATATGATAGTATTTGTGTTAACTTACATTATTTATTGTCGCATATGGTATTAAGTCTTCCCAATCCAACAGACGTTTCCTCTTCCAGGAAATAGCCCTAGGAATATCATTTGAGGTTTTTAATGCATATGTCCGCATGCTGGGGAAAGCCTATAAATATCCAAATCTACAAACAATATAATAACAAACATTAGTAATTGTTAAATAATTAATTATAATTTTGAAAACATTATATAGAAATTCTTACCTTAAAGGCCCAAACAATGCCTGACAAAGTGTATTTCGACCCATCGCCCCGCAAACTTTTGCGGTCATCAAAGGCATACGAAAACTTAGTCCAGGTAGCTTTCCATATATACGAACCCCACGGAAACAGATTCCATGCATTTAGGTCCTCTACCAATAATATTAGCTCCTGAGGAATAGGTTGTCTGGCCTCTCTGCCTAAAAAGTCGGCATACAAAAGTAGTAGAAGGCATACTCGGACAACATCGACGTCATTCATCCGAGTAAAACCATCTTTCTTATTAAACAATTTCTTCATGTCGTCGACGTGTAAGTTCGGCTTCTCTATTGACTCATCAAGAAAAACCCTAGATAACCATGATGGGCGGGTGATATGACGAGTGTACCGGCCTACATCATCGTGTCTGAATCGTAGACCAGTGATTAAGCAGAACTCCTTCCGCCCAAAACAAGTATACGCCGGTGGAAAATAAAACCATATCTCTTCCTCACAACGTTGTATACTGTCGGGTATATCACTAGTCATGGTCTGAAGCCACAAATGGGTCAAATTAGCATCTCCACCCGGATGCTATACTCTCAGCCATGGCCCGAAGCAGGTTTCCTCAAACAATTTTCTTTGTGCAGGTGAAAGCTTCGAAGCAATTGTAGTGGCTAGGCTAACTTTATTCCTTAATGTTAATGAAGCCGAAAAAAATTTCTACAAAAACAATAAACATACCAAGTTAGATATACCAAAAACTACACTGTGAAGATATACCAAAAACAATAAACATAAATAGTAGTTTATTCTTGAAACTAAAATTTGCAACACTGTTTTATCTTTTGGTTGAAATGAAAATCGTAACGAGATAATGAAAATCGCAACGCGGAAATGACTATCGCAACGCGAAATGAAAATCACAATGAGAGAATCGCAACGCGAAATAAAAATCGCAATGCGATTTTGGTTTTGCGTTGCGATTTTCATTTCGCGTTGCGATAGTTATTTCCGCGTTGCGATTTTCATTCTCGAAACTATTCTTCTTCTGCATTACTTCAACCAAAAGACAAAACAAAGACAAATACTAACTTCACAGGCTAAACAGTTTAGCAGTATTGGCAGCAATCGAATGAATTTAATAAGAAATTTAAGTGAAATGGTTAATCTATTATTGAAATTACCAGTAAACTTATCATCAATTTCAATATGAAAAACCTAAAATAATGCAAAAATTTCAAAATAAAAATAATTAAAAAAACTAACCCTCGGAGGTTGATTTTCCATTTCTGAATGATTGTGAGGGATTTCTGACCGTGAATGGTTGTGAGGGATTTCGCCGGCGATGGGGACGGAAATCTTCGGAGATGGGGACGGATTTCGCCGTAGAGAGTGAGAGATGAAGATGGAACTGAGTGTTGTGATTTTAGGTTTGAGGTTATGAGTTGTGATTACTGTGGACGGTTCAGTTTCCGATATATTAAGAAAAAATTCATGTTTGGAATTTGAAAAAAAAATACGCGTTAATACGAATGGCGCTATGTAAATCGCATTGCGATAGTAAGATTCGCATTGCGATTTACGTATTCGCATTGCGATTTTCCTAATTTGCATTGCGATTTACTTAATCGCGTTGCGATTTACGTATTCGCATTGCGAATTATGAAAATCGCAACGCGATAGTCAGTATCGCATTGCGATTTTCCAAATTCGCATTGCGATTTACTTATTCGCATTGCGAATTGGGAAAATCGCAACGCGAAATTGGAAAATCGCATTGTGATAGTCATAATCGCGTTGCTAATCTGGAAACTGATTTGCGATAATGGAGATCGCGTTGCGAATTAGCGATCACATTGCGATTTTGTTGGTCATTTTGGCAAATCCGGAAAAAGTTGGTTAAAATCGTATATTATATGGGATTTTTGGTCACTGAGGTTATTTTCTCTTATTAATTGGCTTAACCATAAAAATTACCTCTAATTATATCGGTTTTTCTTTAGATACCTATGTTTTTTAGGATAAACTAGGTATCTAATCATCCTTCTAATTTTACGATTTTATTTTAATTATCTACTTATTTTAAGAAAGTAATATTTAAAGGTATGTTTTAATTTTATTTTAATAACTCATTATTAAACGGTTAACAATGATACTCTCATATCATCATAAAATAAAGTCACATTATTATTAAAAAAACATTACTTATGTCACTCTCTTCTACTAAATATTTTAATTATTGAGTTAATTATTGACTTTTTAAAAGTCAATAAATTTTAAACTTTGATTATGGTTGTTTTATAAAATATATATTAAAAAATGGGGCAGAATCCAATTACATAGTGTAAAATTTATTAGTTTTACATATTTTTAGGATCGTTTGATGAAAAAAATCAAATGTTGCGATTAACAGTATGAAATGTGAAGATATACACTGAAAAAAGAAAACAATGAGTTAATCTCAGCCTTTGATTTTCTCTCCTCCAACGATCCTAAAAAGGTGTAAAACTATAAATTTTACACTAGGTGTAAGTGGATCTTAACCCTTTAAAAATTATTAGTTTTAAGGTTAATATATTTTTTTCATATTTTTATCAATGATAAATTTTAAATAATAATGAGCCAAAGTAAAAAAAATGACTAAAAAAATCAATAATTGACAGATTTAATAAGACAGAAGGAATATTTTTTTTAACGGTGGATAACTAAAATAAAATTAAAATATAATGATTTTTAAAAGAATAGTTAAATTATCAAAATAGAATTGTATGAATAATTGTGTAACTAAATGCGTATTTTACCTTTATTTTTATTACTAAAACAAATATCTTCAAATACAAACTATGATAATTTCATAATATTAGATTATATAAGTTTTGTTTTTAAATAATTTAAATTAGTTATAAGATAATATATGTATAGAATTTTTTTTAATCTATTAACAATATACATATACTTTAATACAATTACTTGAATATGGATATTTTAGACTAAACATCCTATTTTATAACCGGAAACTACTAAATATAAGTTAAATCCACAGTCTCAAATAATTAACATTAAATTAACTTAAAAGAATCATAATTAAGATCAAACATGGACAAAGTTAAATTATATAAAGCCTACGTGTTGCGTTTTGGTTCAATATATAAAGCCTTCGTGATATATATCTGCCTGACTGTCTTGCAACAGTTGACTTGACGACCATTCCAAATTTTCTGGAGGGTCCCACGCGCCATGTGATCTGTTTCCTTCTTTTTCTTCGTCACTCCCTAGGAAAGGGACGTGGGCCCCACTCGCCATTACCCAAACCAAACAGGTTTTATTGATCACGGATGGCATGTCAGAAATTTTATTATTTAAGATATCAATACTTATCATGCTTTTCAGAATCAGATCGATTAGCGAACCGATTATACTATTGATTTATTGGTTTAATCAGTTAAATCGGTCTGATCGATCGGAATAATTAAACGACGTCATAATTATTTAAAAAAATAAATAAAAATATCAAAAAATTTAATAAAAAATAATTTTTTATATCACAAGTCATATTCAAAGCAAATCATAACATATATAAGTTAAAAACCATAAAATCAATTTAAACAAAATGATTCAAATTAACTACAACATAATATTTAATGTAAAACATATTAAATAATAAATATAATTATATAACTATAATTAAAAAATAATTTTGGACTAAAAAAATCATAACAAAATGATATTGTTTGGTTTAATTTTTTTTAAACAATCTCACATGGCTAAGAAACATAGAAGAACATCCAAAAGTCTAAAGAGTAAAAATATGATAACAAAACAATCTCACATGACTAAGAAACATAGAAGAGCATCCCAACTAACTTCTATAAATAATAGAAGTAATTTGACATTCAAAATCATGGAGCCTTTTGGTGAGCATTGAGTGAACTATTTTTTCACTTTAATCAAGCTCGAATTTTAGGCTTCAATCGGGGTTCTAATTTTTTTTTAGTTAAAGCCTTTTCAAGTTCAAGTTTCAATATTATATTTCAAGTTCGAGTTGAACTTGATAATTTTTAGCTCGTGAGTTTGAGTCGAGTTGAGCTTACTTTTAAAGTTTTCAAGTTCGAGTCGAGCTCAGCAATACTCGAGTTCGACTTGGCTTGTTTAACAAACGACGTCGTTTGGTTTAATTTTTTTTTAAAAAAAAAAACAAAATTAGCGGTTTTTTTTCGGTTTTTAGCTGGTCCGGTTCGAACGGTTCAACGGTTCCGGTCGGTTTACTAGTAGCGGTTCAACCGATGTAAATTAAACCGAATTAGCAACGGTTCCCGATTGAACCGATCGGTCCGTTTTTCAAAACAATGATACTTATAATAAATTTAAATGAAATAAACATTATTACATAAATACTAATTTTAATCACGCAGATGTAAAAAATCTTTATTTAAGATGGAATGCTGAGCTATGTTATTATTATTTGATAATTAGTGCCTATGTTAATATTATTCGTAGATTCAATAAGTTTAATAATTATTTTATAATATTTCAAATAATATTTTATTTATTTAAAAATATTAAATCTTGTATTTAATTGAATTAAATTGAATACTTATTATGCACATTTAAAAAATTAAATAATTGTTTTATCACAAAATGTTGAACCTTTATAATTCTTTAAAATGTTAGACTATTAATTCTGTATTTAGTCAAATTTATAATTCTGTATTTAGTCAAATTTATAAGATGATTGCAATATGCAAATAATTGGAGATTTTAAAATATATATATATTTAGTTAAAAAAAGTTATTATTGATGTCATGTCGTGCTTTGTTATTTTTTAAGGTTTAAATATACAAAAAAAAATGTTTAACGTATTATCGTTTTTTTAGTTTAGTGCCTATTTTTTTTGTTTGAGTTTGGTGTTTAACGTTTTATTCCGTTATTCAAAATGAGTCACGTCGTGACGAACTATTAGTTTTTTCCATTAAGGGACACATGTCACAATATGGTAATTTTGAAATTTTATTTTTAAAAAATAAATATTAAAAATATTATTATATTTTTTAAAAATCCTTATTTATTTTAAATTACAAAAAAACCCAAATCCTAACACCGAAGCTTACCCACGGTAGTGGACTGAGACTACGACGTGACCCATCGGTTGGGTTTTGAGCGGATTGCGGCGAGGAAGCTAAATATAGTGGTAGTGAGGCGGACGGAGGTTCGAGGCGGCCGGAATTGTCCAAAATCCGAGGTGGCGGGTTGGTTTTCTATGAAACTTCAAGGGTTCGATTCCGGAGAACGACGATGACTATCCACAGATTATTTTGGGGGCTTTGATCATGGCGGCGAAGCGTTTCAATTGGGCTGGGCGGTGACAAGCACGAACGAGCGACGGCGGTGGTCGGCGTGGGTTTAGGGGTTGAAATGAAGGTTTTCAAAGTTTGAGGTTATTTGGAAATTAATGTGTGCTATCCACTAATTCTCACTTAATTTACCCAAATTTTCCCACTTTATAAACCAATGAACTCTCTGAAGGGAAAATCCACTGCATTACAGAAGACAAAACCAGCTTGAATATATCAGCAATGGCGGCTCTTCTTGCAACAATCCTCTTGTCTTCTCTTCTTGTTGTCTACTGTAAGTCTTTAACTGTCGAAAATGATGTCCTTTTTTCAAAAAAATTTATTGAATTTAACCCTTTTTTTCATGGTTGAACAGCAGCTGACATCTCGAGCAAGATCGGGGTGAACTATGGTCGGAAAGGGAACAATTTGCCATCGCCTTATCGAACCATCGATACCGTAAGATCAATGAATGTACCCCGTATTAAACTCTATATATGATTCTGACCATGAAATATTGAAGCTTCTGTCAGGGACTAATATCCATATATCCACTATGGTTCTGAACAATGACATAATCCGACATAATTCCAAAACTTTGAAAATCTTCCTCTCAACCCTTAAACTCATTAATTTCAAAATAATCCTAAAATTTTAAAAATCTTCATTTCAAACTCAAAACTCACGCCGATCGCCGCCGTCGCTCGTTCGTGCCTAATACTCTTTGCTTCAAAAACCTAATATACCATTCGTATTTTAAAATAATAATCAATCAATGCGATTCTGAGTTTGCTCCCCGCTGTCCGCTCCACTCACGTAAAATAAAAAATCACAATCCATCAATCGAGAAATCTCATAGCCACGTGGCACGCATGCATGCGTTTACATAATTGTGAAACAAATACATCAACATAATCAAATTTGCAATATAATGCTCATTGCAATCACCTCAATCATTGCAGATAGGGGTGTTCATTTAATTAAAATCGAACCGAACTGAATCAAAATACCCTAAATCAAATTAATCGAATTTTTTTCTTTAACCGTTAATTGAATCAAACTTTTTTATGAAAATATTAACCGAACCGAATAAATTTCGGTTAATTCGATTAATTTTCGAATTAACCGAAATGTTTTAGAATTTTAGAATTTAATATTTTTTAATTAAAAAATAGTTTATAATATCTAATTAATTTGATTCAAACATTGTATTAAAATAAGATATTTGTATCTATCAATTTAGTTTAAACAAACTAACAAATTTGAAATTCTACAAAATAAATGGTGCATGAAGATAGCTGCTATTGCTAGGTGAAATGCTTGATTTTTCTGATGCTACAATCAGGAAGATAGCTAGCTCCTTTATGTAGGACTTACTGCACAAGCCTCTTGAACATGAAGTGGATGAAGAAGGCAAGAAAATTGTGATCAGAGATGGCATAAACCTGGGTTTTACAATTGATAAAAAACTCAAACCAAAACACATAAAAGTTCCCAAGATTTGACTCTGTAATTCAAGCAAAGTATGAACAAAAAGACTATTTCTCCCAATAGAGAGTAAAAATAAAGAGTAAAAATAAAGAGTTTCAAAATGAAGATAGATATAGAAGCAAACAAAAACATCGGACAAAATTGTTTCATTACCAAAATTAAATGATTAAAAAATATACATATTCCATTAATTTGTATTATTAAACATAGTATGATGGGTTTTATCTTTTTTTAACCTACATTTAAAATTTTAAATAGTAATGAAGTATATATATATATAAACAAGTACTTCATCCACTCATAAAGATATGTAATTTTATATAAACACTTGATGAATTATATAATAAATACTTGCCCACATGTATATATTATATAAAAGAATATATTAAGTAGTACCAATTTGAAGAAAACCCTGAATAGAGAATTAGAAAAGGAGAGAGTGGAGGGTAGTGTATTGCTCATGCAGAGTCATGCACTACGCCTCCACCCATCTCGTGCCCATAACCCCATACCTTACACAAATCAAGGTAAAAAAATTGATAACCGAGGAGCAATTAAAGAAAGTGGGGGACAACATGTTATGAGATGAAAAAATATTAATAAATATTTAAGGGTTAATTCGATTAATTAACTGATTTCGAACAGAATTAAATATTAATCAAATTCTAAAAATTTTCGTAACCGTTAACCGACTAAACTAATTCGGTGACTGACCGAATTAACCGAACTAATTCAATTAGTTCGAAAATTTGAACACCCCTAATTGCAGATAAAATTATAAAAGCTAACATTATTTTTTAAGGTGGGTCAAATTCTTTTATTACTCCTTATATTATATGAGAGTTATTGATTTAATTTATATATTTTAATTCTTTTATCGTTTCATTTTTTAATTATTTAATGTATTTAAGGATGAAGCTATATGTCAGTTGAGAGGGTCATAATCCTCAAATTTAATCTTCATTTCATCCTTAATTATATTATTTTGAATCA
Source organism: Hibiscus syriacus (assembly GCF_006381635.1). Classification (NCBI taxonomy): domain Eukaryota; kingdom Viridiplantae; phylum Streptophyta; class Magnoliopsida; order Malvales; family Malvaceae; genus Hibiscus; species Hibiscus syriacus. The sequence continues at coordinate 174,535 of NW_024063367.1, read as the reverse complement.
CATAAAAATTTTAGAATTAATATCTATAAAATTAAAATTTATCAATTTAAAACACAAAAACTAAATTTACAACTTTTATATAATACAAACACTAATTTCAGAAACCATAACCCTTAAAAGGGTGTTAAACTAATTAACTGCCGACGTTACTCCAAAGCTTCTTCTTCATCGGAATTTATTTGCCACTGTAAAAAGAAAGTAGTACTACTAACAGTAATGGTAAAAAATTAACCTTAATAATACAAAGGAACAAACTTGCTTCATTTTCTTAACCTTTTCTTACCACAGGTAAAAGGGATTGTTGTCAGCAAATAGAGTAACTAATTAGCAATTTAGTTACTTTCTTTTAACATTTACGTGGAGAGAACCCGACCCGATTTCCAGCCAAATCGTAGCTCACACGTGTCCCTTGTTGCTGCACGTTCCCAATTATAGACAAAGATGACGACGTAGGCGCGAACGCGAAGCAAAACGTGCCCGACGAGTCAACCGGTATCAAATAATTCTTCGCCGGTAAATCCAGCGACTTCCCTTCGCCGAAATGAAACGCCACCGTCGGGACCCTAACGCTGCTCCTCGAAGACAAGTCGTAGCACGTGTCGAACAACGCCACCCCGCCGGTTGTCGGCAAGTCGCGCGTTAAGCTCACGAACGCGTCTCGGAGTGCGTTGTAAGCCTGCGTTCGCAGCCGGGTTATGGCTGTACCGCAGTCTACGATCACTCCACCGCTTCCAGATTGGTCCAGGTCGAAAACACCAGGCGGTAGTTGAACCGGTTGGCCACCAACGCTGAACCCGGTTAAACCTACGTAATAAAAGGTATCCACCTTTCGGCTCCTTAACAACGGAGCGACCACCGAGTCAGCCGGTAACCCGGCGTTGAAATCCAAAGTCGACGACCCGGCCGAGTCACGATCCACCAAACAATAAGAGAACGACGTCGCTTTGATCTGCGATGTCATAGACAAGGGGCCACCGCCGAGCCCAAGCAAACCGGCAGCAGCAACGAACAAGCCTTCGTTGGTATGTCCACAACCCAAAGCAACGCCGTTGATATTACCGGAGTTCCCAAACGACACCGTTTCAGTGACGAAATCCCCCACCGTGTACGACCCATCCCCGTACGAGACTTGGTAAAGACATTTCCCGCCACGGCATTCCGAGACTTGAAGAGAAGAGCATTGCCTTGAGTCGCAAGAAACCGGGCTGTAACTGGAGGACGCGGACGGGTTGAATATTGGGTCGGTTTGTTTGTAGCATTTTGAACAGGGCTCACATTGGATCCAATTAATGTCACTTCCGGTATCGAGAACCATGTAGAATTGTTTAGCCGGGCTACCGATTCCGACCCGGGTGAAATACTCCCCACTACCTAGACTCGTCCCGGAAATAACAGGAGTAGAAAGCGCCTGGGGTTCAATCTCGGTGGGAACAGGCTTCAGCTCCGACTTGTGTACCCAGTCGACAACGAGTTCCAGCTCGGTGATAAGTGAGTTAACTCGGGCCGAGTCACGGTCGAGTCGGGAAAGGACAAGGTTTTTGTAGTCGGTATGATGGGTTTTGCGGATGGAGCCACGAGAGTGAAGTGGAACTGAGAAAACAGAACAAGAGGAAGAAGAGTTGAAGGAAACGGGTCGGGTTTCGGAAACGGAAAAGGGTTCAGAAGATTGTGGGTCGAAGGAAAGAATATGTTGAGCTTGTTTAAGAGAAGCAGAGACATCGAGAGTCGCGGTTGTTGGCGGAGGGGAACGAGCGAGGGAAAAAGGAAACAGGAAGGAAAAGACGAAGGAAATAGAAAAGAAAAAGGAAAGCTTTGGAGAAGAAGAAGAAGAAGAAGAAGCCATTGTTTTTTGTTTGTAGTTTTGTTTGTAAAGAGTTTGGATTATAAAGAAGACAGGGAACGTCAGCGTCAGGCTTGTTGGTAGACATTAAAAGCTTATGCAAGAAGCAGCTGCCCACTGTGAGTGGCAGAGCTTTGAACATTACTATCTATGGTTCTCTTTATTTTCCTTCCTATATAATAATGGTAATTTTCCTCAAAAATAACCTTTTCATTATATATTTACCTGTTAGATATATTTTTATATATATTTTTTAATCAAACATATTTTATAGAACAGTACAATCCATGTATCACGTCTTACGTTAATGTGGCACCATATGAGATAAGATGCAATTTATGCATCGTGCCTAATATGTAAAGATTAGGTGTTAGTTTTGTAATGTTTTTTAAAATAGTGTCTAATATGTAATTAATTTATGTTATGACGATTTTTATGTAAAACGTCAATTTTTTATTTATTTTTTGTGTGTGAAAAAAAAACTTTCTACATTAAAATCTTTAAATATTTTTTGCAAATTATTTTATAACTATTTTTTTTTATTTTTACATGAAATTACACAATACATATAATCTATTATAGGAAAACTTTGAGGATAATTAATTTAAAATATGAATAATTTTATAAAAGTTTTATAACTAGTATTTCTTTTACAAAATGATGACGACGATGATAAGAAATATTTTATAATTTAAAAAATTATAAATTTCATATATTTTTGAAAATTTTATTGACTTTTAAATTAATTGTTTAAAAATATAAAAATATAAAAATAAACTTTTAATTACAATTGAAGGATCAAATAAATTATTATTCATTAATGATTATTTTTAGCAACATTTAATAATGTTTATTCAATTTTAATAAAATTAGAATTTAATATTTATTTAATATTTTTTAAAATTAATATTTGAAAAATATTTTAAATATATAGGTGATATTTTTTAGCTTTACCTTATTTTTTATTGAATTTTATTCACTTTTAATTCTTTTTTATTATATTTTTATTGAATTTTAAATAAATGAGTTATAATTCAAATTAATCATTTATTATGTTATTATTCAAATTAATTAAGAAAAATTATGGTAAAATATTTCTAAAAGAAAAGTATAAATACATACATGAAAATCTAAAGATTTTTTTATTATTTTGTGTTACTCTCTAAACTTGTAACAAAATTTAATAAAAGAAAGAATGTAAAGCTAAAAAATATCACTTATATATTTAAAATATTTTTTCTAATATTAATTTTAAAAAATATTAAATAAATATTAAATTTTAATTTTATTAAAAATGAATAAACATTATTAACTGTTGTTAAAAAGTAATAATTAATGAATAATAATTCATTTGATCCATCAATTGTAATTAAAAGTTTATTTTAGTATTTTTTATATTTTTAAACAATTAATTTTAAAAAACAATAAAATTTTCAAAAATATATGAAATTTATAATTTTTTAAATTATAAAATATTTCTTATCATCATCATCATCATCATTTTGTAAAAGAAATATTAGTAATAAAATTTTATAAAATTATTCATATTTTAAATTACTTATCCTCAAAATTTTCCTATAATAGATTATACATATTGTGTAATTTCATGCAAAAATTAAAAAAATAGTTATAAAATAATTTGTAAAAGAATGTTTAAATATTTTAATGTAGAAAGTTTTTTTTGCACACACAACAAATAAATAAAAAAGTTGACGTTTTAACATAAAAATCACTCTCACAGAAATTAATTACATATTAGACATTATTTTAAAAAAATTACGAAACTAACATTCGATCTTTACACGTGGCACAAGGCACGGTGCATCGGCAGTGTCTTCCTGCAAAGGGTGTTAGATCGAGAAATATATCTGAAAGGGTGTTTTACATGTAAATATATAACGAGAATATGATTTTTGGTATGCCTATAATAATACCAATAAATAATTATAAATCCAGCCTAATTTTATTAACTTTATATTTATATTATTATTTAATTGGGTGTAAGATTATTGATTAATTAAATGTTAATTTAATTGAAACTATAAGGACTTGTACAGTAATCCTACCCATCTACTAAGAAGTATGTTTCTTTCCTTTAAATTTTCAAAAATTACAATTTAACTACTTTTTAATTATTTGTAATGATAATTTAATATACGACTAGAAGATGAAACGTTTATCAAACTAATTTGAAAAATAAGTACTATTTTTAATTCTAATTTATTTTGATTAACATATTATAATTTATTAAATAAAAAGATAGAAATGATTTAAGTAAAGTCTAAAGTCATGTGGACTACAAGTGATAAAAAGTGAAATCGAATGGAGTTTACAACTAAGTTCGACGCAATGTTATACGATTCATCAATCATCATTGTTGTCTTAAATAAATAGGATAAAAATACTATAAGTCATTAAATTATATTTTAATACTTATTTTGATAATTATTTTTTTTAAAAATTATAAAATGATCATTAAATTTTATCAACTATTATAAATTTTGTCATTAATTTTTATCAAAATGTTATAAAATGATCATTAAATTTATCAAAATTTTATATTATTATAACATCACAATCATGATTGTAGTATGTGTTCAAATATAACTCTTAATCATTTGACATTGAACGCTCACACTCCTAGCATTCGTGGTGTTCAAACTCGGGACCTTAAATAATTACAATAATTCATTTACCACATAAACCACTTGATTCATGCTACAATATCAAAATTTAACAAATTCTATAAAAGGATTTTTTAAATGGACAAGGACAAATCATAAATATCAATTTTTTTTGAGAGGTTTTAATTTTTTTAAATTATTATTAATTTTAAATTTTTTTAAAAAATAATTTTTTATGTGTCAATTAAATGTGAATTTGTTCACGTATTAACTATTTTATAATAATTAATAAATTTGAAAATTATTTTATAATTTTTAAAATTTTAATAACTATTGTTTTTTATTTAGTCATTAGTTTTATTAAAAAAAATCTATATTACAATGAAAGTTTACGACCACAATCGTAAACTAAACACATAATAAGTATATTTTCATATAATCATTAACACAAGAAAATTAATCACTTAAGATTACACAAGTACCATATAAGGAAAATATTCAAAAATCCTAACTAAATAAACTGAGACAAAAGGTATATATGAACATGTTTGACCGTATCAACAAACGAACCACAAAAGGGAATAAAGTTATTGAAAGATCACAAACAAATTGCAAATTAAAGTTGGGCGACGTGAAAAACTATATACGAACCCAAATTGCGTATCCAAATCCGATTCGAGGGTCAAAAATAGAGAAGATCAACATGATAACAAATAAGAGCTATCTTGATCAGTCGTGGTGATGTCAAATCTAACACTGAGAAAAAAGGTAAACGAAAACAACAATTAAACGATCGAAAACATGCCATAAAGCCAGAATTATTAAAAATTTTAAAATAAGAAAAAGGTAAAGATACGCTATAATAAAATAAATAATAAATAATAAATATTCACTAAAATTAGTGTCACTGTCGACTACAAAGACGAAGAAAAATATAGACTAACTAAAGAAATTTAAAAAAATTAGGACAAAATCTAATTAAGTCAATAATTTTGATTAAATTTAATTAAAATGATTATTTAATATAGTTCAATAATTTTACCAAAAATAAACATTCATCTATATATATATTGATATGATCATGTTATACAATATAAAACTCTTTTAGTTTTACACAAATTTTGGACCGTTGGATGGGCGAAAATAGATGTTGAGATTAACAATGGGAAATGAGAAGATATTCATTGGAAAAAAGAAACAAAGAGTCAACTTAACCATTTATTTTCACTTATTCAACAGTCTTAAATCTATGTAAAATTAAAAAAAATTACATTATATAAGTAGATCCTAACACATATACAAATATATATATATATATAAAACATATATTATGTTTATTATGGAAACTACGGGTGTTGTAACCGGTTTTCGTCTGGGCACGAATTTTTTTACTTGACGGGAAAAGTGATGTGAATAAATGGGTTTTAAAATGTTTAGGGAGCCGCCATCGGCCTTTTGGGTCAGGTATGTCGAATACCTAAAAATTATCTTTTAAAAGAGTATTTAAGAAAACATCAGTTAAAAGATAAACTAGTCTACGTTTTAACCAAAAATTCGTTCTTTTTAATAATAAAAAGGGATTCGTGGTCGATTACGTTTGGGGAAGGATTAGCACCCCATAACGCCCAAAATTAATACTCATTAATTATAAATTGTCTCTATTATTGGAAATTTTAAAAATTCAAAAATATATTTAATTCATAATCATGTTATTTCGAATTTATTAATATAATTTTAAGAAAATATATTAATATATATATTTTATTTTTATAAATAAGATATTTATTTACTTAGAAATATCAGAAAATGACTTCTAGGTGCTTTAAGACAACCCATTTCTTAATATTTAAAAAAATAAATAAATATTAATAAAATATTTCTATAAAAATAATTAAAATAAATTAGTATATATAATTTATAAAAATAGGATATTTATTTATTTAAGAATATCAGAAAATGACTTCTAGGTGCTTTAAGACAGCTCATTTCTTAATATTAAAAATATATAATTATTAAAATATGATTATTTTTCTAAGAAAATAATTTAAATAAAACAATATGTATTTTCTGATTTTTATAAGTGAGATATTTATTTATTTAAAATATCAGAATAGGACATCTAGTTGCTTTAAGCCTGTCCTTTTCTTTGATATTAAAAATAAATAAATAATATTATTTAATTAAATATATATTTATATGACTAAGATGAAAATAATAATAAATAAAGTAATAATTTAAACATATTGAAAGTAATAAAAACAAAATAAAATTATAATTAAATAATGATCAAAAATAAAAGAAATAAAAAATATAGTATCAACACACTTAATATTACATTAATAATGAAACACCATGAATAAATATAAGAAAGGCAAATGAATTAAATAAATACTAAAAGAAATTTATATTTAATTAATATCTATATAATAAAGTCAAATAGTATTAATTTCTATTATGATTAAAAATGGATAGAATGGAAAGTAAATTTAAGATACTAATTATAAATGAATGAAAAGAAAATTAAAATGAGAAATAAAGTCAAAGACACTAATATTAAGATTACAAGTAATTAAGGAAAATAAAACATTTAAAGCAAATTAATCGTGAATAGCTAATTTACAATAAATTTGAGAAAGTTTTTAAATAAAAATAATTGAAATTAAATCATATTCATAAATATATAAAATTCATAGTTAAAATTGAGAATTATAAAAAAGTGATTAATTTATAAAATATCAAAATTAATGGAAATAATCAATAATATCATAAAATATAAATATTAACACTGTAATTTAGCCATAAAAAATTAATACAGGATTAAAATAAAAATTATTAAAACTATAAGGGACTGAATAGGTTGTTTTACCCTAAATATTTATTAATACTAAATCGTGACTAAAATATAAATAAAACAAAATTAAAATGCATGAACACATACTGTAGTGACTAAAATGAAATTTTGCAAAACATAAAGGATTGCGAGAATAGTTCGTCCATTCTCTCTAAAAGGCTCTCGTCGAGTTCCGGTCGGCCACCGTTTTCATCGCCAATCACCGTCGCCAGCCATCGCCGACGGTGGCCAAATTTACAAAAATACCCCCAAAATAAAGCCCTAAATCTCCCCAGGCCAAATCCTACATTATTTCTCCCTAAAAACCACTAGACTGGCTTAGATCTAAAAAATAACCGAAGATTTTACCTTCAGTTTAAACAGAAATTTCCGGTGATGTTTGGGCTCCAATGACGCTTGGTAAGTTCCTCTCTCTTTTCTCAGTTGGTTGTTGATTTACTGCTTGTTGCGGGTTCGTATTTTTGCCTATGGTTTGATGTCCGTCTCTTTCCGTTTTTGCTCTCGGGTTCTTCCCTCTGTTTCTGTCTTGTTCCCCCCTTTCTTGTTTGCAAGTGAACCGAAGCTTTATAGCTTCGATGAGGCTCTCATCGGACCGGTCTAAGAGTGTAAATCTCAGTGAGTCACCATAGCTATGGTGGTGACTCACCATAGAGCTCAACGTGGGTGGCTTCGTGGCATTCTGGAGACTTCGACGGCGATGTGGCATGCCACTGTAGTGTCGACAGCGGCTGAATGAGATACCTGGCAAAGGAAACGTCGGCAGCGGTGGCTGGAAGCTGAAGCGGCGCCGCTTGGTCTTTTGGAAGCAGCAGCTGGAAGTATCAGAAAACCTTAATCTGGTTTTAGGGTTTGGATGGGTTTGGGCTTCTGGTTGGGCTTGAACTGGGTTTCGGGATCTTGTAAATAGGTCATATGGATTGGGCCTTGTAATATTTATTTTTTATTTAATAATAATAATAATAATATGTAAACTGAAAAATTATTGTTTACAGCTGCCCCTCTTTGCTCATTCTTGTGTTAACAAGAATAGAGCAAAGACGAAAAAGATAATAATTTTTTCAATTGGCTTCTTTTGAGTAGGATTTGAAAACATCCTGCACTGTAGGGCTTACAGATAACCCGAAGATTTTGAAAACATCATGCACTGAAGGGCTTACAGATGACCCGAAGGTTTTGAAAATATCAAAAATCTCCCGAAGGCTTTTTGAAAACATCATGCACTGCAGGTCTTATAGATGACCCGAAGGTTTTGAAAACATCATGCACTGAAGGGCTTACAGATGACCCGAAGGTTTTAAAAACATCAAAAAGCTCTCGAAGGCTTTTTGAAATCATCCTGCACTGCAGGTCTTATGGATGACCCGAAGGTTTTGAAAACATCATGCACTGAGGGGCTTACAGATGACCCGAAGGCTTTGAAACATCAAAAAGCTCCCGAAGGCTTCTTGAAAACATCATATACTGCAGGTCTTATGGATGACCTGAAGGTTTTGAAAACATCATGCACTGAAGGGCTTACAGATGTGGGAAATAGTTTACTAAGTAAGAAACTATGAAAATCGTTTTGTTACTATTCAACAATTCTATTTTTAGAAAAGATTAAATGAGAAACTTTAGAAAGCATTTTTCTCATTGAAATAACTTGTTGATTGGGTAACATGCCCCAAAATAATACTTCTTTTGTGGATTACATCCATCTATTCTTCAGATGTTTGTGTGATTCCCGTATTTGAGGTTTTGAATTCTACATTCTTCTTGTAAGGTATTGTTCATCATGAGTCTTTTTTTTCATATGAAAATCTGCAAAATCTTATGTTTGAATGCAATTAAATGTATCAATGTAATGCATTTTCTGTTATGCAAATGATGTTCTTATGGATGCATGAATGTTTATGCAATCTTCATTTGACTTCAAAGTGGTGAACTTGGTCTTCCTTCACTTCATCATTTATTGCCAGGGTTACCTTTGGATATTAGTGTAGCAACCTATGCCATAAAGCTGAAGAACCATTTGATCAACTGGTATCTTTTTGTCTTTTTTGCTTCATTTAAGTCTCAGAAGAAATGTTTCATTTATGGAACTCTTGCCGTAGTCAGAACTATGACCTTGATGCCCCATTTTGTCTTTGATAACATCGACTTTCTTAGTCTGGACTTGTGTAGAAATCCAATAAGGCTTTCATCTTTGAAAAGAGAATCTATCATCTTTGAAGAGAGAATCTATCATCTTTGAAGAGAAAAGATATCATCTTTGAAGAGAAATCTATCATTTTTGAAGAGAAAAGATATCATCTTTGAAGAGAGATGTAGATATGTCTAACTCAACAGAGATTAATTAGGAGAGTAGAATCTGTTCTGATTTGACTCTTGAAACACATCATAAGGATGATTTATCCTAATTCCTTTCATGTCTCCACATCTAATTGGATTTCGAACAAGGCAACTTGGACCATATCATGTTGAGATACTTAACAACAACCTGTCGGTCAACCTTAGTTGGATCCACTAGTTTCTCGTTGTTAAAATTTCTGCTTCCCTTTTGTGGAAAGAAATCTTCATCATATCTCACTTCTAACCTTGGGGTTGAAGAATACGTGCTTTTTCTTACATCCATAAATGGAAATACCATATGATTGCAACATTGATACATCACCAGAATAACTGGTTCATAAAACATTTGACAACACATGCATCATCTCATGTGGTTTCTGCTCAGATTGCTGGTCAGGGAAGCTCTTTCATAGTGTTCAGAACTTTTGTATGATGTCACAAGACCTCTTGAAAACAAAACTCGATGGGAATACAAGTGATATGTTGGTATGATCAAAAAGTTGGTCAAATTCACAAAACATGTTAATGCGAATTTGAATAAGAGATACCAACTGATCATGATATCATCTCGGGCAAGGGTGATATTGATCACGTTTTCTTCCATAATGAGTGTTGTAGGACGTAGAAACATATCCGCTATAGGAGTCATGTACAGAAAGATGTTCATGGAATTCTTACTGTTGGAGATGAAATGCACATGATAAACCAAATAGATGAAAACTAAGTTCAGTCTGACTGGCAATGATAACCCCAGTAACAATGGGAAAAAGGGTAATATACATAAGTCAAGCCTCACTCTTCAATGTTATCAAGTAAGCAAAACTGATGTGAAAAACGATTTTGTAGCCTCAACAACATGATTGAAACTAATTGACAAGAATCTCAAAGAAATATTTCCAATCATCACCGACACATAAAAGACCAAATTCAAAGCTGAGATCTTGAGGAACTAGACCCTGGATCGAATAGTCTGCCTAGGGACCATCTTTTTCTATGCAACCATGATGTAGCTTAAAGAACACGCTGTCATGTGACACATGGTTAAGAAGATTGGGTATTTGAAACCATACTTGCTGAGTAGATATTTGTTCAACATGATCCCAATATAACTGCCTGATGAATGAAGCGATTATGTATAGTCAGCTCTACTGTCACTGCTTCACTATTTTCATTCTGCATTCCTTTCTGCCTTATTGGAAATATTTTCTCAAATCAATGATCTTTCTGCAAGATGATATGGGGTTTCAGTATGCCCCAACATTTGCTAATACAGACGTTCAAAATGCGCAAACATTCTTGATTCTGATTGTAATGGGCTTTCAGCATGCCCCAGTATTTTCTGATACAAACGTTCAAAATGCATTAATATTCCAACTTCTGATTAAAATGAGCTTTCAGTATGCTCCATCATTGGCTAATACAAACGTTCAAAATGCGTCAATATTCCAATTTCTGATTGAAACGGGCTTTCAACATGCCCCAGCATTTGCTTATTGTTGATGTGAGCTTTCAAAATACCCAAATATTCATACTGAAGTGGGCCCTCAGAATGCCCTACATGAATCATTTCTGTCTGAAATGGGCTTTCGAGATGCCCCAACATTTTGTTTCTGATTTACTCTCAATGTCTGTTTGACTGGAATATCATGATCCCCAAGATGTCCAATTTTGACAATGCACTGTTGTAGGTACTTGTGGCTTTATTCGTGCCCCAAATCTGTTTATCTTGAATACTCTCATTCTGGTGTCACTAAACAGTAGTTGTTGAGTAACTTGAGGAATTCTCTTCATGTTGTCACAAACTTAAGAAGTAATCAATCATTCTGATAGAAATGTCTGAGATATGTGCCTCTTCTGAATGAGGTGCCCATTATTTGGATATGGAGGAATCTAATCGGACAGAGTGATATAAATCTCTTGGTAATTCATTTCAGGCTGACACAATGAACCTTGTTTTTAGTGAAGGTTATTTCTGGAATATACTTTTCTCTGATTATGAAGCAATCTTTCAGGATGATTTCACATATATTGATAGTTCTTCTGATACCGAGGAAATCCTAAATTCTGATTCTGATGAGGAGAATAAACTATTATACTTGACGAAAATGGGGTACTCAGAGGCTGAGGCTTCAATAGACATAGAGAGATGTGGTCCGAATTCATCAATTGTAGAGTTGACAGATTTTATAGGTATTACTCAAATGGCTGAGGCTGCTGACTCACTTCTTCTGGTAGAAGATAAGAAACCATTATGTAATGACCCCAATTACAAGAAAAAGCAAAATTCAGGCTATGATTTTTGAAAAAGGAAGAAGCAGAGGAAGCTTGAAAAGAAGCTTCTTAATGAAGACGATCATGCAGTTCATCTTCCAAATTCAATGATTGGTTTTGGGGTTCCTACCGAACCAGATCAGATAACTCAAAGAACACTTCCAAAAGATGCTATTGGGCCTCCTTATTTCTACTACGAGATCGTGGCACTTGCTTTAGTTGGTGTTTGGACCAAAATGTCACGATACTTATACAATGTAGAGCCAGAATCTGTAGATTCAAAGTATTTTTGTGTTGCTGAACGGAAAAGGGGCTATATTCATAATCTGTCAATTGAGAACAAATTTCCTCTTATTCTGCTTTCTCCACGCACCATACATGATGCTTTTCTATTGAAAAAGAAATAATGACCTTCCTGTGATCCAAGAACAAAGTTGAACTGTTTACAAACATGTAGGAATTGCCAAATTGACAGAAATGATCCATAAGGCTCTTGAAGCTTATGACGATGAGCCACCTTCGAGTGTCCAGAAGTATATTCTTGATGAGTGCCGAAAATGGAATCTGGCATAGGTTGGAAGGAATAAAGTTGTTCCACTTGAACCTGATGAGGTGAAAATGCTTCTAGGTTTTCCTAAAAACCACATACAAGGAGGAGGATCTGCTAGAGACATGTTCCCTGGTGGTATCAATGTCCTGTCTCTTTTCTCTGGGATCAGTGATACAGAGGTTGCCTTTTGCTGTCTTGGTATTCCTTTGAAAACAGATGCGCAAGAACTGAATGGTGATCGATTGGAGCAATTGATGAGTAGATTTAGCAAATTCGACCTTATTGTCGGTGGCATTCTGTGTAACAACCTTACAGGAAGAAATAAACATCATCGGGATGAACTAGAAGATTTTTGTTGGTGCATTTTCTTGCAATGACTGCTACAGTGACTGCCTCTTCTACTACTTCAAGATACACACCTCCATATCTCACTCTTCTCGAACTGTGGAAAGATTTAATTGATTAGTAAAATTGGTTATCTTTACTTTTGGAATCTTGTAACCAATGCTACCCAATATGAAAGGCATATAGGTGTAGAATCTGTTCCGATGTCAAATTTAAATTCAACAATCTTCTGAAGGACATAATGAATATAATCTTGACAAGGAAAGTAATCGACATGAAAGAAGCAACAATGATGTATCAAGATTTGAGCTAGCATCACGGTATAACCAGAGTGCAAATGGTGGACTTGTTCATTCTCATAATACACCTAATGAGACTTATAACTCTGTGATTTAATCTTCCAGAAAACATGGATCGATGGCTGGGGAAAATAATTTGTTTGGTGAAGCTTATCGCCCTTAGTATGAGATAAGTGATAATCTTTCTTGATGAATTGCTAATGATGTCACAGGAGAGCGTTACAAGTTCAATTCTCCAGACTTTTTGGCTTCTCAAACCACTTAATTTCAAGAAAGTGAAATGCTTCATCATTCTGGCCTCGTTCATTCTTTTTCTACAATAGAGGTAGAATAAACAACAACTTGCTTCAAGGACCTTCCTCATTTGAGATTGTCCTGTTTGAAAATATTTTTTTCTCCTTTATTTATCAAAGAATGAATGATTTTTTGTAAAATGTTGCCTATCACAGGTTCACAATAAAATCAAATCATAAGCATGAATTCAAAGAATATCAAAAGAATCAACAACTCTGAAATGTTTGAGAATTATAGCTCTTTGACAAGTATCAAAATTTAGTTTAGTTTCAGGATGACTTTCCTATTTTCTATGGTTACAACTATTTAAGATGTCACTTCTCTCTCTCTCTCTCTTTGTGAACTTTATCACATACCTCATTTTAAGGACTTGGTATTTTAACCGGATACGTACAAAATGACACAATCTAGCATAACGGTTACTAGACCTTTCTAGAATACTTCCATTTCAATTCTCTGAAATCCTTGATAAAGCAATGTGAAAACATCGATCTAATAACCAGATTTCTATGTGCTTGTATGAAGTTGACTATAACAAGTGTTTCGTAACTCCCTTAGTCCATTTTTATTTAGTGACTTTTTGCCATTTTGGCTAGCTGAATTCAACTTTATTGTATATAATAATATAATCACCTTTATCAGGCTAATTGAAACTTATTCATAAAGCCGGGGCGATTAACCAATTGCTCTAGAGGGACAGTTTTATTGCATATAATAATAGGTTAGCTGAATATTATCCATAAAGCCGGGGCGATTAACCAATTACTTTAGGGGGATAACTCAAGCTTTATTGCATGTATAATAATATAACACAGACATCTAAATCCAATTTCTTAAGCTTGTTAAGAAGAACCTGTTATAGTCTAGGTGTTTTGGTGGAATTCATAAAATCTCATTATCAAATGACTTTAGACTAGATTTGTCAAAGTTTCATCGTCGAACTTCATCAATAGAAAAGCAATCTAGTCAGTTTTGCAATGTTACACCAACGATGCCCCACATTGTACACTCCTATATATAAATACCAAGCCTTTTTGTAATTCCTTTCAATAGGAGAAGGCTATCTCATATTTGTGGAAAGGGTAGTGTTTGGGTATATTTTGTAAAACCCCCAACCCGTATACAATCCGGATACGAGTCCGAAGTGTCACATTGACTTTTCAAACATTTATTCGTATAAAATAGTGAGTAATTTAAAAACTTTGATAACATTTAACTTATTCAAAATGTTTACAAAATATATATCAGAGTTCATACAATTTATGTCTTTAGACTACATGCCAACTACACTCTATATACAGTACCTATATTTTCTGATCTGACATTTGGTAAGGAAAACTGACCTGTCTTGCTCCGCATTACTCTTTACTCTTCTCGAAACCTACGTGTGAAACAATCACACGCTAAGTCGAAGACTTAGTGAGGCATAACAACTTATAATGCACTTTATAACATATATCAATACATGCATGTTCTGTTCTATCATGTTATACCAATTCCATGCATTCTTCGTATCATATAAAATCATATCAGATTAATTACAGTAAATACATACATACACATAATTCATCATTAACAGTTTATCATGTAATCACATACTTTTATGGTTAACCTTTTCAATCAAACACTATACACACACAACATCATATCATTTCTATAACATTTATCATACCACTAACATATATTTGTTCATATCTCTGGATTAGCCCATGTACATATGTGAGAACTATCGATATGTGAGTCTATAGAGGTTGTGCACTAATGCTGTCACCACAGCTCGTATAATTGCATCGAAGTGCCACGTAGAATTGCACCGTAGTGCCATATAACAATGTCCATAAGGACCACATATTATTCCTTAAGAATCATATACATATACTAGGGATCAAGTATGTGTCTTTCAAGACTTCACACATGTTCCACAGAATATATATATATCCCGAATGACCGCGTAGAATTGCACCGTAGTGCCATATAATGATGTCCATAAGGACCACATATTATTCCTTAAGAATCATATACATATACTAGGGATCAAGTATGTGTCTTTCAAGACTTCACACATGTTCCAAAGAATATACATATGTCCCGAAGGACCGCGTAGACCCTCGACTCTTGGCATG
This sequence comes from Hibiscus syriacus, assembly GCF_006381635.1. Taxonomy (NCBI): domain Eukaryota; kingdom Viridiplantae; phylum Streptophyta; class Magnoliopsida; order Malvales; family Malvaceae; genus Hibiscus; species Hibiscus syriacus. The sequence goes on along the minus strand of NW_024063367.1, from coordinate 159,007 downwards.
CCAACTATACCCCTAGCTCTCATGACACATAACATGGGCGTTATTATTTATTTCATTTCAAATATTCACATAAACTTGTAATTCACGTATCACATATCACATATCACATAGCTTCTTTTCATATTATCACATAGTCACATAGTTCACTTATACGTAGATCATTTCCATATAATTCACATGTCACATAAGATCATATACTTCATATAACATATAGAAACACCTAGAACACCTTCACGTAGCTTATAGTCATAGGTCTTATCTCATAACATATAATTGTTTTCACATATATATTTCATATCATTTCTTATACCCTCACATAATTCATTTAACATACATAACATATCATGTAACATTATAATAGAAATACCTATAAGTCATATCACTTAGAGCACATATACTTATAGTCACATTGCTTATATCTTAATCTTATGCCTTCTCTTAGACATATATATATATATATTCACATGTTCAGGTAATCCACCATTTCATCACATAATTATGTATTCATATAACTCATTTCATTTCATATCTATCTATATATATATATATATATATATATTCTCAAGATTTATCCTAATATAAATCATATAGCACTCTTATAATTCATATTCATATTCATCTATGTCAGACTTATAAACACATCTCACTTCTATTATTTCTTTATATATATATAATCTAATCTGTTTACTTAATTCAATTCCATATAACTCTTATAATCTTCTCATATAGCTTCATAAATTTCTATCATACAACCCCTGTGTTATAGTTTCATTTAAACATATGAATCTTTCCCATCTAGCTTATCTTATATGCTCATATTATCATTTATGTTCAAATCTCCTAGTTAGTGTACTATTCTCACATTATCCTATAGATCAATATTATCTAGCTTATTTCACTTATCATTTAATAATATAATTATATTTTACTATTATCACATAGTTTATATCTCATATAATTCATAACCTTTCTTATGTAATCACTTATACTTTATCACCTAACACATAAAAGAATAGATCAATCCATATAATTAAGCATACATACATGCATATTCAACTCATTCCTTTAATCATGAATTCATGTGTAACACTTCAGGAAATAGACTCATCGCAAGTCTTATTCCCATCGCACATCATAAACTATTGAATATGCACTCACCTGGCCTCACTAGTCAAATTCCAATCTCTTATCTTTCCCCTTGATCGATCTTACTTGTCAATGATTCCGGAACTGCTTTACGCGTAGAATCTACATAATTGTACGTTTTGAGGCAATCATTAGATACCTACACCTTTTAATTAGATACGAGCAACTTAAACGAACTTATTAAACCAATATTCCCATTTTTCGTTTAGGGGGAATCGGTTCCCTACTATGGGGGTATCGATTCCCTAATGACATTCTGGAAATGTTGTTCGTTTGAAGGGGTATCGGTTCCCCTTGAATGGGTACCGATTCCCCTTGCCCAGAAATCATATTTCAGCCCGAAAATTACTTCATTTTCTCTCAAACACTTCATATATCATCCCCTTTTTCATTCTTAACTCTAGTACACATACTTAAACCAATCTATATTCATTTATTTCATCTTAAACCTCAAAATCCTATCTTCCATATGAGATTCAAAAATCATACCAAATTTTCAATGTGTTCTAATTCCAATTCTAACACTTCATACTTCTTAATTAGATTGACGACAAGTCAAATTCATCCATAAAACTTCAACAACCATACCATATCAAAATTTCATCTTAAAACTCATATTGCAAATTCCTTCATAATTCCTTTATCTTATTGTTTAAATCCCATATAAGCTTTCCTTAAGCTTATTTAATACCCAAATAATCAAAAATAAGCTTAAAACTCAAGAATTAACCAACTGAAATTAAACTTACCTTTGCCTTGCTCTCCCACGTATGAAGAAGAAGAAAGGAGAAGAGAGCTCTGGATGTTTCTCATATTTCCCCACGTTTATATTACCTTTAAAAGGAATATAAAAATCTTTCTGGTCAAATGACCATTTAACCCTTAATTTTCTTTAATAATTACTAATTAACCTTCATCATATATATCCAATAATCATTAAACTATTTCATTCTTATACTTTAGTTACCAAATTCTGAAACTTTACAATTTGGTCACTAACCCGGTATTGAGGATGTTACAAATCTCCCCTCCTTATAAGAAAATTCGTCCTCGAATTTTCACTGCACATCTTAATAAGAACATATTCTAATGTTCTTATGTTACTTCCCTGACTTATTCTTCTTGTCATCATCAGAAACTTACTTTTCAATCCTTAAGTTTTCCGACTATCTTTTTCGTTTATACATTCATCCTCTGTTGCTTATCATATAAACAATAACCAGTAATACCAATCCATTGTTGTCTTTTCTCTTATTCGATTATGCATCTTTCCTTTGACCTTTCTAAAATTCAATATAATGTCACTCGTCACGTTGACAGTAACATCCATCTCTATATCATAAATCCATCTATTTCTTCATAACTCTCTAATTACCTTATAACCATACCAAACTTGTATTTCGTCATCATTTGACCAAAACACAACTCTAAATCTTCTTCAATGTGATTAAACATATACTTTAAGGAGTCAAACAATATTTTCACATCACCTTGCACACTTGTCTTATTTCTATATCAAAATTGTCCTCTGTACTTCCATATTTATCGTATCTGATCCTTTAAATTAATCCCTTTCATTTCTTTATTCCTTCTTCCTTATACATAAATCATATATTTCCTTTCATGTTCCCATACTCTTGTCTTATCACTTATACTCATCTTTATGTACCAATCTTCATTGCATCCTCATTACTCTGATAATCCATTTCTTATACATAACTTCATTCTTTATCATTTCTTATACTTGTATTTTCCTTCCTGAAGGTTCCATGCAAATACTTATCTCAGTGTCTTCATCATAGCTATCTGCTCAGAACATACAACTATATTCAAATTCACATCATAATCAATTAACTCCACTTTATCTTTCCTCCAATCTTATAACTCTAGCACCTTTACTCTGACAATTAAATAATAACTTTTGTTCAATCTAGGGCACAAGCCCTATTATACCAATCATATACATCCTTTCCAATCTAAATTATCTCAACATTCGCTTACTCAACTTATCAATTTCACCTCTATTTCATACATCCTGAAATTTCTTTTACTCAAACTCAACATTCTGACTTCCTGTGTCCTATAATCTGATCGTCGATATACACATTCTCAAACTCTTCTTATCAATCCTCAGCTTTACTTAAATATACAAATTCTTACTTCCTTTTCCTTTACTATACCACATTACTATGATCCAAATATGCAACTATATCCAGATCCATTGCAGATCTGGTTATCATATCCTGACAATATCTTATAATCTTATAATTCCAGTACATTTTTATCACATACTCTAGTTAGCCAATGCTAACTCTTTCCATCTTAACTGCAAACCCTTATCATAACCATACTCTTGTTTATGCGCAATACTATCACTTCATTTCAAACTCATAAGCTCTGACTTTATACATCTTATACACTTGTCACTGATGCACTTATCCTTGAGTTCTTCTATACGTACTCATCACGTCCTTAGATCTTTTTAACCTTCTTATGGTGACACATGTTCACCATATTCTATCTTATCCACATAATAACAAAACTACTCTATATCGTTTTTCCGATTCCAAACAATGAAAACTTTCTATCATTATTCAGATATGATTTCAGCTTTCTGAAATCAGCTTTTGATCTTACTAGGCATTTCCTGAGGTGTCCGCTCTTCATCCTGCCTGGCCAGGGCAGGTGAATAGCTATCACAATAAGGAATATCACCTTTCACTTACTTCAAAATTATCACGATCGAATTTCTACTGTATTAAATTATTCTTATTCTATTAACAAGACAACATACTCCTTACACTATCAGATCAGAAATTTTTCAATCTAGGTTGGCATGTACACCTTTTATAACACTTTGGACTTTAGTTTATGCCGAGAATCGGCTAAACCATAGCTCTGATACCATTAAATGTAACACCCCCAACCCGTATCCGATCCGGATACGAGTCCGAAGTGTCACATTGACTTTTCAAACATTTATTCGTATAAAATAGTGAGTAATTTAAAAACTTTGATAACATTTAACTTATTCAAAACGTTTACAAAATATATATCAGAGTTCATACAATTTATGTCTTTAGACTACATGCCAACTACACTCTATATACAGTACCTATATTTTCTGATCTGACATTTGGTAAGGAAAACTGACCTGTCTTGCTCCGCATTACTCTTTACTCTTCTCGAAACCTACGTGTGAAACAATCACACGCTAAGTCGAAGACTTAGTGAGGCATAACAACTTATAATGCACTTTATAACATATATCAATACATGCATGTTCTGTTCTATCATGTTATACCAATTCCATGCATTCTTCGTATCATATAAAATCATATCAGATTAATTACAGTAAATACATACATACACATAATTCATCATTAATAATTTATCATGTAATCACATACTTTTATGGTTAACCTTTTCAATCAAACACTATACACACACAACATCATATCATTTCTATAACATTTATCATACCACTAACATATATTTGTTCATATCTCTGGATTAGCCCATGTACATATGTGAGAACTATCGATATGTGAGTCTATAGAGGTTGTGCACTAATGCTATCACCACAGCTCGTATAATTGCACCGAAGTGCCGCGTAGAATTGCACCGTAGTGCCATATAACAATGTCCATAAGGACCACATATTATTCCTTAAGAATCATATACATATACTAGGGATCAAGTATGTGTCTTTCAAGACTTCACACATGTTCCACAAAATATATATATATATCCCGAAGGACCGCGTAGAATTGCACCATAGTGCCATATAATGATGTCCATAAAGATCACATATTATTCCTTAAGAATCATATACATATACTAGGGATCAAGTGTGTGTCTTTCAAGACTTCACACATGTTCCAAAGAATATACATATGTCCCGAAGGACCGCGTAGACCCTCGACTCTTGGCATGCCAACTATACCCCTAGCTCTCATGACACATAACATGGGCGTTATTATTTATTTCATTTCAAATATTCACATAAACTTGTAATTCACGTATCACATATCACATATCACATAGCTTCTTTTCATATTATCACATAGTCACATAGTTCACTTACACGTAGATCATTTCCATATAATTCACATGTCACATAAGATCATATACTTCATATAACATATAGAAACACCTAGAACACCTTCACGTAGCTTATAGTCATAGGTCTTATCTCATAACATATAATTGTTTTCACATATATATTTCATATCATTTCTTATACCCTCACATAATTCATTTAACATACATAACATATCATGTAACATTATAATAGAAATACCTATAAGTCATATCACTTAGAGCACATATACTTATAGTCACATTGCTTATATCTAATCTTATGCCTTCTCTTAGACATATATATATATATTCACATGTTCAGGTAATCCACCATTTCATCACATAATTATGTATTCATATAACTCATTTCATTTCATATCTATATATATATATATATATATTCTCAAGATTTATCCTAATAAATCATATAGCACTCTTATAATTCATATTCATATTCATCTATGTCAGACTTATAACACATCTCACTTCTATTATTTCTTTATATATATATAATCTAATCTGTTTACTTAATTCAATTCCATATAACTCTTATAATCTTCTCATATAGCTTCATAAATTTCTATCATACAACCCCTGTGTTATAGTTTCATTTAAACATATGAATCTTTCCCATCTAGCTTATCTTATATGCTCATATTATCATTTATGTTCAAATCTCCTAGTTAGTGTACTATTCTCACATTATCCTATAGATCAATATTATCTAGCTTATTTCACTTATCATTTAATAATATAATTATATTTTACTATGATCACATAGTTTATATCTCATATAATTCATAACCTTTCTTATGTAATCACTTATACTTTATCACCTAACACATAAAAGAACAGATCAATCCATATAATTAAGCATACATACATGCATATTCAACTCATGCCTTTAATCATGAATTCATGTGTAACACTTCAGGAAATAGACTCATCGCAAGTCTTATTCCCATCGCACATCATATACTATTGAATATGCACTCACCTGGCCTCACTAGTCAAATTCCAATCTCTTATCTTTCCCCTTGATCGATCTTACTTGTCAATGATTCCGGAACTGCTTTACGCGCAGAATCTACATAAATGTACATTTTGAGGCAATCATTAGATACCTACACCTTTTAATTAGATACTAGCAACTTAAACGAACTTATTAAACCAATATTCCCATTTTTCCTTTAGGGGGAATCGGTTCCCTACTATGGGGGTATCGATTCCCTAATGACATTCTGGAAATGTTGTTCGTTTGAAGGGGTATCGATTCCCCTTGAATGGGTACCGATTCCCCTTTCCCAGAAATCATATTTCAGCCCGAAAGTTACTTCATTTTCTCTCAAACACTTCATATATCATCCCCTTTTTCATTCTTAACTCTAGTACACATACTTAAACCAATCTATATTCATTTATTTCATCTTAAACCTCAAAATCCTATCTTCCATATGAGATTCAAAAATCATACCAAATTTTCAATGTGTTCTAATTCCAATTCTAACACTTCATACTTCTTAATTAGATTGATGACAAGTCAAATTCATCCATAAAACTTCAACAACCATACCATATCAAAATTTCATCTTAAAACTCATATTGCAAATTCCTTCATAATTCCTTTATATTATTGTTTAAATCCCATATAAGCTTTCCTTAAGCTTATTTAATACCCAAAGAATCAAAACTAAGCTTAAAAATCAAGAATTAACCAACTGAAATTAAACTTACCTTTGCCTTGCTCTCCCACGTATGAAGAAGAAGAAAGGAGAAGAGAACTATGGATGTTTCTCATATTTCCCCACGTTTATATTACCTTTAAAAGGAATATAAAAATCTTTCTGGTCAAATGACCATTTAACCCTTAATTTCCTTTAATAATTACTAATTAACCTTCATCATATATATCCAATAATCATTGAAATATTTCATTCTTATACTTTAGTCACCAAATTCTGAAACTTTACAATTTGGTCACTAACCCGGTATTGAGGATATTACATATTTCTTCTGAGGTAAGGTCAAGAGTCCTTGTTTTTCTGGTTTTCAATCCTCATATTTTGTCAAAGATTATAACTCTAATCATGAAGAGCTTTTTAATCCAATTGATATTCAAAGAACTGCAAGATTGCAAAATTGACTCAATGCTCATAACCTTATAAGCAACACAAATTTATTTATTGCACAAAAGGCGCAGAAAGGAACAAAAAACAAGCTTAAATAGGATGTTGAAAATAGGAAGATACTACAGTGGTAGATAACAACTTCCACTTATTTATTTAGCCTACCCCATCATTCCAGTAATGTTGGGTGTGTAATTGGCCCAAGATTTTTTTTTCTCATTTTCCCCCCATTTCTTGATTATCTTTTGTGTCAAATCCTTTGCGTAAGCCTTCAGATACACAACCCTTTGCTTCATTCTGAGTAGTCTCCATCATCATCTTTTTCTTCTTTGGCTGAAAATTGAGCTCATTTTTAGATTCAGAACAACTTTTACTAAGGATGATAGCCTTGTCCTGATTCTGAACACATATTGCGGCTGTAATTAGAGTAGTATTCACCAGACTCTTTGTATCCAGACCATTTGTATTGCCTACTGCCTCATTGGTCCTCAGAAAATCTGATACATGCGTTTGAGGTTTCTTCATAATTGCATCTTTCCCATTGATTCTTAAACCGGTGGGCCAGTCTCGAATTAACTCTCATTTTTCTTTTTTATCATTTATAATCAGAGAGGTATTGAAAATTGAACGTTTTATCTTTGGCTCAAGTACTTTGTTTTCCTCGTTCTCTGTGACATATACTTCACTTGTTTTGATACTATCATCTCCACTTTGGGGTTTGATTCCCAATTGTTTGACCAAAACAGACTGACTAACATCAAATTTTATGATTCCCTGAACCAAAAGGTATTGAACTACTCGTTTCAAGTTACCATAATTCTCAATGGAGTGCCCTCGTGTTCCATCATGATAGTCACAGAAGACTTTCTCATTATACCATCTCGAGTAAGGAGGCAATAAAGGCTTACCCTGACATGGGGCAATAAGTTGGGCTTTGAGTAACTCAGGATATAACTTGCTGCACGAAATTAAAGGAAACTTGGGTAGAATTTCCCTTGACATCACTGTCTCCTTACAATTGTTTACTTTACTCTCTTGAAGACCTTGTGACTGATGATCAAAATGTTTGCTTTGAATGTTTGATTCTTGACCATCATCATGAGACAGATAATAATTCGAACATTTCTCTTTTTCGACCAGTTCTGAGTTTCTTAGGAGCTTAGGCTTCCCATCTTCAAAACAAAATAATCCATCTGCTATAAGATCTTGGAATTTTAATTTCAAAGTTATACAATTTTCTGCAGAGTGACTTAAATCTCCATAATGATAATTGCATAATTCTTTGACATTTTGCCAACTTGGATGCCAACAATATGCTCTAGAAGGAATGAGTGTTATGAGATCATTTTCAAAGAGAAAAGGTACCAAGTCTGAATATGAGATTGAAATTGGAATGAGAGGTATCACTTTATTTTTGTCTTTCTTAGCTTTCTTCAATGGCTTTTGAACCTCTTCTATACTTCGCTTCAGCTTGATTTCTGTCTCTTTTTCTGGGAGCTTTATTGGATTTCCACATCTCTTGACAAGTTCTTGGTCATTTGTTTCTATTGCATCAGCTATATCATTCATAATCCCATTCAAATCTTTCACAACAAGATCCTCTATGGGTTTCTCTCCATGGATTACAATATTCACCAAGTCCATCAATTTGGTCAGTTGTTCCTTTGAATCATCCTGGAACTTTTTTACTTGATCAGTCATCTCTTTTGTGTCTCGATAAATTGCTCTTGCAGTTTCTCGATTCTACCAACCCTTGCTAAAATCTCATTCATGACTATCATCATTCTTTAGGAAGACCAAGTTAGCTCCACTTTGATTTCAAAAATTCTGTCATGGAATTCTCCACGAATTATTCCACGTTGTCATGATTAAATGCATGTAAAATAAAATATAATTATGCAAAGATGCAAATGCAAAAATGAAAATATAAATACAAACGTAAAAATGAAAAAATGCAAATGTAAATATATGAATGTAACAATAAAAATGCAAATTGTGCAATACAAAAGCAAACATAAAAGTATAAATGAAAATGCAAAGATGAAAAATGCAAATGCATGTATTGAAAGGTGTTACTCAAGAGTGATCATCTTAGAACAGATTTCATTGAACACAAAAGTTTTCGTGCATCGAACAAAACTTTACATATAGAGGACGACTTTCATCCTAACTTCAACAAAACTTTACATATAGGGGATAACTTTCCCTCCTAACTTCTCTAAAGCCAAGTTAGTTTCCATTCATGATCAACAGTTGAATTATCAGTTTGCTTCAATTCCTTGTAAAGTCAGCTTGGTCTATCAGCTTATGGGACCATATGCTTGTCTAGACTGCAGCTTCTTCCTGACATTCTCTTTTTCCTTCATCTTCTGTGTCAATTCTCAGAGTTGCTCATTTTCCCTTGTAAGAGAACCTTTATATCCAAGAAGTTCTTGGATAAGATCTTCATATATGTTGCAGTTATTTTTCAGTTTGGTAACCCCTGTTATCCACTCTTCTGGAGTATTTCCTATGCCAGCTTTTTGAAAGGCTTGACTGATCTTTTGGAAATCTTCATGCATGGTTTCCTCTTCTATGCTCAATTTCTTGTTTTGATCCTTCAAATAATATACTTGAGCTTCAAAAAACCTCCTTTATTCTGAATGCCCCGATTGATGCTCTTACCGTAGACTGCTTTTGGTATCAACCTGGTAGGATCTTTGTGTAATACTTTTAGTATCAATATAACAGGATCTTTTCGTGCATAACTCGCTTCTATCCTCTGAGTTTCCTCAGGATGTCTTTCCTTGGTTGCGTCATATTTTGTTCGATCATAAAACTTTTTGTCCATTTATGAAGTCTTTCCAATTTGATGAACAATCTTTCAAGTCAACACCTTTTGGTTATGCTATGATCATGCAATGCAAACAAAAGAAATAAATATAAACAAGTTAGATCAAAACAAAATGTATGAAAAAATAAAAATGAGAAAGAAAAAAAATAAATTGGTTAGTAAAAAGATCCTATAAATCTTAACCTCATGCTTTCTAGTTCCATGCTTTGTTTGGAAAAATTAACCTAACCGCATGATTTCTAGTTCGCTTGCATTAATTTAGGAAAAGGAAAAAAATCAAATAAATTAAAAAGACAAAGAGTTAGAACTTATTTCTCTTTTGTGTACACCTACGGACAGAGGTTCAGTACTGTCTTAGATCGGGTGAATTTCTAGGATTTATTATATGTAGGGTTTCAGTTCTAGGAGTAAAGGTACTCGAATTGCCCTTGTTGGTGCCCATTGGGCTGTCAAACCCTCAATCCTAGTCCACTACAGACTTAAGCAGATCGAGTTCAATTCGAGGGGACACATTTCCCTATGCCTGACACGGAGAATAAATTCTCACGAGGACATAAATCATATGAACCCTGAAAGCTACTTGCTAGGTCTGACACGGAGAATAAATTCTCACGAAGACGTCGCTTTCACTTCCACTTAAAAAGGGACAAGCTTGATTATAAAGCTTATGTTATGCAATGTATACGTGTTGTGTGTGAGGAGAAATGTTCAAACCTCTAACAAACAATTAAAGAATGAAATTTAATACTTGAAAATAAAACAAAAACATTAATACAGAAGAATATATATATAAAAAATAGTATAAAAACTATAAGTATAAAAATTTGAAAAAGAGAATTATAAATTAAATAAATATGAATTTTTAATTTCTAATTGATAGAGACAATTTATAATTGATTTTAAAGCTTGACCAAAATTATAGGTCCCAACGGAGTCGCCAAGTTGTTGTAACCGGTTTTCGCCCGGGCACGAAATGTTTTTACTTGGCGGGAAAAGTGATGTGAATAAATGGTTTTTAAAATGTTTAGGGAGTCGCCATCGGCCTTTTGGGTCAGGTAGGTCGAATACCTAAAAATTATCTTTTAAAAGAGTCTTTAAGAAAACATCAGTTAAAAGATAAATTGATCTGCGTTTTAACCAAAAATTCGTTCTTTTTAATAATAAAAAGGGATTTGTGGTCGATTAAGTTTGGGGAAGGATTAGTACCTCCACAACCCCAAAATTGGTACTCACTAATTATAAATTATCTCTATTATTGGAAATTTTAAAAATTCAAAAATATATTTAATTCATAATCATGTTATTTCAAATTTATTAATATAATTTTAAGAAAATATATTAATATATATATTTTATTTTTATAAATAAGATATTTATTTACTTAGAAATATCAGAAAATGACTTCTAGGTGCTTTAAGACAACCCATTTCTTAATATTTAAAAAATAAATAAATATTAATAAAACATTTCTATAAAAATAATTAAAATAAATTAGTATATATAATTTATAAAAATAGGATATTTATTTATTTAAGAATATCATAAAAGGACTTCTAGGTGCTTTAAGACAACCCATTTCTTAATATTAAAAAATATATAAATATTAAAATATGATTATTTTTCTAAGAAAATAATTTAAATAAAACAATATGTATTTTCTGATTTTTATAAGTAAGATATTTATTTATTTAAAATATCAGAATATGACATCTAGTTGCTTTAAGACTGTCATTTTCTTTGATATTAAAAATAAATAAACATTATTATTTAATTAAATATATATTTTTATGACTAAGATGAAAATAATATATAAAGTAATAATTTAAACATATTGAAAGTAATAAAAACAAAATAAAATTATAATTAAATAATGATCAAAATAAAAGAAATTTAAAATATAGTATCAACACACTTAATATTACATTAATAATGAAACACCATGAATAAATATAAGAGAGGCAAATGAATTAAATAAATATTAAAAGAAATTTATATTTAATTAATATCTATATATTAAAGTCAAATAGTATTAATTTCTATTATGATTAAAAATGGATAGAATGGAAAGTAAATTTAAGATACTAATTATAAATGAATGAAAAGAAAATTAAAATGAGAAATAAAGTCAAAGACACTAATACTAAGATTACAAGTAATTAAGGAAAATAAAACATTTAAAGCAAATTAATCGTGAATAGCTAATTTACAATAAATTTGAGAAAGTTTTTAAATAAAAATAATTGAAATTAAATCATATTCATAAATATATAAAATTCATAGTCAAAATTGAGAATTATAAAAAAATTAGTGATTAATTTATAAAATATCAAAATTAATGGAAATAATCAATAATATCATAAAATATAAATATTAACACTGTAATTTAGCCATAAAAAATTAATACATGATTAAAATAAAAATTATTAAAACTATAAGGGACTGAATAGGTTGTTTTACCCTAAATATTTATTAATACTAAATCATGACTAAAATATAAATAAAACAAAATTATAAATCAAAATTAAAATGCATGAACACATATTGTAGTGACTAAAATGAAATTTTGCAAAACATAAAGGATTACGGGAATAGTTAGTCCATTATGAAATTACGCATATACCCCTCCTCAAACCGGCGTCGTTTGGGAAGGGGTATAAATTCCCTAAAACCGGCCTAAAATGGCCATCTCCTCTCATTTTCATTTCTCAGCTTCTTTCTCTTAGAGAGAGAAGCTCTGCCTTCTCTCTAAAAGGCTCTCGCCGAGTTCCGGTCGACCACCGTTTTCGACGCCAATCACTGCCGCCGGCCATCGCCGACGGTGGTCAGATTTTAAAAATACCCTCAAAATGAAGCCCTAAATCTCCCTAGGCCAAATCCTACATTATTTGACGGTGGTCAGATTTACAAAAATACCCCTAAAATGAAGCCCTAAATCTCCCTAGGCCAAATCCTACATTATTTCTCCCTAAAAACCACTAGATTGGCTTAGATCTAAAAAATAACCGAAGATTTTACCTTCGGTTTAAACAGAAAATTCCGATGACGTTTGGGCTCCGATGATGCTTGGTAAGTTCCTCTCTCTTTTCTCAGTTGGTTGTTGATTTACTTCTTGTTGTGGGTTCGTATTTTTGCCTATGGTTTGCTGTCAGTCTCTTGCCGTTTTTGCTCTCGGGTTCTTCCCTTTGTTTCTGTCTTACTCCCCCCTTTCTTGTTTGCAGGTGAACCGAAGCTTTATAGCTTCGATGAGGCTCTCGTCGGACCGGTCTGAGAGTGTAAGTCTCGGTGAGTCACCATAGCTATGGTGGTGACTCACCATAAAGCTTAACGTGGGTGGCTTCGTGGCATTATGGAGACTTCGACGGTGAGGTGGTGTGGCACTGTAGTGTCGGCAGCGGCTGGACGAGACACCTGACAAAGGAAACGTCGACAGCGACGACTGGAAGCTGAAGCGGCGCCGCGTGGTCTTCTGAAAGAAGCAACTGGAAGCATCAGAAAACCTTAATTTGGTTTTAGGGTTTGGCTTCCGATTGGGCTTGAACTGAGTTCCGGAATCTTGTAAATGGGTCATCTGAATTAAGCCTTGTAATATTTATTTTTTATTTCATAATAATAATAATAATAATAATAATAATAATAATATGTAAACTGAAAAATTATTGTCTACAACGGACATCATTCATAATTAAGTGAATTTTAATTGATTTCACCGACCCTGAACCCATAATTAAAACAGATTTGATGTGTTCCAAAACACGTTCATTAACCTTTATTGTTTGTACAAGTTCAGTCTAATCAAATTGTGTTTGCACAGCACAACAAACAAATAATTATCTACTAATTAAATAAGTTGAGACCGAGTCAAACTTATTTAACTCCCAGTTAAATAAAATTTATACGAATATATTACTAGATTTTATTTATATTTGTATCAACACTTACTTATAACACATAAACTTGTTAACTTCTTAGTCAAACGTTATTTATCTATATTTTCAATTTGACCTATTTTTATTATTTCTCAATATTTTTATAAGTACAATGAAATTGCTTTAGTAAGTTTCGAGTTCGAGTCATTGTGTATGTAAAAAATTCTCACGGGAGACTCACCCACAAAAACTAGGTGTGGCACCTGAGCCAGTCCAAATTAGTTAAAACGAAATCTTAAAAACCGAGAGGACAACGATTTTTTTTTCATATTCGCCTTAGCATGTTTATCGGTGTGAAATGAATTAGAAATAAAATCAGGAGGAAACATAGATATCCATTTGGAATTTCACTGTAAAACCTTTCCCAACTTAAGAACCCTTTAAGCTTGAAAAAGGAAAGAAAACGAATCAACCTTTTCATTGTGGTCTTTCACTATTTGCGACATGAAATAATCATATTTCTGTTAACATGTACAATTTCTGAAATGTCTATACATTTTTTCAACGCTATATATATGTATATATTTCTCTCATGATGAACAACATGAATGCACAAGTACCATTGAGTAGATGAAGCTAAAGTCAGTGCGGGAGGTTGAGATTTTTATCTCCGATGAGAGCTTCCTCGGAGCCATTGCTGCATTTAGCAAAATACATTTTTCGAGTCAGAGATTTCGAAAGGGAAACGGGCAGGGTCAAAAGAAAAAAGAGTGCAAATGATTACCTGAGGTAGCTTAGAGCTGACATTCGATATAAACAAGTAAAGACTAGGAAATGCAGACCAATTGTGTAGAAAAATGCAAATGTTCGAGCATACCTGCAAAATATGGTGGCAATTCATTATTGAATCATCAAACTCTCTATCAATGCGAATAAGTAACATAAACATTGCAGACCGAAGTTGTTTTCATGTTCATGTGAGGATGACTGCACTCCATGTAACCTCAAGCCATCACATTTGCTATTACATCATATGAGCCTAAACCTTATCTGATATCATGAAGGGAAAATAAATGCAAAATACATGAAAAATACTACGCAGTCCTAAAAACGTAACTCGATCCACAGAGAGTGATCTATCCTAAAGACGAAAGAGGATATGGACCTAAACCGGCCTCGATGTGAATGTTAGACACCCCGGATCTACCAAACCTTGTTGCCACCGTTACATATGTGCTGTGCATGCACTCAAATGTGAAAATGCAGAAAAGGGATTTAAGAATGCAATTCGACAATGAAATAAAAACGTTACTTGTTTCCCAGAACGAAACGTCCACTGCTTAGTGTGATTCTGTCTCTGAAGCCCAGATCCTTGTATCTTTGATCCCTCTCCTATGTTATAAACATAAATTGAGTATTCCATGGTGTCATACAAATAACATGAAAATAATTATGACCTGAATTGGAATGGTCCATGAATCATGAATGTAAATGCTAACTGGATTGTTTACATATTCCTATGTATTGAGTTAGCACGGATGGTAGAAAACTGTGAGTATGTATGTCTCTACCATTCGACTTTGTTGCTGGTCGAAATAAGCTTTACAATGACACTTATTATTCATTTATTTTCCACGTATGCATATTTATACAAAGTTGTGTATGAACATCTTATCTTGAATCTATCTTAACATTCACGGAAGGAAATAATACTTGAGCTTTTTTCCAAAGAAATCAGTGTCTTTCGTTGAACCGAAGACATATATGTCAATATCATTCATTCTAAAAATAATGAAACACGTGGCATGGATACAACATCTGAAGTTGTGCTTTAAAGAAGATATGCGAGTAGGAAATTTACATTAAAACTCAAGCTAGATTATTTGATATACATGAATCTAACAGAAATATATATTAATAAAAGGAGCTCGAGTTTACAGACCTTTTTAGAGAAAGCTGAAAAAGGATTAATAGCTTCATCGTATATCTTCTTGTACTTGGATTCAACATCAGAGGTAAAACCACTTTCGAGATCCTCTGCATACTGAATCGAATAAAAGAATTCAGCTTCAAGAAACTAAAGACACTAGATGAGAATAATGAATTGCTAGAAAAGGAGGTACCTTTTTTAATCCTCTGGAAATTACTTTCTCCTGGTTATAGTCCAGGACATAGCGAATCTTTCCATAAAGTTTAACATTATCGGCTTTTGTTCTCTCTAGTTCGGTTGTGATCATCCCTATCTTCTCCTTTAATTGCCTTGTTTCCTGAAAAGTTTTGAAACATTCAGCAAAATTATTTTGCCGAAGCCATGATCTTAATGCATAAAATAAAATTTATATCAATAAAACATTAATGGCAAGTATGAGCAGACATGTAAACAACGTACTTCTTCAGTTTCTTGCAAACGTGCCCTGAATCAGTCACGCTGGTTGCATATCACCTTCAGCATTGAGCTCTGGTCTTGATTAGAGGAAACTTGTCTCTGATCTGTGTTCTGCTCCGGAATAGGAAATGGATCAACAAATCTGAACAAACTCATTCTGAAAATTTAATTACTTCACTTGCAAATCATGATTCGGTTTGATGTCAAATTCTTTTTCCTGTCTATAAATATTTTATTGCGGTCCTATGAAATCAAGAATTTAAATGCAAATTTAACTCTATCAGTCAGAAAAATCTATCGTACAACAATATTTCCTCCATATGTGCCATGCACTATCTACAGGTAAACCAAGCCACAGTCAAATAAATGCTTAGAACAAATGAAATAAATTTTTTCCTAACCTAATATTATCTGATTAAAATCAAATGGGCATGTGTTCCTGATGTGGATTCTTTACATGTAGCTAATTTTTTGGTTAAGATTGAAAAATCCGACTTCTTAAAGGGGCACCTTGTTAAACCAAAAAGAAATAAGAAACAAGGAGCAAGGCATCAAGAAAGAATATGGTAAAATCCCCTATACCACAAGTTCTCTGGAAATAATATTTCATGCTGGTGATGGCTATAAATGACATGGAGCTAGAATGGAGTTTTGAAATGCAACATAAATAGATAATCTGAATTCCACCTGCAAGTGTAAGAATACAAACATCCTGTTTTTAAGTTATATTCCACTTTTAGTTGATAGTAAGTTAGATTCTACACGTAGAGCAAATATACCTCAGAAAGTTCATTGCCGGCACTTTCTGAATCATCCCAATCATCAAAAAGAGTCCCTTTCCGTTCATTGGAACTATAACCCTGCATTAAAGGGGAGGATCAAGTTGAAAAAGAAAAGGCTACAATATGTGGACTTGTACAATCTAAGAATTGTTATGTTGATTCCAATATCATCATCTCAATGGAATAACATAAAGCAATAAACTGATAGTTTCAGTCTTTCATTGGGTAATAGAATTTGCATATATGCAGATCATTCAAAGAAAATGATGTAAGCACATAATGAGGCTGGTCAAAAATTGTCATTTTCAGAAATCCATAAGATATTGATCCAAACCATCAAAATATCTTCTTCTAACTTCCGTATCAGCTTTTGTTGTTCCTTGACCTTTTCTTCAAGTTCTCTTATTTTGTCTTCTGCTGTTTCCAGCAAAGATACTTTCTCAGAAAGTTTGACCTGAAAACCACTTAAAGTTATTTGATCATGGCTTGCACATGATAATTAAAACACGTCAAAATCTATCTCCTATAAAACTATTTCAAATAAATAATGCAGTCTGATAAACTGAAAACCCCAGATGTCAAGATATTTTCTTATCATAGTTTGATCAAAGACAAGACAAAATCTCAAAAATCCATTCATATGTACCTTTGCTGGAGACAACTAAGAGAGAATGAAAAGCACCAGAAATCAATTTCATACCTTCAACTGTGTGAGTTCATGTTCCATTTTCCTATTTTGTCAAGAAGAAGAGATTCCATTTTACTCATCTCTTCTCCACTGGTAGCAGCTTCCCAATCTTCAGCCTCAATTAAATTATAACCCACAGCCTACATTCCCAACAATGAGAGAAGAAGATATATTGAGATGCTATCAAGCATGAAGAAACAAGAAACTCTTTGAAGGATGTCCGTACCTGCAAAATTTTCACTTTCTTGCGCAAATCATCAACCAATTTTTCTGTTGGCCTTACTTGAAGCTCTTTCTTCATCTCCTCAAGAGCAACTTCCTAGTTTGACATATAAGAAGATGGAAAATAAAATGGATAAAAACATTTTCATATGAATCAAAACATTCATTTCAACTAATATGTAATTAACACAGAAAATTTCCTTTCTTTTAAGTGTTTATTCTAATAACAGTTCTGTCTCCAACACGTTGAATAAAGCATCATGGAAATATTCTCCAAGTTCACTGGAAGTTGATGTAATCTAATTATTACCCTTTGATTACCAAATTATTAAGTAACATCTTCAGAACCAATATGGAGATTATATGTGAATGAATAAACTACAGACTTCTAAAGGCTACAAAGCACACACCAATCTTAACATTTAACACCCCATAGTTTCACTCTGTTATCTCATGTAGTTACTGTGTCGAGTGTGAAGAAAAAAACGCCTTCATTCTCATGATGTCAGGTACCAAGAAAAGTCCTACAGGGTGTTTTGCAAAAAAAGTGAAACCACAAGGGCAAAATTACCCAATTTCCAATGACTAGCATAATAGGTTATTTCATATTGCATGGATTGGTAACTACTGACTAGGATAACAACAAGAATTTTGCACCTTTTCATAGAGCAAAGAATTCAATTTCTTGATCTCATTGACATGTTTCTCTCGCTCATTGGATAAGGTGATTTCAATATTGTGAAGTTCCATATTCAGCTCAAAGATTATCTTCTCTTTGGAACTTACGGAATTTTCAAGGATAGTATTCGAATCTGCAGTACCACTGTGCCCAAGAAAATGATGATCAACTGAGAAAAAACTTATTTCAAATGTTAATATGGATATTGTAGAAAAATAACTAGAGAGATGGAGGAATGGAATATTACCCATGCGCACACCACCAAACTAGAACAATTTTTTACCAGTGTCGAAGGCAATGATATGATGCAGAGTCAGGAAAACAATACTTGAAGAAATAATATCTCATTTCCATACAAGAACATATTTACTTCTCATCAAATGATGTTCTTGAAAGGAAATTTTACATTTGAATTCCACACACAATGTTTATTTAACGAGCAGCCAAAGTTCAATTACAGAAAGGGGGTTCAAGCATAGCTTACCCATACAAAGAACCAAAGAAAGGGAGAAAAGGGGAAGACATTGGAGGCAGGAGATGAAAGAAATGATTTCAAGAGAGTAAAAAAAAGCTTAGCCGCATCAAAAACCATAAATTCAGCAACTAAAGAGTGGGTATTTGGATCATAAAAAGGTTTCGGTGGCCTCTACTTTTTAGCCACTTGAATTGGCAATACGGCAAGTCTGCAACTGAAAAACAATGTCTCTACAACATGTTTGTTTATTTGCTAACTTCAGATGCACAAAAAACTCTCGACTCTAAAAGTATAGGCAAGCAGGTGGGTTTGCGACTTTTACATGATGCACAAAACATATTTTTTTAAAAGGTCTTGGTGGCGTCCTTTAGCCACTTGATTTGGCAACACCGTAATGGATAAACAATGCCTCTATGCACGTTTGTGAATTTATTAACTTCAGATGCACGGAGGCAGAGTTTGCAAACAGTTGAGTTTGTGTAGGGTCATACTTTTACAAGATGTGCAAAATGTTTTTAAGGAAAACGAAATCAAATATTGAACCTATCAACAACTAATCAAGACACCGGTACTTGTTTCAATAATTTCTCCAATAAAATTTAGTATCAGGAAAGAGAGATTGCACTGTTGCATAGATAATGGTATTGCAATATTTTACCTTCTCTTATTTTCAGACTCTTCATTTGCTGACTGCAACTGGGACCGTAAGAGCCCCTGTAGATCATCCAAAACAACATGGGTAATCAACCAACAAATTAAAAGAAACAAAAATCAAATATTTTAATTCATTCAAACTCTTAATATAATGCAATGACTAAATCTGTAGCTCCACCATAGTGCATATATCAGAATAATTAATGCAAGCATGATTTTCTAGGCTGCTCTAAGTAGTTGCAAGGATTTTCTATAAGCAGTAAAATGCAGATATTTAAGTCTTTAGTTAAAGAATAATTACAGGGTTTGATATCAAGCCAGATAGTTTTGTGTTGAAGAAAGACAGCTATGATCATTTATTTACAACTCAGTGTTGAGTGTTGGCTACCATAAGCAATAATACCAAATCAAGCTCTTAATTGGCAAATTCATAGAAAAAATAAGCTAAAATATCATGTCTAATTCACCTTCTCTCTCTCCAGACTAAAAAGCCGTGTTTGGGCACGCTCTACTTCATCCATCAGAAGGTTGACCTCAGATTGCTTCGCTGCCCTGTCTTCCTCTGTATAGTTAAGACAATATAAGACACTACAAACAAGGGTATATATTCCTATAAATAACGGAACACTTAACAAAACAAATAGAATCAGATGCTTTTTGACAATTAATGGAGTCAATAGCTGATCTGTGGAACAAGACGGGTCAGCCTATCACCTGACTGAGCACGAAGTTCAAACAACTGACTTTGTGCAAGTTCATGCAGTTTTTGCATATTTCCTACGCTTTCTTGAGCTTGCCGTAACTGATCTTGCAAAGATTTCTCCCTACATGAATTAGATAATTTTAAAATCAGGGAATACAATAAAAGAAGTCAAAGAACTTGTTCGGAAATAGCTATTTATACACCAACAACTCTAATCGGAATTCTGAAGTAATTTTCTTTTACATGCTAATCGCTACGCATAAGCAAGAGATCTGTAAAGAGATAGGATTATCTAACTACACCACTTGGTGCAAATATACACCTGTCTTTTAAGACTTCTACAGTTTTCTGGTTCTCTTCTGCTAAAATGAGTTGCTTCATCTCCAATATTTCTTTCACTTTTTCCTCCATCTGAAAATGCATGACCCAGATTTAGCACACAGTTGTCTATTTCAAAAATAAAAGTAACTGAGGGGAGAAAGAACAAAGACAATGCTTAATTAGCCGTAACTGATGTTGATAAGTACTACAGAACATTTCTGAAACATTTCACTTGACTTTTTATTAAACATAATTTCTGTTACGTGCTCAAGCATTAAGTGAGTTGGGGAAGTTCTTTGGCATACATTGTAAACACATTTACAATTGTATAAGAAATTTAATTCTCCTATAATTACAATAGATATTATAAAACTTTTCATACACCATAGATTAATTCCTATATTTCTCCCTAGTCAAAAAGCAAGGTTATATCTCAAGGAAAAGGAACAACATCTGGATACTGACGATAAAAGCAATATGCTAGCTATAAGCTTTCTCATCCTTTACAAGTGAAAACAGGCATATCATGCCATAAACACAACACATCATTACTAAAGTTATTATAAGCAAAGAAAACAAAGCATAGCTAACCTGTTGCTCTAATTGGCGGTTCCGCTCTTCAAGTCTTCTTATTGTTGCCTGCTGATTTTTTAAGTGCATTGCTTCTGTTCTGAACTCTTCCAGCTCAACTTTCATCTTTCGGTTGTCAGATTCCATTTCAGAAATTTTTAGATCTTGCCCCTGCAAGGAATGTGTGATTCCAATTAGAAAAGCATGCATATAGTACATCAACAAATGCATAGAAAGTATACTTTTGCTTCAAAAAGAAGAGGGGTGTAGAAGACAGTATCTTCAATGGTTTTTTGTTTGTCAAAATTTTTAAGAGTTTCCATCTAAGATATTACCAGCATATATACTTTCACGTATCACAACATTTTTCCCAGTTAAAATTCAAATTTGTTAAAAATGATAACAAGTTACAACTTTTAGACTTTTAGTGCTCTTAACATTTTCCCAAGTTCCATATACAGAATAGTGATAGGTGACCATAAAAACTGTTATCATATGAAAGCTAAGTAAAATTGCTGCTGATGAACTCCAATCAATTTAGAACTGAAATAGGAAGGAAAACAACTGATAGAATGCAAAAGTTATAATGATCTTAGTCTAAAGAATTACCTAACTATCTGAGTTAATACTTACAGCAATTGAAGCAAGAGCGGCATAAGGATCAGGAGCCTCATAAAGCTTTTGGTAGATGTTTAGAAAAGCATTCTCACCAAATTTTGCTCTCTTGGTAAGATTATCAACTTCTTCTTGGTAGCTCTTAAGAAATGAATTAAATAAAATTAACTTTTCCTCTGCTGAAGCTTTCTTAAAATCTGTTAACAAGACAAATAATGAATCTCGGAAGGACATTTCTCTATATAGATTGCTAATACAGTAATATATGAGCATGGAGGATAAGAAAAAGGGGAAATTTTCAATTACTATTATCTTCGAGGTAATAAGAAAATATCACTACTGGTTTTCCTCCATAAATTTCATTATTCCCTCCCTCGATCTTCTTTTCTTACTTTTTTCTCCCCAGTAATAGGAGCAAAAAGGAACTAGAAAATCTCAACTGTTTTGCCTATGATGGACATTTCTTTGATTAAAAATAATAACCAGGTCGGACACGAGAGATTTTGAGCTCTTGTCTATGTGCGACCACCAACATGTACTAAGAAAATAGTAGGTTAATACATTTACATATAGCACCAAGCGGCTACCCTACATCATTGTTAAGAAACCTGCAAGAAGTGTCTATGATTAATACACACGCACATATGCACACACATGTAAGAAACAGAAAAAAATACCTCTTGTACTCTCAGCAAGCTTCCGCCTATTCTTTTGGCTGCTTTCCTGATTTTCAGCTATTCGGAGTCCTTGTTCGTCAAGCACACCTTTCTCCTTTTCCAAATCAAATTCTACGAAAAGGAGGGAAAAGAAAGGAAATTCAAACACATCCAATGGATAGTTATTTTTCATACTAGCACGTAGTGATAGTTACATATAATGCACATGAACAAAATTTATTAGTAATATAGTTCTGTTATAATTTGGATGTATAAGTGATTTAAGGGTAACAAAAAATGGCAATATACATAATGTGAAACTAAAAATACTATAAGCATAGGATGCAACTAGAACTATATAATCTAAGCAATTTCTAATTAGATATTAGTAAATATATTTATAATTATATTATAAATAAAATTGGTAAAGGACAATTTAATAATATAGCAAGCTAAACCAATCAAAATTCTTCTCCTAATTATCTTCTTTGGATTCATCTCCAATGAGGATGAGGTTGCTGCTTACAACTAAGGATGTTAAAGCCTAAAATAGAAAAGTGAAAATATAGTTAATAAATGAGGTGCTTGGTTGGATCAAATAGGAGAAAGAACCTGAAACCCACTAATAACTTCAAAAAAAAAATGCAGTTTATCATCTCAATATCACTCCAATAGAAATCGCCGAGCAAACAAATTGAGCAACTCAGCTCGCCAATACAAAATCAACGCCTAAAAGGGAAAAAAAATCAGAACAATCTTCAATGTAGCTAAAATCGATTAGTACCTTTCCAGAAACTGGAGACCACGGAGACGGGAGAAGAGGAAGGACTGGATTCATCGAGATCGGATCCAACTTGTGCAACATCCATTTCGGAGAGTTCGGATCCGTTCTGGCGTTGGTTGAAAAACGGATTCTAAGGATTTGAATTTCTTTTTTGAGTTATGACGATATCGATAATGGAAGAGGAAGATTTAAGGGGATTTGGATCACTGTAAAATCTGAGAAAACCTTGAAATTGAAAAATGAAAGGTTTCTTACAAAATAAATAGATTTCCGTTGCAGTAGTTAATTAGTTGCGTTCTACAGTTCCCTATAACTTTCAGCCTCATTTATTACGCGGGTAAAGCTTAGTAGTCGAATTCATAATTTGGATTGCATATATATATTTTAAGGAAAAATATAAAATTTAGCCCTCCAGTATTTAAGTTTTTCTTAAATTTGACCATTATTTTTTAATCTAGTATTAATTTATTAGTTAAATTATTCTGACACAACGAATTTTCATGTGAACGTTTTAATTTTTATGGAACTAGCATGGGATCGGCATACCAATATATGTGTATACTACTGATGATGTGATAATTCATATCAACTTATAATGATTTCTGATAAATTATTTCTAAAAAATCAAAATTATTTACCAATATAGTTATATCAATAATAAAATACACATCAATATTATCAAAATTTAAATAACTCAATAATCTTTTGTGAGAAAAATCATTCTCAATCAAACATTGATAATGTGAATTTTACTTAAACGTGAAACCATTAAAGATAGCTAGAAGTGATTGATGGAACATTTGCATCAATTACCAAGTGTACCATTTAATTTTCATACAGTGATTCACGTAGAAAATTAAATTGGGTTAATTTCATTTGATGTCTTAAATTTCAAAACATTTCAATCAAATCCTCGAATTAAAGTATTATTTCAGTAAGTTCATTAATCTAGGATGTTGAACACTTAGTTTTGATGTATTCCAAAATATTTGTTAATCCATAGTTATATTTAGAAAAATCATTTTAGATTGAAGTTGACATTTCGTTGTAAAACAAATAGTTTGACTAATTGAAGGATTTGGTTAAAATAATTTGAGTTTAGGGGCCAATATAGAATCTAATATATAATTTGAGGATGTATAATATACAATCCAAATTAATTCCCACAGTTGAGGATTGAAGGGATTTTTTTTTACAAAAGTTACAACCACTCAACCAAATTTCCGAATCAATCACAATATACTTGAAATAAAATAAGAATTGAAGAGACAAGAAAATTACAAATAAAATCTCAAAACAATTAAATTATTTATTTTAACTAGAAATCATTTTAATTTTGAATGTTTTAATTATTCGAACTTCACAAACTCAAACTTAAACTCCTAATTCGAATCAAAATTCCGAATTGAATTGAATAACTCGGAATAAAAAAAAACAAGTGCAATCTAAATTTACTCCCATTTATAAAAATGAAAAAAAAAATAGCACCATAAGATTGTTTGACAGAAGAACTCCAGCACCTAAGTTAAAAAAATCACATATCCATATTGCAACCGAGTTTTTGAGTTCAAATGGGTATACAACACAATTAACAAAGGAAACAAAAACAAAAACTGAAGGTTAAAAAAGGGACTGAACTAAAAGAGATATCATTAATCTAGGGTTCTAGCTAGACATCATGGTGAGTTGATCACTTGATTGTAGGGCTTGGGTGGCGAAAAACCTCACATCAACATCTGGATCCTCACTGAGTTCAACTAGACATGGACGGATTGTCTTCTCCACCACCTGTTTGTGTTCATCATTCAACGATTATATAAACAACAACAAATTTCACAGTTACATTATAATATAAACACTAGAACTTTAACAGTGACAGCCATTGAAACGAAAATAAATTTTACTTACAGACTGATCGACAATAGGGATAATCGACTGCAGCACTTTGGCCACGTTAAATTTGATGTTCGGTACCCTGCGATAATGCAATTTTTGGTCTCGTAACTGAAAAGTGAAGACGAAGGATCCGAATAAACAGTTTCAAATCAAACTTGTATCAGCTTTACCTATCTTTTGAAGCATTGATAACCACGGGGAGAAGCATTGAACAAGTAATTTCTTTGCCCAGAACAGGGGCAAGTAGAGATATCGCCTGCAGAATGGTCATCCGATATAGATATTGCGGGTCGCTTATCATGTCCAAAACCTGTAAATAGATATTCGGGAAAAGACGTCTTATTGAGACCTGGCATCATCTTCAGGTGTCTCCCTTTTTTCTTACTCATAGGGATTGGGAAAGCAAACTGACCTGTGGAACTATGTGCTGCATTGCCCATTCTGGTCCAAATTCTTCTGCCAGGCGCTTCACATTATTAGCAGCAGCTTCACGGATGGAATAAACCTACAACCAACAACGTTAGAAAATTTTATCTCATAATAAGTTCCTAGTTAATATCTGTTATTTCTACTCTCCGACAAGAGACGCACTTGAATAGGAATAGAATTGTAAAGAAACAGGCACATAAACTCCATTGCACCTTATCTTTTAGCCATTGCATGCAGAGTGCGCCGAGTTTGTCATCAAAAAAGCCAACACCCAACTGGCTTGCCAATAAAGGTATGTATTCTATTATTGCAAGCCGAACCCTCCAGTGTTTATCCTCGGCAAGCTCCACAATTGCTGGCAATAGGGACTGGGACAGCAAATCAATTCCAATTACCTGCAATAATAGGCATGTTAACAATATGTGCATTCGACTATATGAGAGAGAGATTCATTAACATGCCCCTAGTATGTAGCACGTCCAACCACCCCGGCAAAACAAATTATTAAAATAGAGACGAGAAATAACGAAAATCTGGGCGATAAGTGCCAGTCAAATATTATAGATATAATCAATGACACAATTCACTCCAACTTAGCTCTTGTGTTAAGGTTAGGATGTAGATCCTAGGTTTTGCAGCCTCACTCCAAAATATTAATTCATAACACATTATTAATCCAAACCTCGAAGTATTTAACAGTTAATCCAGTCACAGATTTCCTTTCACTTCTCAGTAAAACAAAGAAAATTTAAGACCATTCACCCAAATCAGGTGACAAGCTAACAGTTTGAAAAAACAATTGTTGAAACCGTTCTTAACAAAATCTTAAATTATGCCCCACCTGGTTGACTTGATCAAGCTTGCTAATTATATTCAGCCGGACATCTGGAAATTCATCTTTCAAAAGAGAAAGAAATATAGGAAGCAGTTTCTCTATGGTCGCATCCTGCAACCATCAACGAGATAACATTATTGCATGTATAAAAAAAATACCAGAAAACATTATGAAACCTATACTGTTTCCCAAATATGAATTTCATAGAGGTGGACTGTCTGAAAACAAAAAAGGACTGTTTTTACCTTCCCTAAAATGGGTGCCATTCCCATTATAACTGAAGCCAAAGCAGAACGAACATGCTGGGATGAATCTGTTGATAGTTCCTACAGCAGGCAACACTAACTAAATCAGAACATAGCAAGAGTGGCAAAACTAGATTACCACTACAAATGAAGTAGTCAAAGAATTCCATAAGCATTTTTACCTTAACACAAGGAAGAATGTTCTGAATTGCTAATTCTGAATTCAGAATTCGGCAAAACTTAGTTACTTTTCCAGCAGCAGCTATCCGTACTTCAGCTTCATTATCACGAAGTAGGCGAACATATGCAGGTACCAGGTCTGACCTAAACATTCAAACCTTACAATATCATTTGATTGTAGTTGATATGCTCATTCAAAATAAAGTTCACAAAAAGTAACTTAAATAAATCAGTTTTGTATGGCCAAAGCATGATAACTAAAAACTGCCATATGCCAACTCTATGGATTTCTAATTAAATAGAGAGGAAACAAGGAAATTCATCAATAGAGATCAAGGGGAATGGGAAGATGGTAAAACAGCAGAAAACAGGTGTAACAATAGATGTCAGGACAGCAGAAACTATAACAGTTCATGCCACGTGATTATAGGGCTTACCTACTAGGCTCAGGACCAACAGCTTCACACAGCTCATACAACTGATTTGCGACCATATATCGGACACGCCATGACTTGTCCTAGAAGCAATAGTAATACCATAAAAAATAACTCAAAATTATAAATCACCATATTTAAGAATGGGAAAAATAGAGAACGCAGAAGCGCGGAGTGGGGGGGGGGAATTAAAAGAACCATAACATCCATCACATGTCACTTCAAAAGGCAAGAAAAATGCTTTAAAATTAACTAGAAATCATGCAAGATATTTCTTTGCATCAAAAACCTATACAAGATATATTCTCCGCATGAAGGAAAAAAAAACCCTTAGAGGTTAATCAATTTCTAGTGGAGTGAATCACACATATTAGTAAAACAATATTCATAATACATGGTCTACCTGTGAGAAACTAACTATGACTGGGAGAATGTGAGCCACACAATCTTGGGGTTCCAACAACTTTCCAAGAGCTGCACAACCCTCAACGGCTAGCAATCGCACAGAATCTTGATCTACAGGGACAAAAGATTGGAGCAAATAAGCATTTCAAACTCTGTTACAAATTATAAACTCAAAAATAATAATGAAAAACTAAATATGCAGAATCAAAGGCATACATATGAACAAGTGGCCGTAGATAAGGGATCCTTTTATTCCTTCATTTATAAACAAGGATAAAATCCCAAAAAGTGATTTATCAGCCTTAGTTATGCTTTATACATGAAACACTAGATAAATTTCACAGATTCTTTGATATAATTCATTGAAATGACTGGAAGAAGAAAAAAGGGGTTACAGGTTGCCATGAAGGTCAGAACAGCTCAAGTATCTGTTGATCTAATTTTTTGGGTGACTGTCCATGACTCTTGCTCATAATCAATAAAAATCAAATTTTTCAGAAGTAGAAGGAAAAAGATAAAAAGATGAAGTTGAAATTTTCCAAAACGCAATCTTCGGAATTTTCAATACAAAAAAGAAAGGCTAGAATTAGAAAGGAACTGCACACAACCCTTTTCCCAATTCCTCCTCTTCAAGTTTAAACTTAAATTCATCCCCTCTAAAAGGAACAATACCATAAGGCTACTAACACTCCCCTTATGATTTCTGACCAGGATTATTAACTCAAATCAATTATCCTGCTCATCTATCCGTTTAAAGTACTTTAAAGCATATATCTGTCAAAGAACTATCAGCAACACAAGTGGTCATAATGAAGCAAAAGAGATAAACTAGGCAATCTACATACCATCTTGTGTCAAAACATTGAACATAGACATAACGTCCACTTTTAAATGAGTTGCTTCTACTGTAGCAGAAAATTTTCCAAGATTTGTTGCGGCAGATCTCCTAACCATGGGCATGTCATCTTGGCAGAGCTGACAGTATATTATTCTTAATTCAGTTTTCACCACCTCTGGGGCACTTGGGTATGCAATATGAAACAATCCACAAGAGGAAACTCGAGCTGTAAACCACTCACCAGCGGTTAATCTCTGCAAGTTGAAGACAACAAATTCATTTTATTTTTAGTTAGGTAAAACTATATCAAGTATGGTAAGGATTACAGCTAAAAAATTGAGTACATATTAAGGATAACACCATCAACGGGTCACTAGGCTTAGGAATGATCATATTATATATCGTACAATTATCCAAATGACAACAAGGCAGAGCTGCAAAACACACACATCAGCAGTTAATGACAGAAAAATTACTAATTCTGAAACAAAAAACACAAGATTCAGGGGTGCTTTCATCCACTCTGGTTTATAGCATTTTCAAGCATTATAAGAGAGAGCTTTATTCCACTAACAATCTTTTCACCATACACATTAAACACAACCAAATTCTATTCAATTTTTCATAGTTCCTTATTGCAACCAACAGAAGCATTCTATCATGCACCCACATGCAAAACTATCTAAATTATATATACACTTCAGGGAAAAAAGAAAAAACACATAAAGCAGAAACCAACCTTCAGCATTGGAATAAAGGACTCAACCAAATCCTGCTCCCTCATCTGGGCACCAATTCGACACAATGAATCAACAGCCTTATCCCTCACACAAGTTTCCTCAACAATGCAAAGAGTCTCCAACGGAGGCAGCAAAACATTAGCATATTCCACACCTCCAACATAAGGAATGAAAACTCCCAATTCTTCTGCCATAGCAAGGAGAACTTCATCATCGTCATCATTGTTCTCACTAAGAAACGGGATCAATTCCTTTCGAGTCCTTTCTTCCCCAAGGGCGCTTGCAATCGTACAGAGCTTACGGATCGAGTTCAAACGAAGTTGAATGTCTTCATTCTTTAGCTCATCGATCAACACCGCAATGGGATACAAAGGCTCATCGATCATTGCCATGTTAATCAAAAGGTATTACCCCTGTAAATATACCAATAAACTCAAAATAATCATTTAATTATATTTCAAACTTCAAATTTGGGGGGTAAATAAAAACAGAAATCACGATTAAATCCGCACAACTATTTATTTAACCACGCACTAAGTTATAACACATATGGATTAAATTGAGATCCTAACAAATGCGAAGAAAAGGTTATCCAATCTATAAACAAGTCAAAGAAGGCATGCAGAATCTTTTGTAACTTAAATCGACTAAAGCTGAAGACGATCGGAAAACAGATCTATGATTCCGAGAGTAACATTTCTTTTCAATGAAAAAGAAGGAAAACGGTACCTGTCGATGGTTCGAGTTGAGGGTTTGCTCGAGGCCCGATCGGTAAAAGATTAGAGCTATTTGTGATAAATTTCCATGTAATTTTCTCGACATGCGAGAGCCCTTTTCGACCATAATTTTTGTTTCTTTTTTTTTACTCTGATAAATAACACCACATATTAAAGCAAAAACAATAAAATACTCGCGAGAATTTCAAATTTAGAGATGGTTTATTTACCAAAATAGACACCTATTACTTCTATTTGCTCTCACGTACGTGTCATTTGTCTATTGAACTTTTTAAAAAGAGAAAATAACCTCAGTGACCAAAAATCCCAGATAATATACGATTTTGACCAACTTTTTTTGGATTTGCGAAAATGACTAACAAAATCGCAATGCGATCTCTAATTCGCATTGCGATCTCCACTATCGCAAATTCGCGTTGCATTTCGCGTTGCGATTTTCCATTTCACGTTGCGATAGTTGAAAATCGCGTTGCGATAGTTGAAAATCGCAACGCGAAATGCAACGCGAATTTGCGATAGTGGAGATCGCAATGCGAATTAGAGATCGCATTGCGATTTTGTTAGTCATTTTCGCAAATCCAAAAAAAATTGATCAAAATCGTATATTATCTAAGATTTTTGGTCACTGAGGTTATTTTCTCTTTTAAAAATATATATGATTAAAATTGTTGTCTATTACTATCTTTTTATTTTAGTATTTGACAATCAACCCAGAATTAAAATCATGTTTGTTGTTGATAATTTTGAGTAAAATCATCCGCTATTGAGATTTTTATTCGAGAATTCAAATAGTAAAAAATATTCCCTTAAGAAAATAAACAATATATTTTAATATCAGTTTCATCAAACGATCATTAAAAAAGATAAAATTATTATAATATCAAACACTTATTTATATTTTTATCGATTTTAATTGAGTTTCGTAAAAAACAATACAAGAATAAGAAAAATGAATAAAATGTGAATTTTGTAAATCAATCTTACTGCAAATGATGATCGATAACATGCGTTGAATGACCAAATACGAAGTCAAAATATTGACAATTTTTTGTAAAAACCAAATTGATACATAAATTAAAATTTAATGCTTATCATTGAAAATCTTTTAAAAATTAGTCATAAAAATATTCAAATTAAAGTTTATGGGAAGTAATTTAATATTAGAAATTGAATTCATAACTAAAATTTAATGTTATAATAGTAAATTACAATTAAATGACAAAAATACAAAACCTAAATTTTAATAATATTTAGGGTAAAGCATATAAATAGTCCCTAAACTTTTAAGGTATTTGTATTGGTCATCCAACTTTTAAAATTTGCAATATAGTTATCAAACTTTTAGTTTATTTTCAGTAAAGTTTTTGTTGTTACCTTACGTTAGCTAGGGCTGACGTTGCATATTAACTCCGATAACCCTTCTTCTTCTTCTTCTTCTTTTATTTTGTAAACTAAAACCCATTCATCACCTTTTTTTCTTCTTCTTCTCTTAAACTAAAACCCCTTCACCACATTTCTTTTTCTTCTTCTTCTTCTTATTTTACTACTACTACTCTCTAAACTAAAACCTCCCCCTCCCCCTCCCCCCTTCTTCTTCTTCTTCTTCTTCTACTACTACTACTACTCTATAAACTAAAACCTCCTCCTCCTCCTATTCTTTTTCTTCTGCCATGAAATGTTGAAAGATTAGAATAGAAATTGTATTGTTAGAATATAGAGTTTGACTTCCACTGTAGTAATACATTTTTTTGATCCCGCATGAATTATTTTGGCTAAAAACCCTTAGAACAGAGATAAAACATGTTGAAAGATTAGATATTATACTGTTGGAATATAGAGTTTGACTTCCACTGTAGCACTGATCCCACATGAATTATTTTGGCAAAAAACCCTTAGAACATAAATAAAACAACTTTTAATTAATCAACAAATTAAATTTTCAATACATATAATCCAAACCATACAAGCACATTTCCTGCATAGTCTTGCCTCCATTGATGGTGGATCCTAATTTGACCCCCAAGCCAGACCATTGTATTGATTTCTCTATACATTTGTATGCTGGTTTAAATTTAACAACACTTTGTTATTTGTAACTTAGTGAGAATAACCTTTTGTTAACATTTCTCTAACTGAACCACTTCATTGGGAATTAGATGAATAAGAACGAAGGTCAATGGCCGATAGTTTTCTATAATCCTTTCGGATGCTCCATAGAATATCTCCACACTTCCTCATACCAGGCCGATTGTGTTAACGAGGATCCAAGCATTGTAATGCTAACTTGAGAATTTTTTTCGTCGGGTGATCATCATTAAATGCAACTTTCAGTTGTTCCTTTTGGAATAAAATTGGAGAAAATGATCCAATATACAGTACACCTTCAAATTCTTAAAAGGCAGTTCTTGTGAGAGATGATACGACTTTTCCCTTGTGGGATAAATGGTTGGTCATTATTTTGAGCCATGGATCTTCTTCCATGTTCTTTCATGAAAGGAACTTGGTAGTGTTATGTACAATCATAAAACTATTATATTTTGGTTTCGATGGCGTTACTATTTTAACCAATAATACACTAAATGAATAAACATCACACTTTTCTGTTAGTTGATAGGTTCTTAGATACTCCGGATTGAGGTAGCAGGCAGTTCATTTAACTTGTGTAGACACGAGGTTTCACCAGAATCTATGCAACAGCCAACCTAGCGAAACTGAAATCGGTAACTGAAATCGGTAACTTTGGCTTGAAGCTTTTTGGTAAAGAGAATATTGGAAGACTTTATGTCTCTGTGGATGATTGAGTTGTTGGGTGATCTACAAGAATTCAATGCATAATCTTGTTAATCTCTCCATTCATATTTCTCCAACAACAGCGAAGTCCTTGTTTAAAATGTTATCTTTAAAAGAAACATGTATACATATGAAGATAGGTGATTGCATGGGCCACATCAATAGCTATATCAAGCCGTGCAACAAGGTTAAGAACTTTTTCATGCACACCTGCAAGCAAATTTTCTCGTCTTTCAACTCTCAAAATTGCAGCATAAAGAGGATGAATAAAAAAATGCTAAGGTGTGTCTAAGTTTATCATTTGAATCTCAGACGATAGAAGGGTGGTGAAGGGGTCTATCCCAAAGGTAAGGTACCGATACCCCTCGTGTTGATTTTGACTCCGAGAAAAACATAATGCAAAATGGTTACCGATACCATGACAGGTACCGATACCTATTTACATATAAGTATCGATACCCCCTTAAGAGGTACCGATACCCTTGGTTTTATAACGGTCGAAATATTTGAATTTTATACAGGTAGTACTGATACACATTCAAATGGTATCGATACCCATACACTCTTAGCAGCTTCTTTAAGAGGATTTTTACACTACAACGACTCTATTATCACTAATTTGATTCCCAACAGTCTGAATTCATCCCAGGTGTATTTAAACAAGTTCTGAAGCATTTCATCATCAAGTATTGAGAAATAATCAAGAGAGAAAGCATCAAACATCAAGTTTGAGCAATTCAAGCCAAAATCTATTCAATATTCATTTTGCTTTCAAAAACACACTTCGTGCTCAATTGTATTTATCTTTAAGTGTTCTTTCCTTGTCCTAGAATTGTGCAAACATTCTACCTTGTAAGGTTTTTTTTCTGTAAGTTTGTAAAATTTGTAATTTTCTCTTTAGGAGATTGTGTTCTCAAGAATTTGGGGTATAATTCTTGAGGGAGTTGTAAGTTTACTCTTTGTCCTCAAAAGAAAGATAAATTAGTGAATTTGTGAAAAATCCTTAGTGTGGATAGCTAAGGTAGTGGACGTAGACTTTGGTTGAGAAAGTCGAACCACTCTAAATCGTTGTGCAAATCTTTTCAATTTTCTGTCAAAACTTCCACCAAAATTTTAATTGCCAATTCACCCCTCTTGGCCTATTCATCCAATCGATTAACTCACCAACAGAGTTATAAGTTCAAACAATAACTAATTCTTAAATCAGTTATATAAAAGGGTTATGGTCCCCAAGAAACAGACAATCTCGTGTTTTCTCTTATCTCCATTAGAGAGTTTATACTTAAGAGAACTCTATCTTCTTGGAAGATCACAACCAAAGATATACTAAAAATTTTCAACATATCGATTAATTTAGGTACGCTTCCGCATCTAGTATTTATTTTGTTCTTGATGTTTTAGCATGATTATTGATCGCGTGTAAATGTGTGTGTTGTGGCATGCAAATCTGTGCAAATATACACAATCTATGCAAGTAATATAGTAGTAAGTGAGTTATCGTCTCCACTAGGATTGGGGAAAATTTTAAAGATTTCTATAGCTAGAACTAGGTGTCACTAACTAGTCCTACGCTTCTTGTCTAATGGTATTCACAAAGAAAAAATAAGCGTAGCAAATTGTATGAACATATGGAAAATGTGTCGAGGCGAGAAAAGTGTGAAGTGAAGCGAGCAGTAAAGTTTTGTCGTGGTAAGAAAAATATGCAAGAGTAAACAAATAAAAGTTGCTAAGGCTAAAAAAGTTTGAGTTTCGAATATATACTAAAAACCTCACACAATCAAACTTCTAACGGAGCACTTGGGTTGGATTTGCTATGGCGAGAAATTATTCTATGTCTAGGATGATCTTAGTATGCTATGTCTATGTTGCTCGATAGGATTTACTGAAATGTTCCAAGAGTATCTCTAACACGAAACCTGATAAACTATTGCTACAGCAATACCACTCAACGTTAACTACAACCCTTGGTTTGTCAAACTGTTATT
Source organism: Hibiscus syriacus (assembly GCF_006381635.1). Lineage (NCBI taxonomy): Eukaryota > Viridiplantae > Streptophyta > Magnoliopsida > Malvales > Malvaceae > Hibiscus > Hibiscus syriacus. The sequence continues at coordinate 123,904 of NW_024063367.1, read as the reverse complement.
ACAGTAATACTCCTCAGCGTAAATAGTAGCACTAGCTTATCTACTTTAGCATTTATCCCTCTTAGTCAAATGAAACCCTCTCCTTATCTCTAAGGCATATTAGAACCATATCATCCCAAATCAGTTCCCTTGTTCACGTAGATCTAACATAACTTTTTCGAATATTAGGTATCAACTCCTAGAAAAATGGAAATCTTTCAAAAGCTCTTACAAATACTAGGAATGTTTTACCAAGGCACCAATGAATCTTTCAAAAGCTCTTATAGTGTCAAGGAAAAAGATTAAAACAGTGAAAAAACAACATTTAACAAAAGCATACTTAATCATTCATTAACAGTAAAATAAAGTATCATTCAAACATTTCCAACACCAAATAAAATAGTTCATGGTGTGGTTAATATCATCTAAAAATACTCAATAAATACAAGCCCTTAAAAGATAAGAAATGAAGAACAAGATGAAGAAAAACTCCCAGAACAGAGCTCTACTGTGACATCAGACCACCACCAAAACTGCTCTAGCACACCAGCCTCTCTCAAGGGCATGGCCGCTGCTCCGACGAAGCCTGGCTATGGAGGACACCAAGGACGGTTAGAAAAGAAGATGCTGCAACTGCCTTTCTCCAAAACTTTTTTCCTATGGTATATGTTTGTCTCTTTTAGAGGGTATAATGTCATATTTATAATGGAAATTTCTAGGGTTTAGTGCCCTTGAAATTTCCCTAAATACCCTTAAGTTTCATACCCATTGTGTGAATAAAATGGTAGCTGGCAGTGGTCCCAAATTCTTAGCATGAGTAGGGGTTCACGTGAGGTACATTGGACAGCTGGTCACACGACGTCAGTAATTTTGTCTTGTACTGCGTCAGACTTGTGAGTTAAAACTTGTTGCGGCAAAATTATTCCTCACGATCATCGTCTTCAGTTCCTTTGGACTTGGCACAAAATTTTTTCTTGGTAAATAAATTCTTCCTCGGTCATTTCCTATTACATGCATCATCACAGCCAACACACAACCCTTCTCATCAGCAACATTAGTATGATCAAATAAAACTTTGTCGTGACAAAACTTATCTACCACATGTAGAAATGTCCTAAATGCAACTATATGCAACTAAAATGCTATGTCAATGACTTTTAGACAATCAATAACTTAAGTAAAAAGGCCTAAAATATAATATTTTTACGGAGTTATCAATTATATCATGGTTAGTTTTCATATTAATTTATTTATGATTTTGGTTCTAACATTATGTTATATCATAACTTAACACATGAATATATCATGTTCGTAATTAGTATTAGCTGAGATTAACTAACGACTTTCATAACAAAAATATTCTGACAAAAACAAAAAGTTAAAGATTAAAATATATATTTAAAATAAAGATCAAAATGAATATTTAGAAAATATTAAAGAATAGGTTTTGACATTGCACCATCAAATCAAGTCGTTTTTTCTATTGAAAATTTGAGCTTCGATTGAATTGGATTTTTTAAAGAAAAAATCAGATCGGATTGGGTAAAAAATTTTAAAGGATAGAATCAGGTCAGGTTGAGTTTGAATTTATAGTAAAAAACATTCGACTCAACTTGAAAATAATAATATAATTGACCTTTATATTCACGGATAATTATTATAATACCTATCAATCTATCTATCTTTCTATGTATTTTATTAGATCTATATGTGTGTTTTTATCTTAAAAATCAGACATGATGAAACTTCTCTAAATCCAACTCAAGCTAGATTACAAGTGGAGGGGTATTTTGTGTGTGTGTTTGGTTAGGCCAGATGCATATAGTTTTATTTAAAAATCAGGCTGGGTGAAATTTCCCCAAATCCAAGTCAAATCTATCTATGACGGTGAAGGGGTGTTATACTCAGATCAGACTCGAGTGAATAAAAAATCTAACCCATAATTGTAGGCAACAAGACTATTGGTTTCCTGAAAATCTCATCCGAGTATTAGAAAAAAATCTTTTACAATCGTTAATAATATAATTTGGCCTTACAGTTTTATTAATAAGAGATATAATTAGTATATACCAAAAGTTTGTGATGAAATTGAAACGTTCACAAATTTAGAATTAATTTAAAATAATAATCATAACTTAGGGATGTGTGATGTAACTAATTTCAAAAATATTAATTAAGCATTGAAACAAATAATAATTAACTAGTTTCAATAAATAATATTTTTGTTGCCCTCCCGGTTTTCAAGGTTTTGTCTTGTCTAATTCGAACCGACCCAAGTCGTACACCTGGATGTGGTGAGTGAGTCTCCCAACGGAGATTTTCTGCATACACAATGACTTAAACTCGAGATTTACTTAAATGATATCAAATTTCTTACCACTTGAACAAACCCATTGGTTAATAATAAATAATATTTTAAGAATAGTTGTCATTTAAATTAATCATACGATAGGTTCTAAAAATTATTACTTTAAAAATAATGAAATTTTAATTCGAGTTGATATGTTCTAAAATCTATTACTTTAAAATTATTGAAATTTTAACTCGAGTCGTAAAGGTTGATCTAATCTTTAAACCAAATCTAAATCAAATCACAGATCTCTCCATGTGAAAGTTATCATTAATATATATTATTCCATTTATTTTCGTGAACGTGTCGTAATCTTTTTTAAAAAAGATATTTACGTAAAAACTATTAAAAGGTTATCAAATAAATGTACAAGTAAAAAAGTTGAAATAAAAAATTAATATAAAAATCGAGAAGCACATTATATTTAAAATAAAATGTTAGTATTTATTAAGAAAAAGATTTAATAATGACGATGGCAAGAATAAACCCTATACGTTCACTAAAATACCACGACTAATTAATTTACTTGAAAATAAAGTTTCCAAGTATGGAATTAACTTCCTACATGAATTTGGAATTATGTTTGTATAAACCCTACCGCCCGTCTTTATTATTTTGCCTTTGTATAATTTTTTCATTAAAGAAAGGGTTTTAAGAGTTCTTGTCTCAGTGCTTTCACGTTGCTTCAACAATGGAAGACAAACAATTCATTCCTTGGAGTTTTATTCATGGCGGTGGAACCATTATGGCAGAAGAGAAGAACCCTGATTTTGAAGAGACCAATGTTCCATTGGGTTTGTCTCTTTCGCTTGGTAAAACACCATCGTCTTCATCAACATCAACTGATATGTCGGTGGCACCGTTATGGCAGAAGAAATTAGAACGTAAAACGGTGAACTTTTTGGAGAAGATCGGCAACGGAGCATTCATGTCGGGACTCCAAGATTTTGAAGAGATCAATGTTTCTTTGGATTTATCTCTTTCACTTGGCAATACATCCTCGTCTTCGTCAACACCAATTGAAATGGTGAACTTTATAGATAAGATCGGCAATGGAGCTTTCATGTCGGGACCACGCACATTCGAAGTACGTGATCTAATGTGCATGGAGAAGAGCGGCGATGATTTGCAGTCAGACCGAACCAAAAACGATGATGTTTCGTTAGACTTATCTCTTTCGATGAACAAAAGTTCAAGGTTTGAAGATTGTGAAAGCAACAATCATCGTTATCTGAAGAATAACAGAAGTTTGGAGAAGGGAAAAACAATGTTAAACCCTAAGCATCCTATTTACGAGAGGAGGAAATTTGACATGGATGAAGAACCAAGGAAAATTGAGGTGGGACTCACTGAATTAGAGAAGGGAAAAACAATGTTAAGCCTAAGCCTCCTACTTACGAGAGGAGGGGATGAAGAACTGAGGAAGATTGGGCTGGGACTCGCCGAATTAGAGAAGGGAAAAACAATGTTAAACCCTAAGCCTCCTACTTACGAGAGGAGTGAATTCGACATGGATGAAGAATTGAGGAAAGTAGAGCTGGGACTCGCCGAATTGGAGAAGGGAAAAACAATGTTAAACTCTAAGCCTCCTACTTACCAGAGGAGGGAATTCGACATGGATGAAGAATTGAGGAAGATTAAGCTGGGACTCGCCGAATTGGAGAAGGGAAAAACAATGTTAAACCCTAAGCTTCCTACTTACAAAAGGAGGAAATTCGACATTGATGAAGAACTGAGCTGGGACTCGCCGAATTGGAGAAGGGAAAACAATGTTAAACCCTAAGCCTCCTACTTACAAGAGGAGGAAAGTCGAGACGGATGAAGAAATGAGGATGACTGAGCTGAGATTGGTCGCCGCATTGCAGGGGCATCATGAGTTTATTAAGGTGTCGGTTGTCGTTATTGAATTTTTATATTAATGTTGATAAATTATTTCACTTTCTCATAAAACTCTAATTTAATATTTCTTTTTCAAAATTCAAAAAAAAATCAATTGATTCTTTTTAATTTTGATTTTTCCAAATTCTCACCATCAATTCACTGAATCTCTTTCCCAATTTTTCATATCAATGGAAAATTTATTAACGTTTGTTTTTTCTCTTCAAAACTCAATGGAGGAGAAAATTGAAGTATAATTAACATGCTTCTTTTTTCTTCTATATTTCATAATTCCTCTAAAATTTATTACTCACTTTTTTAATTTTTAATATTTCTCATAAACACAAAGTTACAATTGTTTATCATCAATTGTGGTGCTTAAAATTCTAGGTAAAATCATGTTTCCAAATTATTTCTTTTGATTTTTATATATTTCCAAATCCTAGATATGATTGTTCTTTTATTTCCAAATGTTAGGTCATGTATTAAGAAAAATATATGGGAAAATATTGATGTTGACACTATTATCAATAAATTTACATCAAGAAATGCTTGAAGACAATATTTTTTTATAAGTATTTGTATACTTAAATATATTTTTGACATTTTAGATATTGTAATGAATTATTATTTGTTTAATTCAATAAAATAATTCTAATAGAAATTTTATATTACATATTTCTTAAATTCTATTGAATTAGGAGCCCATTTTTTTTAATTTTACTCCGAACTAAAAAAATAGATAGTACCGGACCTGTCGCATTGGCACCACCTTGGTGAGGAGGAATTTCTCTCATTTTCTTGAGAAAGAGATGGAGAGTTAGGACGGGAAAAATATGCTTTAAATGTAGCATTGGCCGGGGAAATACAATTAAGTCTAATAGGCAGCAATGAAGATGGAGTTAATAAAATTTATTTATTTATTTATTGAATCGAAGTCGTTAGTATTATTAAAAAATGAAAATATTTAAAATTACAACAAGAGTTTACAATTATCATCATAAACTAAATACATAATTTGAACATTTTCCTATAACATTGAAACTAGCGACTTTATATCATATAAGGATCATACATGGAAAAGATTAAAAATCCAACCAAAAGATTTGAACATAAAATAGATACACACATATTTGATTACATCGGTAAATGTAGGAATTATAGAGATATGATTTGTTACCATTCCTTTAGTTAAGGGATTCTGTAAATAGATTTCTACAATTCATTATTTTAAGGGATCGTATCCTAGGATTAATATCTTTCATCATTTCTTAGAGTTTCCTACTTTAGAGAGATAATTTGTATATAAATATGTAATATGTCCTATTGAAAATAATAAGAAAATACAGAGAATTACTCTGATTTCTACATGGTATCAGTTTAGGTTACAGTTTCTTTCCAACCTAGATGATGTCCACAACTTCTTCTCCTACTCCGGAGATCACTTCGAATCCAGAAAATTTTTCTGGTTATGCTGCTCAATCAGAAGGTAATCTGGTCATGAAAGAACCAGAAGGTAACCCTTATGCTACAGTTTTTTCTCCTCCCATTTGACTTCTAATTGGATCCTCGATTATGGTGCTACGGATCATATGACTGGTAATAAGGATTTGTTTTGCAATTTTTTCCAAACTTTGGTAAAGATGTCAAAACGGCTGATGGTTCCTTGTGCAAAATAGAAGGACATGACACTGCTATTCACAATGAACAAATTGTACTTAAAAATGTCCTCTTCGTACCAAATCTGGCTTGCAATCTCGTTTCAGTTAGTAAACTTTCCATCGACTTGCATTGCTCTGCAATTTTTACTGATATTGATTGTACTTTGTAGGCACTGAACTCGAAGAAGATGATTGGTAAGGCCAGCTTGCAGAATGATCTCTATATTCCTCTTGCCTCTACCAAAACCAAAATCTTGAAATCTTTCATTGCTTTAAAAAAAAGATGATAATGTTATGTTATGGCACTATCATTTAGGCCATCCTAGTTTTCACTATCTTGCGAAAGTTTTTCCTGCTCTATTCATTCATAAAAGGTCAAATTCTTTTTCTTGCAAAGTTTGCTCTCTTGCCAAACATACTAAATCATCTTATTCTCCTTCTACATACAAGCCTTCTCACCCTTTTGCTTTGATCCACAGTGATATTTTGGGCCCTTCTCGGGTGAAGAATACTGATAATTGTAAGTGGTTTATCACTTTCATTGATGATCGCAGTAGGATAACTTGGACTTATTTGCTAAAAGATAAACCTGAAATGCTGGTGTTTTTGCCTAATTTTATAACATGGTTCTCACTCAATTTGGGTCAAAATTTAGCTCTTTAAATCTGATAATGGCAGTGAATTTTTTGCTATGTCTTTGGGTGTTTTTTTTCAGGGAAAATGGCATAGTTCATGTGTTGGAACCCACAGCAAAGCATCATTGCCGAAAGAAAAAATAGACACCTCATTGAAGTTACTCGTTCTCTTCTATTTACCACTAATGTTCCAAAATATTTGTGGGGGAAGCCTTATTAACTGCCACATATTTAATCAATTGAATGCCTAATAAGGTTTTATAATTTCAAACACCTCAATCTATATTTTTGCAATACTTTCCCCATTTTAAACCTATCTCCTCCATTCTGCCACTTAAAATATTTGGTTGTATTATTTTTATCCAAAACATTGCTCCTAAATCGTTAAAGTGTGTCCTGGTTGGGTATTATTTCACTTAAGAAAGGTTATAAATGCTATCATCCTCCTTCTAAACAATTTTTTACCACTATGGATATAACATTTTATGAGCATGATCCATATTTCACTCAAGCTAAAATTCAGGGGGAGACATGGAAGGATTTTCATCCACATCAAGTATATCCTCCTACTCTTCATTCTCAACCTTCAGAATTACCCCCAATTTTGTCTTTACCTATAAATTTTTCACCTGTAATTACTCCCATTGATTCATTTGTAGTACCTATCACTACTTCACCCACACCTACTTTAAACACCCTTCCTGAAAATACACCTACTCCTATTTAAAATCTTCCACAAACATCACCAATCAAACAGATTCGTGTCTATACAAGGAAAAGAAAACATATCCCTGAGGCTGTTTTGCAGTTTGATGCTTGCCAAGAATTGGATTTGGGTCCAGTTGCCGAAATAGAAGAAGAAACCAGTAAGTCCACTTTCCCTACTCTAGATGACTTCCCTATTGCTATTAGAAAAGGGGTTAGACAGTGCACCAAACATCATATTGAAAATTTTGCTAGTTATAATTCATTGATTCCGTCTTTTGAAGCATTTATAGCAACCTTGGATATAAAAATGGAGAATGGTTGTTGAAGAGGAAATTTGTACACTAGAGAAAAAGTCTACTTGGACCGTTACAGACCTTCCTCAATGAAAAAATGTTGTTGGTTGTAAATGGATCTTTGTTGTAAAGTATAACTCCAATGGTAGTATTCAATGATATATAAAGCTAGACTAGTGGTCAGAGGCTTTACGCAAACATATGGGATAGATTTCACAGAAACTTTTGCACCTGTGGCAAAGCTGAATACTGTTCGAGTACTCCTAAGTTTGGATGTAAATTGCAATTGGAAATTACACCAACTTGATGTAAAAACGCTTTTCTTAATGGCAAGCTAGAAGAAGAAGTTTATATGAAGTTGTCATATGGATTAAAGTCTGTTGAAGAAGCAACAAGGTTTGCAAGCTCAACAAGTATCTATACGGATTAAAACAATCACCCAGAGATTGGTTCGAGAGGTTCACTAAAGTCATTATGAAAAACGACTACAGGCAGTCCCTCGCCGATCATACTCTTTTAATCAAGGTAACTTCTACAAATAAGAAAACTATCCTTATTATGTACGTGGACGACATAATTCTTACCGGAGATGATAAAGAAGAGATTTGCAATTTGAAGAAGTTGTTAAATAAGGAATTCAAAACCAAGGACTTGGGAAAGCTAAGGTATTTCCTAGGAATGGAGGTGACAAGGTCAAAATAAGGACTTGTGATCAACCAAAGAAAATATGGACTTGATTTACTCAAAGAAATTGGTTTTCTTGGTTGGAAGCTGATTGAAGGCTACTTAAACTACTGAAAGAACTTGTCACTAATCAAGGGGATCACTTTGAAGTTTTTTGTCAGATTTCCAAGAACCCATTTCACCATGATCGGACAAAGCATGTTGAGATTGATAGGCATTTTATTGCTGATCAAGTTAACAAAAAGAAAGCCACACTTTCATACATTCCTTTAAAAGAACAAGTTGCAGACATTCTTACTAAGGCTTTGCCAAAAGCATGTTTTCAATAAATTCCTATTCAAGCTGAGATTATACAATGTATATTTTCCAGATTGAGGGAGAGTGTAGGAATTATAGAGATATGATTTGTTACCATTCCTTTAGTTAGAGGATTCTGTAAATAGATTTTTACAATTCCTTATTTTAAGGGATCATATCTTAGGATTAGTATATTTCCTTTCTTAGAGTTTCTTACTTTAGAGAGATAATTTGTATATAAATATGTAATCTGTCCTATTGAAAATAATAAGAAAATACAGAGAATTACTCTGATATCTACAGTAAATGAACCACAAAAGAGAATTAATCTATTAAAAAACCATCAAGAACCATAAATCATAGTTGAGCATCGTGAGGAACTATCCACGATTGCAAAATCATGCATCCAAATTCAATCCGAAGGTCCATAGCAAGGAAGATTAACAAGATTACAAACAAGCATTATCTTGATCAGTCTTGACGTTGTCAAATTCATCCTTAAAAAACATAAATAAAAGAACAGTCAAATGACCGATAAAGAAAATAAAAAACGTATCAAAAAAATAGAGATAAATGTACCACAAAAGCAAAAATATTCTTATTAAAAAGCTAAAAAGACAAAGAAAAGAGAATCAACGATCGACAATCAACATCAAAATCGATGACGTCGCCGGCTAAACAAAATCAAAGAAGAAAAAGTTAATCCAATCTATAAAAAAGACATAAACCGATAGTAAAAAAAAAAAGGAGGGAAATGGGAGAGCGCTAATAATAAAATATAGGATTATGCTGCCACGCTCGACGAGCACAGATGAGTACCGTTAATGATGAATATCATTAAATTAATTTATAAAATGTTAAATTATATTAAATGTATAATTATAAATTAGTTAAAAATCTAAATGTAATTTAATTAAAATACAATATTTATAAAACATTAGTTTTTGTAATCTTATTTTAATTATAATTAGATCAAATATTAATTTGAGAAATTTATAAACCCTAATTTATTTTCATAGCTTTAAAGCTCCCACCATCGTCGGTAACATCTTTCGCCGCCGGCGAAAGATGATACCAATAGTGGCGACGATGGCGACAGTTGGAGCTTCAAAGCTATGAAAATAAGTTAGGGATTATAAATTTTTCAAATTAATATTTGATCTAATTATAATTAAAATAAGATTATAAAAAACTAATGTTTTATAAATATTGTATTTTAATTAAATTACATTTAGATTTTTAATTAATTCATACTTGTATGTTTAGTACTTTATAATCTAATATTTTATAAATTAATTTAATGGTGCTCATCGTTAACGATGTTCATCCACAATCGATGAGCCGTTATACTTATAGTACTTTTCTAAAATATAATTATTAAAAGTTTTTTCCCAAACACATTATATTTGAAATAAAATATCATTTATTATGAAAAATATTTGACAATGACGGTGTAGACCCTATAATTTTACTAAAAGACTCAACAAATTATTTTACTTGAAGAGTTGAAAGTTGAGATTAGCGGGAGAGCTTTCTAAGTTTGTATAATTTTTCCATTAAAGAGGGTTGTTTTAAGAGTTCTTGTCTCGGTGCTTTCACGTTGCTTCGACAATGGAAGACAAACCATTCATTTCTTGGAGTTTCATTCATGGCGATAGAACCATTATGACAGAAGAGAAGAACCCTGATTTTGAAGAGACCAATGTTCCATTGGGTTTGTCTCTTTCGCTTGTTAAACACATCGTTTTCATCAATCTCAACTGATATGTCGGCGGTACCATTATGGCAGAAGAAAGTAGAACTTAGTACTGTGAACTTGTTGTAGAAGATCGGCAATGGGGCTTTTATGTCGGGACACCAAGATTTTGAAGAGACCGGTGTTTCTTTGGATTTATCTCTTTCACTTTATAGATAAGATCGGCAATGGGGTTTTCCTGTCGGGACCAAGTACATTCGAAGTATGTGATCTAATGTGCATCGAGAAGAGCGGATTTGGTTTGCACTCGGACCGAACCAAAACCGATGATGTTTTGTTAGACTTATCTCTTTCGGTGAATAAAAGTTCAAGGTTTGAAGTTGGTGAAAGCAGCAATCACCATAATCTGAAGAACAACAGAAGTTTGGAGAAGGGAAAAACAATGTGAAACCCTAAGCCTCCTACTTACAAGAGGAGGAAAGTCGAGATCTAAGACTCGGCCGTGATCCATGGTGCATAAAGAAGAAGCTCTGCTGGAGTGATCTCGAGAACATGGTGAGGTTGGTGTTGGGATCGGAGTTGGTGGAATACCATATTCTGCCGCACTGGAATGTCGATTAGGTAGCAAGCACTGAACGAGGGTTGCCGGTTTCAGGTTGGGATTGTGACACCAACACCCTACATGGCATGATTTTCAAGCGTTGGAACAATAAGGCCAACGTGTTCGTCAGTAACTGGACTAAAGATTTTGTGAAGAGAAGAGAACTCAAGGAAGACGATGAGATCGGCCTCTATTGGGACGTTGATAGCTCGAGGTTCAATTTTTCTGTTCTGAATCGAGCTCCATTGCAGTAACTTGTTCATCAAGATCTTCTTCTTCTTTTTTCTTTTCGATCGTGAAGATATATCATATCGGTTGTATTTTGTATATTGAAAAAATTCAGACCACAAAACATTCATTAGTAGTAGCATATAACTCAGAAATTTCCAATATATAACATGTAAATTTTTTATTACACAACTTACTTTATTTTTGAATTAACCCCAGCCCTAAATGAGAAATGGTATACAATACCAAACCTTCAGGTGTTAAAACTGAACAAATTGCTACAGATTGTACAAGCCAGTTCAATGGCAGCTGATGCATGTAAGCGCTTCCGCCTCAATTTTAACAATTCAATCCAAAATAGAAAGAGACATCAGCCATCATGTATGGTTACTCATTCCAGCCCGACATTATCGGGAAAATGAAAGACTGGTTGATGGACTATGTGTGAACAAGAAGAAAACTGTCTACTCGGTTCAAAATTTTCAGAAACTTGATCGACGATATCTGTGTGAATCGGGTTCTTTAAGGTTCGATTCTAAAGATTCATCATCTTCCCAGTCGTTATCGGTTTCATCTTCATCATCTGCATCTTCCCAGTCGTTGGTGGCGTCATCTTCATCGTCAACAAACTCGCTATCATCTTCATAGTCATCAAGCTCATTTTTGTATTCGTCATCATTGTCGGATGCTATATCTGAAGCCTCATACTCAATCTGAAAACAAGTACTTTGACAACTTATTCCCTAACAAAGAAACATTGTCCCACAACAGTAACAAAATAATTTCAAGAATAGTAGCAACATATTGTAACTCACTTGGTAGAGTTCTGAGACAGGATCAAACCGGCCATGTTCACCTGACCCTCTGTTGTTATCGCCCTCAACATCTTCAGCACCCTACAGAACCAACAATAATTCTCCAATGACAAGAAATACTGACAACGATGACTTTACTAGTATAAAACCACAAAGAATCAGAGTTGCCTAAAAGAACCAATGATGACTTTACAGGAAAGAATGGCAACATTGAAGATTCAACAAGTCAGAATTATAAAAAATGAAAAAGAAAATCCACCCACGTTATAGCCTCATAAGTCCGATCAAAGACCATTGCATACTCTCATTAAATAGGCAATACTAAAGGAAATGTACACAAATCCATAGAGCATACCAGTAACCATAAATAATGGCAGCATTACGAGCAGATTATCAACCAAATTATCACTTCGGAAAGTCCTACCTAGTGTTGGTTCAATTCTGTAATCCATCTAACATTTTTTAAGGATTGCTTAAATATTTGAGCAGATTATCCATGCCACTTGCTAAGGTTAACTGGGTTAAGAATGCAGCAGATATATCTAGAACAGAAGTTAAGATTTCAAAAATTGAATGTACATAAGAGAAGGAGCACTTACAATTTCCTTTTTCATTTGCTCTATGGTTTTCTCCAGTTCAGAGATATGCTGACTCAGAGCCTACAAATAGTATGATGTAAGACATAAAAGTAGTATGGAAGAATTATTATTAAGTATAACAATAAAATCAGAATGTAGGATATCAAACCTCATGGCGTTGCATTGCAACTGAGCGCTTCAATGCCTTTGCCTTCGTTAGAAGGTTTCTTGGCCTTATGCTAATGGGCCTGCGGTAATTTTTTCCACGATAGTAGATGAGAGAATATCCTTTGGGGACCCTTTCTATTGCCACCAGTATCCCACCACTTTCATACTCCAATAACCTTGCTGTATCTTCGACAAATGCAAGGTTCTTTTGTTTGGATATTAGCTTTACAAGTTCTCGGTGCTTCCAATGCAGATGCATATTTTCAATTACACCATCAAAAACACCACGGATACCTAGTATATATTTGTACAAACCATCAGCATTTTAACTCTAAATTCAAATTTCCATCACCAAACGAAAAGATCACATACCAAGAGGCAAGTATGGTTTCATTCTTAAACCAACTCTGCGAAACATAGCCCTTTCCTCATCGGTGATTGTTTCTTGGTCATAATCAGGAGCAGCAGGGATCATCGAGGCTTCTATTTTAGATAATAGTCTCTCTGCTCTAAGCTTTTTGGCTTGGGCCTGTTTGCATGTTCAAGCATTCAATAAATATCAATAAACAAATAAATATAATAACCCAAACATATTGTTTACCCAGAGCAAGTAGAAACATGGAAAATTTTATATCAGACAGCAACTACCTAGAAGAACTAAACAAGAAACTGAAAACTTTCAAAGATGAATAGAAATTTGAGGACCAGAAATAGCACCGTGATTCAGATCTTTAAAAAGAAGAAACTTATTGGACATGCAAGATAGAGAATAGCAGTAGAAAGCAGACATGACTATACATCAAAAGAAGCTTCTGTGGTTAATTTTCCAATGGTTTAAAATGATAACAAAACTAGTGAATAGTCAAAATTAGACATTCTTTCTGGCATAAATTTATACTTACAACAGCCAATTTATGTTCCACACGTTTTACAAGTCTAGCATGCTTAGCTTTTGATGCTTCTTCAATCATCTTTTCACGTTCTTCAGCAGATATATCTCTTCCCCAGCGAGCTTGAGCTTCATAAAACTCAGCCAAAGTACCTGCAGGTGCCTGTCCTTTATCTTCACCTGATTGAGATGGCTCAACTGCTCTGACCCGCAATTTCTCCTCAGCATCTTGAATCTGTTTTGTCAAATCTTGTCTTTCTGCCAGAGCAGCAGCAACACTTGGTGGAAGGAAATCTTTTCCTCGGTATATGACAATAAAATACTTGTTTCTAAGCAACAAGACACCTCCAGTTAAGTTCTGCAAAATTGTTAGTATGAATGAGCAGTATACTCTCGTCTCTTTTGGAAGTGCATCATATATATTAAATGACAAAATATCCAAATAAACACATGAAAACTTTCATACAGGGGGCAAACAGATGATCATGAGATAATTGTGGTGGTAAATGCTACTAATATTATAACTTGGATAAAAGTTACAATGCTCCTTTAAGCTTCACATGTCTTCCATGTTCATAAATTAATATACTTCTAAATTATATGTCATCGAATTAACTAATAATTGCCTCTGCTACCTTGCATGCATGCTCATAAACTAATATAAGTTTGGGGTTTAATCTTAATTGAATTGGATTGGGCATGGAAGGAACCAGTCAAAGAGTGTTCAACTCATCACCAATCAGGTAAAACAGTTTGGTAGCCAAAAGATTGCCAACAATTGATAAAACAGTAATCAAATAAAAAGCTAATAAACTGAATAAAAATGGAATCATGCTGAAAACGAGTTTACGAGGAGCATTCATGAGTAAAAAGTTCAGCTTAGGCAATGGTTCGTAGCTTTGCAACCTACTAGGGTACTTAGTACAAGAACATGCTAAATAAAAAATTCCTGGAGCCTTTAAGTAGTAAAAGAATATACCTTTAGCTCCTCAGCCATAAGCTTGTTATTTGTATTTTGAATACCTCGTTTTACAGCAATCTTTGCAACAAGGCTTTTCTCCCAAAGCTTAATTATTGCAGCTGCCAATCCCTGGTGGTTTCTATTCCTCCCTAGAAGAATATTTAATAGAAAAACTCTTTATAAAGTCACAAACAGACAATCAAAAGAGAAAACAAGAAGAAAAGTGAACATACCCAGGGCAAAGTGACAAGGAAGTGATTTAGCAATTTTCCGTAAATTTGTCATCTCTGCATTTGTAAGCCGTGGTCTCATTCCAGCAGGAAGAAGCCTGAAAGGTGTTTTATAACCAGGTATCTTTTGAGAAAGTAAATCAGCATCAACCGGAAGAACTCCAGTACCCCACCACTCAACAAACCGAGGACCAAGACCATCTAGTAAGCTGTTATACTCAACTTCCTCTTCAGTCATGCTTTCACTACGTTCTGCCTTCAACACAACTTTATCAGACTCTTCTGGGGTTAGAGTTGAGCCCATTTCACTTTCCTTTTCGCTGGAGGAAGAAACATCCGGAATAAAAAGAGCTTCTCCTTCTCGATCATTCGATTGGGATTTAGAAGGACCTTCATAGTTACTCCCACGATAGACCACCATAACACTTCCAGATCTCCATATAACTAAGCCTCCTGTACGACGCTGACCATCAATACAAGCCGTGAATGTTATGTTGTAATAAGAACTCGGAAGTCAGAAACATGATATCAGATTAAAGCACAGAAGCACAGATAATCCTAATTATTCCAAATCTACAAAAAAAAAAACAATTTGGTTTCCCAATCGGCATCAAATACTAAATGGCGTCCTACTTTTATGACAAGCTCCTTGTGTCCAATTATCCACTTCAAAAGAAAACTAATTAAACTCGTTACAATTTTAGATTTCTTTCATAAGATCTCAATTCTCAGCCCTTATCACCATTCACCATGTAAAACTAGAAACCAAAAGGCTTAATGTATCAACCCCTCTACCCCATAACAATCAAAACATTAGCATAAGTTTATCACTTCCAATGATAACATCATTCAATTTTCTTTTAGAAAACAAAAATATGTTACATACAAGCTTAATCCCAAGGTTTAAAATGATCCTTAAGCCATAGAAATGCATGCATGAATAACAAAACCAATAAAATGATTCCAAAAGCCAAAAATTTCCAGGGACTAAAAGCAACAAACCAACCTCAACAATCTCATGAGCAGTTTTCATATCGATGGCGAGAAACTCATGAAACTTAAGCCTAACTAACTCATCCTTCCTCCATTTATCATGAATTTTGTCCAAAACAGCCTTCGTAATCCCCGCCTTCGGCACATTGATCCTTTCCCTTAAATACATCCCCATCCTCCTCAACCTCCTAAGCTCCTCATCCTCAATTGTCAGCTCAGCCAATGTCGGCGCCCTGAGTCTCCTCTTTTTCAAATCTCCCTCCTTCACCACCACCGCCGCCGCCGACTCCGCCTCCTCCCGCTCCCAGGGCAGTAAATCTTCCTCCTTCTCTCTCTCTATCAGCCTCGTGTCAGGTCGAACCCACTCTCTCTTCAATAAATCGCCTAATCTCTCTTCTCCAGTCACCGGCGTTGAATCGTAATCGCCGGTCTCATCATCGTCTTCTTCATCTTCGTCATCTGATCCTAACCCAAGGTTTCGCAGCCTGAGAACAATCCTGTCTATAGCGCTTTGACCTTTATCTTTATCTAAATACCGAGTTTCGGCGCCCCCTTCACCGTTACAGTCCGCTTGGATGATTTTTTCAGAACGGGAAGACAAGGCCTGGAGGGAAAATTTGGCGCCACCGGTGTTAAGAGGCACAGAGGATAGGCTGTGGTGCCACGGGTAAGAATAGCGGTTCGAAATGGAGCTCGGGTTGATTCCGGACCGGAGACAGGGTAAAGAGCTGAAGAAGTGAAATGAAGGTTTTGGGAGTGAGAACAAAAGGTTGAGGGAAGAAGGGTAGGAGTAGGAGGAGAAAGGGAGTGGAGCCCTGCGGGGCATTTCCGCCAATCTTGTGGTAGTGAAGGCCATTGCTTTGCCTTTTGTTACTGAGGAGTAGCTGCCATTGTTTTAGCTTTAGTTGTAGCGCTGCAAAACTTGGAAGAAAGCGGGGCTTTCTCAGTTGTAGGAGAAGAGATAAGATTTCGTTTTGCCTTTAAACAAAATAGATAATGGATATGCTTCTTTTCGGCATTGGGCTGGGTCTTTCAAATGTTTTACTGTATAGATACATTTATAATTTATCCTTTTAAAAAAAATTAATTTGATTTGATTAAATTCAAATAAAAAAATAATAATTTAATTAAAATTCACCGGGTTAATATATATACGCTTATATAAATGTGTATTTTAAGAATGGTGTGTTTTTTGGTATCTCCCTTGTGATATTGTTATCGATCATAATGATTTTTTTTCTTTTCTTTTATTTATATTTTTTCTATTAAAGATTTTTCACGTAAATTTATATACTCATTTTCTTTTTTATTTACGATCGATTACTTACTATTATTTTCCGTAATTTATAACCTACGTAACATTAAAAATTTTCATAATTTACTTACTTACATCACAGGATGATTGTAGTTACAGCTTTAAAAAATTCATAATTTTTCACAATTCAGCATTATTCCCATCAAATCTTGCAATTACATTAAAATATTTTATTTATTACAATTATTTTATGATACAAATTCAGTACTTGTGAATTTAAGCAATACAACTCACAATACATGACCTTATCTACATTTGAACAAGCATAAGCCATTATGCAATCCTAAAAGCAATGCAAGTACTATCAATCAGCCAAATCTATGAAGCAGTGATGCCTATTCTGTTGATCATTATTGTGCCGCGTGTGATGTACATGATCTTTTTTCTGTAAGCATTTCCGGGGCAAGCGAAACAATCTTGGTAGAACGATCATCTTAACGTGTGATATCAGAATGTAAAGAATCGCTTCAACTTCGAGAAGATCTTCAGCTTAGAGGAGGGGATGAGTTCAAAATCTCCTGACCAAGCTCCTTTATCTTGTTCAGTAGAAGCATCTGCTCGGTTTCAAGCTGTACCATGTATTCTTCTTGCATATCTTGAAGAGTTTCGAGTTCGCTCAACGGAGCTGACTTCCCTTCGGGGTTGCTATCTTCAATTAAAGATTGAAGCTTGATCATCATTTGTTTCATCTGTAAACAAACTCAAATCGAATAAAATATGTTAAGAGTTCGACATTGTTTGATCATATAGGACCGTGGAAATCAACATAACCAACATGTTTTCACCTGGCTTGATATTTGAGGAGCTTTTGTTAAGGATGGTTCAGGGTCCAGACCCGGTCTTTTCTCTAGTTCCGGAACTTTTCTCGTAACCTGAACATGAATCTCTCCCCTTTTGACTCCTTGTAGTGGTATCCACTTGTCGGCCATTTCATTTGGAGGCAGTCTCTGGTATTCTACAACACAATCACCTATGCTCGATGTTGGTAGCAACGCGTTGTGGTCTTTGACATGCAACTCTAAAGGACTGCCGTCGTCAGGGAATTCCAACGTTTGATGCCACTTAGGGTTCAACGTTTTGTACATAACCTGAAGGGCATTCCATGAATCGGATAAGCTACAAATATACAGCACTGCACACGCCAATATAAACTTGCATCATTAATTAAACTGTTTCGAAATCAGGTTGACTCGATACCTTTGTTCGTCTCTTCAAGTTTCCATATTGCACCCTCACATACGGATCACTTGTTACATATTAGGCACCACTTTAAAAATATTTACAAAATTAGCATCCGGGTTTTTTACACGTTTAACAAGACGCGTTGCAGGGGCGCGCCTTACCCCATGGCGTAAAACGCGGTGCAGGAGCGTGCCTTTCTGCAAAGGGTGTTAGATCGGGAAATATAAGCCTGAACGGTGTCTAACAGGAAAATATATAGGTGTAGAGTATTTTTGGGGAAAATCGACTGGTTTGCCGCGAGGAAGTGCTGCTGTGAGTAATAATATTCGATCACTATTATTTCTTTTGGGGTTGTAAATGAGATGTGAAAGGTTGTAAGTTATTCGAGATTAATTCAATCAATATTTTAATTAAATGGACTCGAATCGAGCTCGAACTCGATTTGAATTCTTAACGAGTCGAAGCGAATTACTTGATATTCGACTTAAAAAGCTCGCGAGCTACTCGAAAAAAATAATATATTAAAATTTAGATTTTTGAAATTAAATTAATAATAATATTACCATTTGTATGTTATTTTTTAAAAAATACTATATAAAGCTTTCATGCATTTAAAGTTTGGGATCCAATTTGAGTTAAACTTCAATTCTTGATTTCGAGTGAAACATAAAAATTTTAAGTTCTCGAGCTTTCGAGCCGAGTCTAGCTTCGATTTTTTATTTTGATTTTGATTCAAGCTTGAAAATTGTATGCTCGTGAGTTTTCGAATTAAGTCGAGCTCAATTTTACACTTTTCGAATAGAGTGAAACTCAATACTACTCAAGCTGAGTTTCTAGCCCTAATTCCCGTTGCAAATAGGCTGAATATTATTTATTCTTTTTTAGAGATTATCCCTATAAAATGTTAATATTTTGAAATAGTGGAAGAAATAATTAATATTTTTAAATTATATGAATCAAGTAAGGGTTTATCTTTTGAAATGATCAGATAAGGATCTGATTTTTTTGTTACGGTTAGATGAGGAATTTTATTTGATGTATTCTTAAAATTATTTTAAATGATATCTTTTATGACTAATGCAATAAATGTAAAATTATATTGAAAAATATTAATTCTTTAATTATTTTTTTAAAAGATTAAATCTTTATTCAAACAGGTCATTACTTCATCATTTCAAAATATTAAATTCTTATTTGAATAATTTCTAAATTTGCTATCGTGTTTGTCACTCGATTTACTTGACGATAAACAAGCTCCACTTAGAGAACATAACCAGCCTCTTCTGAAATGGCCTGAGCCACTGCCTTATTATCCAGCTCGACGACAACTTGCCACACTCCTATATCCCAAGCCCGATGAAGTCCATCGTACGCTGCTCGGAGTTTCGCGTCGAACACCGAACTATCGCCAATGTTGTGACCATAATTCGTCAGCTAGCAGCCTGTATGGTCAATTATGTACATTAAAAGAGCAAAAGCACAAGGACAACCATGTATGATGTACTTACGTTGTAAATGTCTCCATTAACACAAGGGCAACCATGTTTTTCCCAAGGCACCATGGCCAGAATTCTCGCGTGCCTGGTTCATAGATTTAGCACCAGTGGCAATGTCTGCCGACCATAAAATTAGTTAATTTGAAGACAACGAAGTGAGAGAGATTGTCATATACAAGTTTGATTGCTTCAATTTAATCAGTAATATTTGAAAAATCTTGGGAAATAAGCGGCCCATACAAACCAGAATATCCAAAACTCGGCCCAATGAGATCCAAACTGAATCACTACCGTCGCTTGTAAATCATTGTCAATGTTATAAAAGCTCAATTTGGCGGAAACCCTAGCTCCTCACCAGTCTGCTGCAGGGAGGAGCTTCTAACTTTCGTGGTCCGTCGTCATTTTCTTGCATTTTCTGAGGTGAAACTTATCGTTTTCTTATCACTTGCTTGGTTGCCTGGAAAATGAATGAAAAACGAAGAGAATGCAGGCGTTTCGCTTGTTCTTTTTATTCCTTCTCGTTTTTGTTTCTATTCAGTTTTATCTGATATACTAATTTCCGTTTTCTGTTTTGGTGAAATGTACTATAGAAGCGGCTGTTGGCTTAAAACTGCTGTATGTGTGTGTGTGTGTGCGCGCCTTATTACCTTTTTTTCTTATTTATTCAATAATTGTTGCCAAATGAGTAAAAACATTTCAAGTTGAAGTATATATATATTATTTGCTCTCGTTTGATACAGCATGAAATATGAACCTTACCGTAAAACTTGTAAATTGTTAGCTTGTTATTGAATCGTGAACTTGTATAATTGTTCTACTCATCTTAAATTGAACCTTTAAAATTTGTATATGGGTAGTTGAATACTTGATCCTATTTCTAATTCGTCTGTTCTTTATTACTTTTCCCTTTCTTTGATAATTCTTATTCAACTTTTTATTTTTTCTCACAATGCAGGTATTGAAGATGTATACTTCGAGAAGAAGATCAACAAAGATAAAGATGTCGAGCCAACAGAGTTTGAGGAGTCGGTTGCCCAGGTTCTAAAATGCTCTTATGTTTGCTACACTTGAAATGTTCCGGAAAGTGTGTTATTCTGTGAATGATTTAAGAATGTGTGTGTGTTTGTTTGTTACAGGCTTTCTTTGATTTGGAGAATAGCAACATAGATCTAAAAAGTGACCTCAAAGATCTCTACATTAATTCAGCAGTGTAAGAGTGATTCACTATGGTCCATTAAATGTAAAGTTACGCTTGTCTTTGTCCATCATATGATAGCTGTAACATTTTTTTCACTTGCAGTCAGATTGATGTATCTGGTGGCCGGAAAGCTGTTGTTATCCAGGTTCCGTACAGATTGAGGAAAGCTTTTCGCAGGCTTCAAGTTAAGCTTGTGAGGGAGATTGAAAAGAAGTTCAGTGGCAAGGTGAGGAAAGCACTAAGCTACTTCTTGCATTTCTGCAAAAAATGAGAATAAAACCCGTTTTATTGTATTATTCATGAATCGGTATTTCTGCTTGAATTCTTTTTGCTTGATTTGGGTTTATTGTTTTGCATGAATTTCTATATTGTATTATTAATGATTGTTACTGGTTGGTTTGATTGGTGGTATGCTCATGTTCTTGGTTTTAACTTGGTTTATGTTTACATGACAGGATGTGATTCTTATTGCTACACGGAGGATATTAAGGCCTCCAAAAAAAGGCTCTGCTGTTCAGAGGCCACGCAGCCGCACATTAACTGCTGTACATGAAGCAATGCTAGAAGATATTGTCTTACCTGCTGAGATTGTCGGGAAGCGTATTAGATATAGAATCGATGGAACCAAGATGATGAAGGTACAACACTGATCATATAACTATTAATACTAATTCTACGACTGTTGATGGAAATGTCCATGTGATGGATGAAAGAATTGTGTTCAGTACATCAAAATTATGAATGTTGTCACTGTTCATAGATATGATTAATTTTATGAAGGCTGATGCTCATTTGTTTTTTGCCTCCCATTTTGTGCAGGTCTATTTGGACCCAAAGGAACAGAACAACACAGAGTATAAGCTCGAGACCTTTTCTGCAGTTTATAGGAAACTTGCCGGAAAAGACGTCGTGTTTGAGTTTCCAGTTACCGAGGCATAGATAGACCCTCTTCAAAGTTTTTGATGCCTTTTCCTTGTCTGTTTTACCCCCCAAAACTGTTTTTTGTTGCGGAGCACCTTAAAATTTGAGATTTATGAGTACCTGTGTGTGTAACTTATCTAGTGTTCACGCTTCTTTGGTGTGGAATACAATATTGCCCGTTATATTGTGCCAGGCTTTTTACGACTAATAATGTTTGTTTGATCGCTGGCATTGTTAATACTTTTGGCTTTAGCACATAGCTTCTTATTTGCAACGTCACTTATCTTGAATCTCTCTTATCTATGTTGATGCTCAACTGGTCGCTTAAGGTGGTTAGGTGGGTTGAAGATGGTGGTCGATGGGTTGGTAGGCAGGTTGTGGTTCATCTATTCTAATTTGGACAGAGTTGTGTTTTGAGACTAAAAAAAGTTTGATTATGTACTTGGTCTTATAGGTGTCACGCTCTGGTATGAGATAAAATGGGATTGGTTTGTTCTGACTGGCTTTGTTAGGGTCATAAGAGATCTATCTAATCAATCTATTAGATGTTTAATGGTGAAATGATTGTTTCCTCTAAGTTGTCTTATGATTTTATCTATCGGTCGCATGTTGTCGGAGGTGTATTTAAACTATGCTCGTTGATTTCAGAGATCAGTTTCGGAACGGAGAGTATAATGTGACACCCTTCATCATAAAAGAGATCAAAATAAGGCTCTTTGATGCCGATCTGACATAAGTTCATTCACTTTGCTATTTCCCGGTTCTCAGTGTTTGGCCCGTTAATGATGACACCAAACATTTTGTAGGGGTCCTATAATTTTTAAAAATTCTTATTGAGCCTTTTAAATTTTAAAAACTTTAGTTGGAACTCAATTTTTTTGGGAAAAAAATGTAAATTGAACCCTTTAAAATTTTTAATTTAAACCTTTATTTTTTTTGTAAATTTTAAGGTGGCACTTCCAAATTCTATCAAGTTCTATCAGTGATGGACGTGGTAAGCAAATATGGATCGAGCACTCGTGGGGAAGTAATTTCTTGTCCTGTTATCCGCTTCCCTATTGCTCACATGGCCAACTTCACAAACATTAGGCAACTTGTTGGGCAAATAAAGACCATAACCTAAGGTCCTGCTATATTGGGGGCCCTTTTTTACATTGAGATCTTCACTGAACCTATGAACATATGGATTGGAAAAGAGTTGAACCTCCCCATCTTCCATCTGCCCTGGCAAAGTATGGTCAAGAGGATATTGGACCTCATATCCTCATGGACCACTTCGGCTAGTTTTTGCTCCCTGCTTGGTATCTAGCTCGGTCTTGTTTCAGTTGTGGTTAGGATTATATACATGACATGACACTGCCAAAACCAATTTTTAACTTGAATTTTAGTTTAGTCCGTTCTAAAAAATTGATGGTGTGATCTGTTTAATGAACAAACAAATCTATTTGACCTCATTTTACATATGTGTTGTTATTTTTCCGATCACCTTCGTTTATTAACCTTTAACATAACATTTTTAACTAAAATGTTATGACATGTATGCTATGAATCAAAAGAAAAATTTTAAAATTACTATCCCTTTTGAGTTTGTAAAATTATTTAATCATTTCTTATGACTTTAATGAACTCAATGTGTATTATATATCATAACACCATTTTCTAAAGCACAAAGCATGCTTAATAACATTAAACATTTTATTACTATTATTTATTTTGGGATTCAGAAAGGAGGAAGTGTTTAAAATAGAGTATGTGCCATGAAGAATAGTCCAACTTCAGTGATCTATTTAATCCATCAACGGTGTAGGATAGAAGGTGGATAGCATGTCATCAAAACATAGTTCAAAGCCAAACATCTTATCAATTTTTTTTCTAACCAGACCCAAATATATCTTACATTAATTATTGTAACGAGGAGGGACCATTGCAATAATTTAGTACAAGTTAGGTTGTATTAGGTCAATCTAGTTATTGCACAAGCTTTATTCAAATGATCAATGTACCTTAACCACAATTGAGCTGAAATTTTATTGATTGAGTCCTTAAATTTAATTTTCTAATTACTATAATCATCGATATTCTAATCATTAATTAGTTAATTTGAATTGAATATTGATCGATTAATCTAGATCAGGTACTGCAGAGACAAGGACGACCTTCCCAACCCAATTTACTCATCATTAACTGGTTAATTATAGATGTTTGGAGTTGTTTTGAACGAGTAGTATTAATTAATGTGTTGGAATTTGACATGATTTATGACAAAATTCAACCAATATTGTTTATTATTATTAGTAATTATTAATTTGAAGTCCAATCGAACTTGTATGCCAATGTGTGAAAATTTCTGCACATTCAAAATTTTAGATTGAGTCAGTAGGTGGGTGGTTTATTTCAACTGTTGCAATGATTGATTGATTTCAATTATAAAAAAATATTTTAGTCGCCAAAAATAATAAAATTACAAACAAGTCATCAAACTTAAGTGTCATTTTCATTTTTAATCACTTGTAATTAATTTTTATTAATGACGTATGTCATCATATAATTATAACACGTTTCATCTTCGAGTTAATTAGAAAAAAGAAATGAAGTGTAAGATATTAAGTTTGAACCCGAATCCCCCAAACATATCTAACATGTTTAACCACTATTCCTAATTCTTGTACTCATTCAAAGTTGATAATTTAATTTGTTAGATTAAATTAATTACATTAATTGTGCACAAAACTTTAAGTTGGGTATTATTAATTAATGACACGGGAAAATAGAAACTAAAAAACATTAGAATGCAATCTCAGTAATTAAAGAGATGTGTTGATCTTCTTAGAAGTTTTAGGTTCAAATAATTGTGTCTGTGAGAGGTGTGTGTCATATTAATGAATAAGAAATATTATAAATAAATAATAATACAGCTTATTTTAAAAAAAAGTAGAGTTTGTGTCGTTTTCTATAGATCAAATCAATTTTTTCTTCTTTGATTTTGTCTAGTCGGCGGCGAATTGATTTTGACGTATTGCTTACTGTTGATTTTCTTTTCTCTTTGTTTCTTTTTTAATTTTTTAATAAGAATAATTATGTTTTTGTAGCATGTTTTTCTATATCTTTATGACATGTTTTTCGTCTTCTTTCTCGGTCGTTTGCCCGTTTTTTTATTTAATATTTTTTCAATGTTGGATTTGACGACGCTACGACTGATCAAAACAACGCTTATTTGTAATCATATTGATCTCCCTGTTATGGATACACGATTTTGTGTTCGTAGATAGTTTCTCACAACGCTCACATTTGATTTGCAGTTCTTGGTGGTCTTTCAATAGTTTAATCTCCTTTTGTGGTTTGTTTGCCGATATAGTCAGATTTTGTTATATCTATTTATTGTTCAAGTCTTTTGGTTGAGTTTTTAACCTTTTCTATGTATGATATCTATATAATCTAAAGTGACTAGTTTCAATGTTATAGGAAAATGTCAAATTATGTATTTACTTTACAATGATAATTGTAAACCATTATTAAAATTTTGGATATTTTTGCTTTTAATAAAACTAGTATCTTCTATTAAAAATAGAAAACTAAATAAAAGAGTGTCGACATCGTTTTTCGCCCAGGCGAGGAAAGACCAATACCGACTTGGGGATATTTCTTTGAAAATGTTTTTGAAATGTGAGCAATCGCCACCAATCATTTAAGGTGCGATTGAGACACAAAAAAACTGGGTATTTTAATAAAACATTTTATATTTATCAAAATGCCAAGTTTTAAGGTTTGCGAAAATCTAGAAATTAGGTTCGGAAGTCGGTTACGCATGGGGAAAGATTATCACCCCAACAAGCGACCAAATATTGATACATAGTTGATTACCCTATATCTATAGTCGGAAATTTTGACTTCGAACTTTGTTTAATTTAAAAATCATTGTGGATGCAATGTTGAAAAATGTATTTGTTTACTAAGGCCGATAGCATTCGCCCCCTAGTATTAATGTAGGAGATCAACTATTGTGCCTAACAATCGAACATTGCCTTAATTTTAGAAATCATGATGCGGTCTTGAAAAGGATGTCGAACTATTTCGAGAATCACCAGTAGTCACCCCCTGAGCATACTTGCGGGAGATATACCATTAATTCCCTAATAAGTGAACATTTCCTTAGGTTTAAAAATAAAATCCAATCAAACAAATTTTTATTCATCCTAATTAAGCTAAGGGTAAATTAAGGCTTTTTCTAGCTTAAAGTGTCAAATTATGAAAATTAAGGAACCTAGAAGCTCAAGCCTAAAATGTAGGTTCTAATGTTAACCATATTTGATTTTTAATCAATTATTGAATCGAATAATTGAGATGGTCCCTTGAGCATTTAAGCAAGGGCCGACTTGAATTATTCCCTAAATTAAGATGACTATATTGAAATCTAGCTAAAAGTGAAGGCTCTATTTAACTTATTTGATTATGTCAATCTTAAAGGTCTAATCAAATTCAAGGACTAAAGTGTTAATGATCTAAAAAAACTGACTTCTAAAAGATTAGAAGTTTAAGGACCTAAATCAATAATTCCTAAAGTTTGTGCTTACACTTCCGTGAAATTATTTAGGATTGTTGCATATCATAGCTCTAAACTCAAGCTCAATCCCGGTTTACCAAAGTAGGGAGAAATGTCACACCTCATGAGGAGCATTGGGCTTCTTGTGTGGGTTTGATAAAGTATCTATGGAAAACATCCTAAGTTGCCTGCCCGGATATTAGTTTCGAGACACGCTTTTAGCAGTGTGATCCCCTGAGTCGAATCCGATTTGCAAGTCTGTAATGGGCCAGAATCGGAGTCAATCTTAGTAGGTTGCAAAGATGGTTCGGGAACCTTTGCTAGAACCCAACCTCGTGTAGAGAATTTAGAAAACCTACCCCGCTAGAGCCACGTGGATAACCTAGGAGAACTAGAACGCAAGCGGTTAGGATTTTTAATGTTCTTAGTGTGTTTTACATCCGATTTTTTAAAATTTTTGCTAGTCTGCATTAATTATTCTTTGATTTCTATGAATTAATCGAATGTTACTGACCCGTCTCTTTGTTTCTTGATTGCATGTATCATTTTCATTTCATAACATTGCATAGAATTGATTCCTGAATTATCTAGTTACTGTAAAAAGAGCTTAAGGCAGCAATGTCTTCCAATAGGACCGAAAAAGTGATAAATGTTCAGACTTGGTCAGAGTATGGGCAAGCACGGTTTGGGGACATTATTACAGCTATTGAAGAATTTGTGTTGTCAGAGAAGGTTATTATCAGTGTCAAGCAAGCGCATTGGTTTGAGTTATCAAGAATATGGGCTAGTTGGGATGAGATTGAGAAGATGTTGTTCAGAGAAGTATACGGTGATACAGTCGAGTTGCTGAGGGTAACAATAGATACAATATTGGTTCGAGCTTTGGCTAAATGCTTGAATTCGGCTTACCGTTGCTTTACTTTCGGCAAATTAGACATGACCCCTACCCTGGAAGAATATACTGCTTTACTGAACATATCAAATGTAAAAAGACACTCACTTTACACCAAGGCGATCTGAGGGAGAGGGGAGATCTTTTGTTTGTTTGTTTTTTAAATTCCAGGTTAAAATGAAGTAATAAAAAAGAAGAAAGTATGTATATATAAAAATAATTTAGGGTAAAATCAGCGTGCTTTTACATTTTGGTCACCTGTAAGGACCAAATATGTTATTTTCCTTTTTCCTTGTGTACTTTGTAATTTTTGGGTGATCACGTTTTAGTCCCTCTAACTTTAGCATATTTTTGCATTCTGGTCACCTGTAGGGTTTAAAACTACTATTTCCCCTTTTCTTGCATGATTTTTATTTTTTGGGTTATTCTCTGTTTGGTCCCTTTAAGTTAGGTGCGTTTTTACACTTTAGTCATGTGTAGTGACTTTTTAAATTTAATTTTGTTTTAATTCGTGTGGACTGATTTTGTGTTTTTTCCATTTTAGTTTAATAGATTATTTTAGGCTTAAATAAAATGGATAATTATCTTTTAGTCCCTGTAACTTTCGCGTGTTTTTACATTTTAATCCCTAAACATTTTTTTATTTTGTTTAGATTTAACCATTAAATTTCAATTTGTTTTAATTTAGCCCCTATTATATGTCTAATTTATTTTTTAGCTTGGTAATTTGATGTTCATGCAATTTGGTCCTTATATTTATGCTTTTTTTTATTTTTTATGTTGTGTTTTCTATTTTATATTATTTTAATTAGGTTTATTAAATGATTCAATATTTCATAGTTTTAGTCTTTATATTTCGTTCTTAGATTAGGTAATAAATCAAATCGGACTTAGAAATTAGGATGATACCCTAATTATTAATTAAGGAGTAATTCAAGTCAAGTTTTCGCATAAGATGCCCAATTACTCGAATTGATTGCTCGACTTTTTAAAATTTGTTAATTGTCGATATTTTCTAAAAAACACTTTAGGTTTAATTCCTTTTTAATAGGTTAATTTAGATAATACTTAGGATTTTGGTTTATTAATTAGTCTGCAAAGTTTAGGAATTATTGATTTAGGTCCTTAAACTTACAGTATTTTAGAAGTCAGTTTTTTAGATCCCTTTAGTCCCTGAACTTGGATTAAACCTTTAAGATTGACATAATCAGATAGGTTAAATACAACCTCCACTTTTAGCTAGATTTCAATATAGTCCTCTTAATTTAGGGAATAATTCGAGTCGGCCCTCGCTTAAATACTCAAGGGATCATCTTGATTATTCGGTTCAACAATTGATTAAAAATCAAATAGGGTTAATATTAGATCCTACATTTTAGGCTTGAGCTTCTAGGTTTCTTAATTTTCATAATTTGACACTTTAAGCTAGAAAAAACCTTAACTTACCCTTAATTTAATTAGGATGAATAAAAATTTGTTTGATTGCATTTTATTTTTAAACCTAAGACAATGTTCATTTATTAGGGAATTAATGGTATATCTCCTGCAAGTATGCTCAGGGGGTGACTACTGGTGATTCCCGAAATAGGTCGACATCATTTTCAAGACCGCATCATGATTTCTAAAAGTCCAGTTATTAGGCACAATAGCTAATCTCCCACATTTATGCTAGGGGCGAACGCTATCGACCTTAATAAATGAATACCCTTTTCAACTTTGCATCCGTAATGATTTTTAAATTAAACAGTTTGAACTCAAAATTTTCGATTCTAAATATAGAGTAATCAACTAGGTACCAATTTTTGGGCGCTTCTGAGGGTGCTAATCTTTCCCCACGCGTAACCGACTCCCGAACCTGATTTCTGTATTTTGCAGACCTTAAAACTTGGTATTTTGATAAAAATAAAATATTTTTTAAAATCACCCGGTTTTTATGGTGTCTCAATCGCACCTTAAATGATTGATGGCGACTGCTCACATTTCAAAAACCTTTAAAAAAAAATACCCTTAAGTCGGTACTGGTCTTTCTCTGCCCGGACGAAAAACAGTGTCGACAAAAAGTCAATTGTATATGAGCTCTCTAACTTATGACATTCATTCTAAATTAGTATATAAACTTTAAAACATTAAACGGCAATCGTTAAATTGTGATCTAATTTTAAATTTAATACTTTATGTGTAAAGTCTCGCATTCAAAAATTATAAATGAAAAAAGAATAACAATACAAAAAAGTATTTTTTAAAACGTGATTCCATTCAGTTGAATTTTAAACTTAATAGTACTCTTATACACCAAATGATCTCGAACATATATATATATATATATGACGCATGAATTTATGTCAGGTGTGAACTTAATAAATTATATTAAAAATGTAGGAGTGAGAAATTATAAAACCTCAAAAGATACTAAATTAGATAAACTACATAAAATATAAGGAAAATACTTAAAATATAAAAGGTTTTAAAATTTATAAGGAGTGCGACTGCACTCCAACACCCACTCGATCCATCCCTGTATATATATAGCTTTGAATTACTGAAGAAGCACAATAGCCCTAATTTCTTAAAGCAGAAATAAAACAAGAAAAATTCAAATGTGTTCACCGCCATGCCTATAATGGTAGATGGTGGGGAAGGGATGACAGGCTAAACATAAATGTTGAAAACGTGGTTCCTCCTTTAGCTTAGCTTCAAATTTATCCCAACCTCAAAGGGTTAAAAATCAATGTCAAAAAAATCTTTTAAATTCATCACTACAAGGTTGAAAAAAAAAACTCAATTAAAGCTTTAAATTCAACACCAAAAATGTTAAAAATTATATATATGGGTTCTAGAAAGGATTACATATCAAATAGGTCGAATTCTATCAAATAGATCTTTTTACCTATTAAATTTATTTACCATTTTATATCATATTATTAAAAACTGAGTTAATTGCATCATACGTCCTCAAACTATGATCCACCTTTCAAATTGGTTTTTAAACTTCTAAATGTTCCAATTTCATCCTTAGACTATGACCATCATTCTAAAATTGTCCTCAAACTGTTGAGCATTCTAGTTTTCCCCCAAACTAAATCCTTCATTCTAAATTGGTCCCTAAACTTTTTCAACATTTCAATTTCATTCCAAGTTATATGTAATAATCACATCTCATGTTAATAAAATTGTTAGGCCAAGTTATATTATTACATGTTTTAAAAAAATAAAGTTTAGGTTAAACTGTGGTTAAAACTTATTATATATTTGGATGAATTTGGGGATGAAATTAGAATATCTAAAAGTATGAGGACCAGTATAGAATGAGGGTCATAGTTTGAGGATGAAATTAGACTGTTCAAAAATTTAAGGACTAGTTTAGAATAAGTATCATAGTTTGAGGATGAAATTAAAATATTCAAGGATTAATTTAAAATAAGGGTCATAGTTTAGGGACATATAATGCAATTAACTCTTAAAAATATATAAACCACTAGTTATTTATTAAATTAAGTGATGAGAAATTTGATACTCTTTAAATAATTTTTTTAATTCGAATCCTATAAAAAGTACATCTATTATAGTATACCTTCGAAATAAGATCAGATCGAATCAAATTAGTTTAAAATTTTATGATTATCTGATATAGAAAATCACGAAGAAGAAAAAGTGTAAAATAAATTAACACCAAAAATGTGAAAAATTATATATATGTTCCAAAAAGGATTAATTATCAAATTGGTTGAATTTTTTTTCTTTTGTAAAGGGTATTTTGTACGATTTTAATAAGCAAATACGTACAAAATTAGACGACAAATAGAGGACTCATCAAATAAATTTAATTCATTGACCATTTTATATCATATTATTAAAAATATATAATCTACTATTATTTATTAATTTAAGTGATAAATAATTTGATATTATTCAAATAGTATTTTTAATTCCAATCCTATAAAATTAATTTCATAAGTCCATTTCAAAAGAAAAAGAGATTCAAACGAACTTGATTTTAAGTATAATTTAAAGATTTTATTATTATCGAAAATAAAAAATTAAAAGAAAAACAAATGTAAAAGAAATTAATTTTACAATAATATAAGTTAATCATCGTGTTTTATTATATAGAGGAGAAATGGTCATGATAGAGATTGTATCCGGAAAGGCAGATTAATATACGGTTAATATACAGTGTTACCGGATACATTAAAAGATATTTGATAAATTCGGTTTAGCGCTACGGAAATATCGAGTAATAATAATATAATAAGTGGAAATCATGAAGAAATATTAAAAAATTTGGTAACCGGCAAACTTAGATTGTCGGTTTGTATCGATACTTTATAAAAATATATTGATCCATAACAATATAACAAGTAAAAAAATGACAAAACCGGTCTATAAATGACAAAACAGGTAAAGCGCTACCAGATATATTGAAAGTATCGATACTTTATAAAAATGTATCTATCTATAACAATATAACAGTAAAAAAAATGACAAAACCGATTTATAAATGACAAAACAGGTAAAACGCTACCGGATATATTGAAAGTGTCGATATTTTATAAAAATGTATCGATCCATAACAATATAACAGGTAAAAAAAGGACAAAACCGGTCTATAAATGACAAAACAGGCAAAGCGCTACCGGATATGTTGATAGTGTCGATACTTTATAAAAATGTATCGATCCATAACAATAAAATAGGTAAAAAAAATGACAAAACCGGTCTATAAATGACAAAACAGGTAAAGTATCACCGGATATGTTGATAGTGTCGATACTTTATTATAAATATCGACACTTTTGGAATTTAAAAGAGAAGAAGTTATACCGCTAATAAAGTGTCGATACTTTATAAAAATGTATCGATCCATAACAATATAACAGGTAAAAATATGACAAAACCGGTCTCGAAATGACAAAATCGGTAAAGACCTACCGAATATGTTGATCGTGTCGATACTTTATTATAAGTATCGACACTTTTGGAATTTAAAAGAAAAGAAGTTATAGCGTCAATAAAGTGTCGATACTTTATAAAAATGTATCGATCTATAACAATATAACAAAAATATAAAAAAAAATCGATCTCGAAATGACAAAACCGATAGTAAAAAAGTGTGCTTGTGTGGTCATTTTTATTTCAGAATTTTCATTGTTTAATACAAAAAATTATATATTTTAAACAAAATCCAGTAAGAAAAGAACAAAAATATTACAATAACAAAAAATAACATTGAGAAACCTACCATGTTATCAGTTTCTCAAAGAACAAAAATTCAAAACGGACATCTCTCAACGTAAATATTACATTATAATAATAATTAAATTTACAATATTATCTGTTTAAATATATATATTTAATTAAAAAATAGATCACGTCATCTTTTAACGTTTTTGGGCGTCGTACAACAAAATCACCCGGTCATGATATGAGTTGTTGAGACGGCAATTCCAAATGGTCAATTTTACGTTGAGAAAGGTTTTAACATTTGTTTTTCCTTGCAAAAGAAAAGAGAGCAAATTTCTTGTTGCATTACGCCCTCAAAACTTCACGGTGCACTTAAATTCTCAACTATTCCCTTCATTTGCGCCGTGTCTTTCATTCTCTTTCAAAGCTTAAATCTTCCTTTTTGTTAAACAAATCTTGCTTGGATTTTCTCAACGTTCCCCCCCCCTCTCTCTCTATATTTTCTAGGAAAAATTTGCCTTTGTTTCCCAGTTTCTTTTTCCTCCTGTCTTTACCTCTGTTTGATGTGCAGAAAAATATGAAAGATTTTTATATCTCTGCTTGATCCATTAACTCTCCCAGACAAAACTCCTGGTCTTTTGTCCTTTATGTTCCTCGAAATCCACGAAAATCTAGTCATTTCCCTTTTCTTTGACTTGTATTTTCAGTTCAATGAATCTTTGTCAATGTTCAAAACTTCAAATTTCTCCCCCCGCCTACCGCAGTTGAATTCCTTTTCCCACACTGTTTACATTCTTGAATTCTTCTAAATCTCCAAAACCCTGTTTTTTAAGTGAAAACACAAAAATATGTGCTCGGAAACAAGTCCTCGGGTATCGTTCTCGCATGATCTAATGATCCAACCAACGACCGAACCGAGTGAATCTCGAAGGGACACAATGCTGTTGGAACCCTGTCCGGATTTCGAGTTCAACATTTGCAGCAGCAGCAGCAGCTTCAGCTTCGAGCAACAATATTCATCGGCAGATGAATTATTTGCAAATGGAACTATACTTCCAAAAGTGGTCAAAAAATGTGAAGTCCCATCGATTGTTTCGCTTCCTCCACGGCCTAAATCATCGGCGTCGGTCGAGGATCGGATCAAAGACATGGAAGAAAAGGCGCAATCCAAGTCGTTTTGGGGTTTCAAGAGAAGTAGCAGCCTCAACTGTGACAAAGAGAAGAGCTTGATTTGCTCTATACCGCTTCTTTCGCGAAGCAATTCGACCGGTTCGGTCGCCAATCCGAAACGCTCGTCGTCGATGAAAGACGGTAACAAGCATGGTAATTCAATGGCTTATCGGTTTCCTCAGAAGCCTCCTTTGAAGAAAAACAATGGGAATTATGCATATGGCAACGGTGTTCGAATCAGTCCGGTCTTGAACGTCCCGCCGCCTTACATCTCGAAAGGGACGGCGAATCTCTTCGGATTGGGTTCTTTGTTACGTAATGGTAAAGTTAAAAAGAGCAGGAAATGAAATTTCACCTCCATTTTTCCTATTATTGATATTCACTATGTACATGTTGAAGCATAATCTTGAAGTGTGTGACAAAGCTTAGGAGACAAAAAGAAAACAGGTACCCCTTTTGATCTCATGGCATTTGGGATTCAATCACTATTGTGTAGACCTGTTGTTCGTTTCGACTCTTCATTTTTCTTAAAATACTCGGTGTCCGACATATGGATACTGAGACGTGATATTTAAGAAGCCTCAAAATATATGAAAGAACTTAGAAAAATCTGAACATAATCGTGTCGGATACACACCTTAGTTCGAGTAACATAATGTAGAACGGTAGATAAAGAGGATTTGGGTTTGCTTATCTTTTTATGAAGGAATTTTCTTCTTTTTTGTGGTGTCACCGTTTGTTTTATATAAACAGTGTTTGTATTATAGCTTCTGTTATACACTTATAATCTAATCATGGAGCATTGGTTGTTTGGTGCCCCTAGCAGTGGCCCTTTTTTTCTTTTCTTTTTGGTTTGTGAAATTGTTTCTTTCAATGCAAGAAAACTAAGTACTTCCCTTGTCATTCCATCATTTTCCCTTCAACATCAAGCATTTGTTTGCATTCGTATTTAATAATCTATGTATTAGTGGATCAGATGACGTATTCATAGCAATTTCCCTCCATTGATAAGGTATCCAACTATCCATATATGGGAGCAATGAATCATTGGTGAAATTTATATTGTAAAGTGAAAACTTTCACGTCCCAAAATTACAAAAGAACAAAAGAATTCTTCTAGTCGTCCTCGTCGTTGGGTGTATATTGTCTGAAAATCGGGTATTGTTTTCATTCTTGTTGTTGGAGTTTATTGGTGCATGAACTCACTGCTTGCAACTGAACAAGCTGACCTCTTAAACTGCATTCTTCAGCCTAAAACAATGTAAACAACCTTTGTAAGTAAACACAAACTGGTTGAGTGCAGCAATTTCATAATAGAGAAGACTTATTGAAATATCTATGTTTGACACGTGTGCGGGATACAATACGTTTCCAACACTCACACCCGAGTTCGAGTAACATAGGAGAAGAAAGGTTATTTCAAAGCCAAACCTGGTATGTGTTTGTCTTGTGTAACAAATCTCCACATTCTTCAATAACAGCTCTTTCTCTTATTGCAACCCTAGCCAACTCTGAAACTAGACTTTCCATTTCCTCAGCCTGCTTTATTATAAAAAGGACCAAATGCATCAATATTTGCCACTTTTTTAGCTTTATGGACTAATTTTCATCAAAGCTTACCTTTGGCATAAAGCTTTGATCATGGCAGACTATCAATTCCATCATTTTTATTGCAGAAGTCATTGCCTCCCCTATCTCTCTTGTATCTGCCTGCTACAATGGGAACACAATAAGAATCTGCTTCATTTGAATAAATGATGAATGAAAAAAGGGAAAGAAAAAGGTGGAAAATGTGTACCTTAACATTCCCACCGATTGGAAGTCGAATAGAAATGTTCGACAAGGATTGAATGGTTTCCAACAAAGAATTCAAATAATCCCCTTGGAAATCAGACCATTCTTCCAGATGTGGCATCTAAGAAAAGGCCAAACAAGAACATGTAGACCAATCAATCATACAGTAATGTCAGTAGATTGTGACGTTAACCAGAGAGCATTAACATCTATATCGGGCACATATGGATATATAACCCTCTAAGGATCGTCAAATACACGACACCGAGTAACCTACTATCTACAGACATGCCACTAATTAAAGGTTTACAGTCTTACTTGAGCTTCTAGGATCTTTGATAAGGTGTTCATTCTTTGCAGAAGTTGAAGCTCCATACGTTTCTTTCTGACACAATCATAAATCTCTGATATCTTCACCTCAAGGGAATATAGCATTCTCTAACAAAATGAAGGCACAGAAGAAAGATTATTAGATTTAGTTCATCGAACCAGACTGATACGGAATGTGAAGAAGATGATGATGCATATGTTGATGATAGTCCATTGGAAAAAATTAAAAGACTAGAGAATCGGGGTAACCTCAGTTTCTCTTTTCTGAATTTGAGTGGAGGCTTCTGCCTTGGCATTGGCATATCTCCACTGCAAGTAGCAATTGTAAAGCAATTTCAGGGAATGCAAATCTTCTTGATGTCGAGAAACTTTCTTCGATACCCTTATTGCATCGTCCCGGACTTTGAATGCGAAGGGACAGGTGGTAGTGGAAATGGAGTCATCTTAGCAGATTTGCCTTTGATTAGTCCATTATGATGATGAAACAGAGAGGGATCTGAAGTTGATAATGATGAATTCAACGAGCGGGAGAAAGGGAAAGCAGGGAGTATCGACAAGTCGCCGTCGTTATTAGCATTTCGATCTGTCAGCAATCGAGTAGACTCGGGGAGTAACTTGTCTGCCACAGGCATGGAAGAACCCAAGTCTATAACGGACATAGCAGAGGCTTCCCGAGAGGAAAATGAAGCATTGGGCTTCAATGATAAGGCGATCCCACTCGACTGCAGCAGCTTAGCGGCGGCCGAGACCTTGGGCGTCGATGAAATGTTTCCGGCACAGTGGTTTAATCTCATCGATGTTGATTGTGGTAACGAAGCAGTTCTTTCAATGGTGGGCGTGTCGGGCCTCAAAGGAGTACTTGTGCTTTTCCCTAACAATTTGCTACCATCGCTGTAGGTTCTTGAATGGCGATGTTTCTTTTGCAACGGTGAGTCGGAGGGTCGCGGAGTCTCGTAAGGGGCGGGCAAATTCTCATTTACCTCCGTCTCCGGTTGCCGTCTCTGCCGCTGCGATGAGACCGAGCGGTGCTGTTTGTTCAGCAGAGATTTCGAGGGGTCACCGGAAGAGCTGGAGGATGATACCGGAGACATGAACCTAGAACTGACTTCTCTGACCCTGGGCCGCCGCGGGGGAGGGTGGGGAACGACGGGAGGCACCGCCGCATAACTGGTGTTAGCAGCCACTTCTTCCGCTTCCACCGTCATTAAAAAATCTATTGAAATTTGATCAATCTTTGTGTGATAATGCTACTTAGATTTCTCTTTTCCTTTTTGGATCGAAATATGATCACAAAACTAAAAAACAAAATAGCCGTTGGGAGAGCAACGTTCGAGTTTTTTTCAAAAAGTGAATCGCGTTATCCGACGGGCACGTGACTTGTAGCATCTTGACGGGTCTCTCTTGTCAGTGCTGGTCTAGCCCATTCAACTACTGAAACATCCGACCCATTTAACTAACGTTTAAATGAAGGAAAAAGTATTTGGTAGGTCCTTCTTTGGTCAATTTAATCCTAGTTAAATGAATCAATTTGGTCATGTACAAGTAAAAAGAATTAAATCAAATAAAATTTTAATAAAGTTAACATTTACTGCATAGAAGAATGTTCATTGTTTAGACACGTGTTTGCATGCTTGCACTATAAAGAATTTAATCTTTCTAAATAAAATTTAGAATTTGAATTTAGTAAATGAAAAAAATGATAATGAAAGAAGAATTATATATATATATATAATTTAACAACCAAATTTATTTTTAAATTTAATATAAAAAAGATGAATATAATCTCATATGATAAAAAATATATATATAAAAAGAAAATTCGATTACGTTTATTCCTGATCCTAAATGAAATGTAACGATATAAATATAATATTTATTTGAAAGACTCTTAACCATTTGATAATGAACGCTCAAACATCCTTATAAATGATATTCTCGAATCGGATACCTAGAGGTGTAAATGAACAAGCGTTCGATGAACTGTTTGTGAATTTTTTGTATAACATTTGTTTATATTTGTTCGTTAAGCTAAATAAACGAGCATGAACAAAAAATTTTATGTTCATTTAATAAACGAATGAACACAAACAATGCATGTTCGATTTGTTTATGTTCACGAACAAGTTCGTTTATGACTATTTTATCAACTCGTTCATTTATGTTCATGAACAAGCTTGTTTACCCGATTCTCCTTTTCCTTTATTTTTTTACATTTTAAATATCAGTAAAGATAGAGAATAAATTGAACACATGATAAAAGTTGAAATTTAAGTTGTGGATTTTAAGGAGTTTAAGCACCAATGGTGTAATTTTATCATTTTTCATTAGCTTGCAAATGAAAGGGTAAAACTAAAAATTGAATATATAAACGAACAATAAATAAACAATAAACAAATACTAAATGAACACTAGACAAATGTTAAATGACTCTAAAAAGAACATGTTCATGAACACTAAATGAACATATTCGTGAACATATAAAAGAACATGTTCGCAAACATTAAATGAATACGTTCACGAACAATAAATAAACGAACACGAACATAATATTAAAAATTTAAATGAACATGAACACCTTAAAAGATAAATAAACGAACATGAACATAACATTGTTCGTTCAAACTCGATTTATTTACATTCCTACTGATACTGTAAGAATAACAATAACCCCTTAAACAATGAGGTGATTAATCTTTTAAATAAAAATTAGGAATTCAAATATTAATGTAGTGAAGGTATAAAACTAGATTGAAAAATGTATTCTCATAGTTTTTTTATATCATGAACCAAATATCAAAGATGTTATCAAAAAATAATTAAAATAAAATTAGGATAATATATAAATTTAAAAGTTCATTTCGGTTTAACGATTCAATCGGACGATGGCATATGGGGTTTGGATCAAATGCACACGAGAAAACCATGATCATCCGTCGTTTCTCTCATTAAAGTAGTAATAAAAAAGAAAAAGAGAAGGGCATTTCCTTTCGTTCTCCGACCCTAAAATTGGCTGAGAAATTCAATTCCAAAAACCTCCCAAATTCCAATGCAATAATAATATTCCATCAAACACCCCCTCCCAATTCGCAATGTCAGGTCCATCACTCATGGATTCCCTGTTCCAACGCAGTTTAGAGGACCTAATCAAAGGCCTAAGACAACAACTGATCGGCGAGCAAGCTTTCATCTCCAAATCCCTCGAAGAAATCCGCAACGAAATCAAATCAACTGACCTCTCCACCAAATCCACAGCTCTCCTCAAGGTCTCCTATCTCTCCAATCTCCACTTCCACGACATGTCCTTCGCCGCTTTCCCTGCCTTGGAAGTCCTCTCTTCCCCTCGTTTCTCCCACAAGAAGATTGCTTACCACGCTATTTCACTTTCCTTCCATGATTCCACTCCCGTTCTTCTCCTCATAACCAATCATCTGCGTAAGGATCTTAACAGTACCAATGAGTTCGTAGTAAGACTATCTCTTCAATGCTTGTCTAGAATCGCTAATGTTGATCTCGCTAGAGATTTGACTCCGGAACTTTTCACTTTACTGTCTAGTAATAAGCTTTATGTTCGGAAAAGGGCCATAGATGTAGTTTTAAGGGTTTTTGAGAAATACCCAGATTCCGTTAGGGTGTGTTTTAAGTGTTTAGTTGAGAATTTAGAGAATTCTGATCCTCAGATTTTGTCAGCG
This sequence comes from Hibiscus syriacus, assembly GCF_006381635.1. NCBI lineage: Eukaryota > Viridiplantae > Streptophyta > Magnoliopsida > Malvales > Malvaceae > Hibiscus > Hibiscus syriacus. Next base: position 84,552 of record NW_024063367.1, on the reverse strand, counting down.
GTTGTTGGGGTGTTTTCTGAACTTGTTTGTAAAGATCCCAGATCGTATCTTCCTTTGGCACCCGAGTTTTATAAGATTCTGGTTGATTCAAAAAGCAATTGGGTTTCAATTAAGGTCTTGAAGATTTTTTCTAAGTTGGCTCCTCTTGAACCGAGGTTAGCAAAACGGGTTGTTGAGCCGATTTGTGATCTTATGAGGAATACTGGGGCGAAGTCATTATTGTTCGAGTGCATTAGGACTGTGGTTCTAGTTTAAGTGAGTATGAATCTTCTGTGAGGTTTGCGGTTGGAAAGGTTCGTGAGTTTTTGGTGGACGAGGATCCAAATCTTAAGTACCTCGGATTGCAGGCTCTTAGGATTGTAGCTGAAAAGCACTTGTGGGCGGTGTCGGAGAATAAAGAAGTTGTAATTAAGTCATTGAGTGATGCAGATCCTAATATAAAGATTGAATTGTTGCGTCTTGTTATGGCAATGGTATCTGAACATAATGTGTCTGAAATGTCCCGGGTTTTGTCAATTATGCACTTAAATCTGATCCTGTGTTTTGTAATGAGATTCTTGGTTCTATTCTGTCAACTTGTTCGAGGAATCTTTATGAGATTATTGTTGACTTCGATTGGTATGTATCACTTCTTGGTGAGATGTCTAGAATCCCACATTGCCAGATGGGAGATGAAATTGAAAACCAGCTAATTGATATTGGTCTGAGGGTCAAGGATGTTAGGCCTGAACTTGTTCGTATTGCTCGTGATTTGCTGATTGATCCCGCCTTACTTGGAAATTCATTCTTGCATGGTGTATTATCTGCTGCCACTTGGGCATCTGGAGAATATGTTGACTTTTCCAGGAACCCATTAGAACTTATGGAAGCACTATTACAGCCTCGCACAAGTTTGTTGCCATCATCTATAAGGGCAATTTACATTCAGTCTGCCTTTAAAGTGTTGGTTTTTTGCCTGCATACTTGCTTTATGCGAGGGGAAAGTATTGCTCCCTCTGCATCTCTGGATAATTTGCCTGCTGGAGTTTCAGCATATGCGTCCTATGAATCATTTGACGATTTTTCTGTTGAAAATGGTGCAGATGCGACTGTTGTACATGGCCAGACACATGTTTCTGCTCCTCTCATCAAGGAGTCCATTGTAAACCTATTGAATCTAGTTGAGTTAGCTTTGGGCCCTCTATTAGGAAGCCATGATGTGGAAGTACAAGAGAGCACAAAATTTGCTTGGTTTTGTTGATTTGACAAAACCAGAAGTTCTGAATTCTTCGATTCAAGAGAAAAAGGATTCAGAGGGAAAAGGAGTGGAAACTTCCAAAATCATCAAACTGATGCATTATGCCTTTTCCAAGGAGCTCGGATCTGTTTCTTTAAGTGCACAGGTGAATGTTTCTGTACCATATGGGCTAATGCTAAAGGAGAACCTCAGTGACTTGGAAATGATATGTGGTGATATTGAACCATCTTCATCAAATTCATTTTCTTTTGGAAATCCTAATGAGGAGAAGGATGGGTTGTCTTTCTCTAGCCTCCAGATTAATGAAGACTCTGAACAACCACATGAGTCCACTTCGCTGTTAGCTGTGCATCGTAAGCGCCATGGATTGTATTATCTTCCTTCAGGAAAGAGTGAGATAATTTCAAATGATTATCCTCCTGCCAATGACCCTACGGTACAGGGTGATATCAATGATAATGCTGATGATCTTGTTAAACTCACAGCGGAATCACTTGTTCCCAAGAGAAAACCGACCACAGCAAGCCTAGGCCTGTGGTGTTGAAATTGGATGAAGTGAATGAGAAACCTGTTGCAATGAAGCAGCCTGATCCTAGAGATAATTCACTCTTAGGTGCTGTTCGTGATGTTCTTTTTGGTAGTGAAGATATTCCACCCACTTCATCTCAAAGCAACCTTTCTAATTCTAGCAAGAGAAAAGGAAAGGAAAAACAACATACAGATCCTCGTGTGGAATCAAAAGAAAGTGCAGTTGGCGATGGAAATTCTAGTTCAAGAAGGAGAAAGACCATAGTCAAGGTAAAGAGAGAAGACATAGAAGTCCAAGGAAGAAAAATGACGAGGAAAGAAAAGACATTGTTCAGAAAGAAAAAAGGAACAGTAGTGGTAGGCATAAATCACGACAAAGAGCCGAGGAGCCTTTGAAAGTTCCTACACAAACGTCAGTGATTCCTGATTTCCTTTTATGGCACTAAATTTTTTTGTTAGAAACTGCTTAAGAGAAATTGGCTGATAAATCATTCCTTGTATTTTGCCTTCTTGTGTCCTCAAGGTTAGCTCTGCTGTAAATTTATACCTTCTGTTTTTATCTGGGGTTTGTGGTTCATTGAAATTTGAACACTGGGATTGTATTTGGATGTTACACATTTCGAAATTCAATTTTGAAACATTCTGGCCCTCCAGTCTTGATTTGAAAAGCCTTGTGTGTTTCAAGTGTAGGTATGGTTTTGCTTTGAGCTATTCTTTTCATTCAGTGTTACTAGGTCCCGGGATAGATATCTAATATCTTTGTGCATGCTTATCTTTGATTGATATATGTGTGCGTGTCTTTGTAATATCATCTTCATGCTCTGCATATACTAGTCTTAGATGTGGAAATCATAGCATCATTGTTTCATTATTCATTCGAAAATCCGGGCTTTACCGACTCAGTGCAACGAATAGAGTCCATGGTACATTGTGGTTGATCTAGTGCTAAAAATCTATATTTTACAGTCTCGGCGCCTATGCAGACAGGCTTTGCTCTACAATACTAACAATCTATATACGGGTTGTTATTTAGTCTTAGTGGTGTGGTTATCATCCGAATTGTCCACTCTTGAATACATGTATATGACTACACGTCATGATTTGTGATACGCTCCTCTATAATTATGTATTAAATATCTTAAATGCACTGTGTTACTATTATGCTTAATTCGATTGTGTTAGTTGCTTCATATAGTAACACCAGAGTAGTGTGTATTATTGTGCTTATTAAATCTTAGTTCGAAATTATTTTTTCTATGCACATGTCATTGGTTTTTGAATTGTAAGCTCTAACATTGACATCTTTAAAGGAGTTTCAACAGATATTTGATTCAAAGTACATACCTTTTTCTCTCTTTGGTGGGCATGTACATACCTTTTTCTCTCTTTGGTGGGCATGTTTCATCGTAGGAACCTTCTCATATGATTCAATATGTGAATTCTTGATTTATACTTCGTACTTATTTTCATACTGTTTAATTTTGGAGTTCCAATTTTGTATAAATTATTTATGTTCATATTTATATTTTAATTTTATCTGACATATGATATTTCTTCGATTTAAATAAACTACTTTGAAGTTTCAATTCATTGGTTGCTACGTTGGCTTCAATGTGCATCCGCTGGCCCATCGATATTTCAAGTCAGTTTACGGTGTTATAGTTCAGCAAATAATTTTAAAATTATTAAAAATATATCATAAATTAATTTATTATAAATTAGTGTTAGATGACATAAATTGTTGAGACTTATGGATTGTCATGTTTGTATTGTAAAAATTTAACGGTTTAACCATTATTTTTTTTACTAAAATTATATCAATTCGATGATTAGATTTAACTCATAAATAATAAAGATTAAATTTACCGAAAAAATATAAACCAAAAAAATATAAACATTAAAAGTTAAATTTATCATTATACAAAGATAAAAAGGTTTAATCAGAATCTTGTCCAATTTGTAAGAGTTTAAGAGTTGGATCCGAATCTAATTCTTCGTAATTATAGGGATTATTTTCATAAAATAAAAATTAAGTACCGAGTTAACCATGTAATTTTGAAATCTTAGAGGGTCTGTTTAGTAAAATTAGTTTAATCATTAAATTGATTACAATTATAAATAAAAAAGCCGTTAATAAAACTTGAAACTGGGTCCCGCTTTCATATGTCTATAGAACCAATCATATAACGATATATAAATAAAAATCGACAAGTTCGCGAGAAATAAAGACAAAATCGTAAAGAAATGACGAGAAAATGAATCTAACCGTTGGAGACCTAAATTTCAAATCTCTTTCTTCAAGGGATTTTTGCTTGTTTCTTCCCATTAAAGACAAAAGCTTCATCCTTCTCTTCTCTAAATACAAAACTCTCTCTTTCTCTTCGTACGCTCCCCCTCAGTGTTTGCAAGTCTCACTTCATCTTGGATTTGATCCAGAAGATTTGAGTAAGTGTAGTCTAATTTTGCTTTTCTTCTTCTGGTTTTTGATTTGGTAATTTCGAGTTGGAAATGGAAGATAATTGAAAGAACTGAACTTTCCTTCCAAGGAATTTCTTTGATATCCAGTTATAAACTGGATTAATTTTATCTCTGAAGAAAGGCTTCATTTTTTAGATGATTAGAAAGAAACTTCGATGCTATAAAGTGTGCGATTCGCTCAAATTTTGTTTCTAATTTAGTAATACTAATGAAAGTTCTTTATATAGCAATGTTGGCATTTCCGCCTCTTTAATTTCGTATTATTTTATATTTTGCTTACTTTTTCCAGCTGATTTTTATAAACCGTGTAGGATTTGAGATATTTCAAAGCGACATTGATTTTCAGCTTCATTAAATTCTAATATTTTCGGAATTTAGGTTTTCTATTTGTTTCCAAATGTTCTCTGCTTTAGTCATACTTTCTTAGATTGTAAATTTGGTAATTATTTGTTTATATTTTTACTGACTGTTCCCATTTCCGGTTCGTAATTTAGCGGACCATATTTAAGCAGCTGGATTTGATTTGTCTGGGAGAGGGTTCTGGCTGCAAAACTTTTGGTGGTTTTCAAATCTGAAAGACAGAAAGGAACTATGGAGAAGATGACAGCTAGAACTCCAGGAACCCCAGGCAATAAGATAGACAAAACACCAGTAACAACACCTGGAGGCCAAAACCAAAGGAAGAGAAGATCATTGTTACTGTAAGGTTAAGGCCTTTAAGTAAAAGGGAGCAACTGGCCAAAGATCAAGTAGCATGGGAGTGTGTCGATGATCACACCATTGTTTCTAAGCATCCTTCTCAAGAACGCACCGCTCAACCATCTTCTTTCACATTTGGTAACTTTTAACTGCATGCTACTTGCGTGTTGGCTTTAAGTTTCATGGAAATTTGATGTTTGGGGTTCTTTTATTTTGTTTGCTCAGATAAAGTGTTTGGACCTTCATGTGTAAATGAAACGGTGTATGAAGGAGTGAAGAATGTTGCTTTGTCTGCTTTGGGAGGCATAAATGGTATTTCGTTGTGTTATCTTTTCTAGCTATTACTATTTTAATGTCTGTTTATTAATTGTTTGTTCCCTTTATTGAATACATGAAATTATGTAATTCCTGGCACAGCTACTATATTTGCGTATGGCCAAACCAGCAGTGGGAAGACATACACAATGAGAGGAATAACAGAGAAGGCTGTCAATGACATCTACCAGCATATAATGAATGTGAGACTCAGCTTCCGTTGAAGCCTACTTAACTATTTTTTTCTTGTTGCCCATTGTTTGGTTTGGAATTTGAATTTTGTACAAGTAGTTGGGTGCGCTTCTTAAATGTTTTGTTCTCTATTTGAAATTGTTGCAGACACCAGAGAGAGATTTCACCATTAAAATTTCGGGATTAGAAATTTATAATGAGAATGTTCGGGACCTGTTAAATTCTGAATCTGGCCGCAATCTCAAGCTTCTAGATGATCCAGAGGTAATGGCTGTACCTAAATACCTATGCTTTCAATCCTCCTCCTGTCAATAACTAATTTGTTGTCTGATTAATCTCGGCTTGCAGAAAGGTACCATGGTTGAGAAGTTGGTGGAAGAAACAGCCAGCAATGATAAGCATCTAAGGCATCTAATAAGCATTTGTGAAGGTAATTAATGAATTAATTACTTTGAGTTAGTAGCAGACTTTTTCCCTTTCTTAAATGTGAATCTAATTTTTCTTTTGCTGGAATTTGTAGCTCAAAGACAAGTTGGAGAAACTGCCCTAAATGATTGTAGCTCAAGGTCACACCAAATAATAAGGCTGGTATGAATTAGGATTTCTGTTGGTTTTTTAGCATACTTCATTCCTAATGGAAGCTAATTCATAGATTTGTGTGGCTAACAATGTAGACAATTGAGAGTACTCTGCGTGAAAATTCTGATTGTGTGAGATCATTTGTTGCAAGCCTGGTAAGAATGATCTTATCCCTTCTATGATCTGTACACATTTTCTTTACTAGTTGCTAGATTCCTGGTCAAGGCAACATCACCAAGTCTTATCCAAATATAACCAAAAATGATGTATGAATTACTGTTTTGATGACAATATGTTGGGACCACACGTGCAGAACTTTGTGGATCTAGCTGGAAGTGAAAGAGCTTCACAAACAAATGCTGATGGTGCAAGGCTCAGGGAAGGCTGTCATATTAACCTTAGTTTGATGACTCTGACATCTGTAATCAGAAAACTCAGGTCAGAGTCTATATTAGCATACTTGTTCTGATCAACTTCAAATATAATGAAGTGGCAGAAAATAATGAAATGAACTTAAAATCAATACATATTTTAGCATTTGGTATCGGCTACATCAACACTTATTTTAAGTTCTATTATCATTTTGTTCATGACTGACTGATATCTCTTTGCAGTGTTGGAAAAAGAAGTGGTCATATACCATATAGGGATTCAAAGCTTACTCGAATATTGCAGCACTCACTAGGTGGAAATGCACGTACTGCCATTATATGTACTTTAAGTCCAGCTCTAAGTCACTTTGAACAATCTCGTAATACTCTCTTCTTCGCTACCCGGGCTAAGGAAGTGACAAATAATGCACAAGTGAATATGGTACTTATTTTTTTCATTCCTGCCATACGAGATTGACAAGGATTTCCATATGAACTGACATTATTTTTTTCTGCAAACCTTGTTAGGTTGTTTCGAATAAGCAACTTGTCAAGCATCTGCAGAAAGAAGTAGCCAGACTGGAAGCTGAGCTTCGCACCCCTGATCCTTCAAGGGAGAAAGATTTGAAAATACAACAAGTAATGACATTTCGAATAAGCTATTCGAGATCGACTTCATCTTGAGTCAATTTGTTTCATACTTTATATTGAAGCATAAGTAATTACATTTCTTGTTTTTGCTTTATAGATGGAAATGGAGATTGAAGAACTAAAGCGCCAAAGAGATCTGGCACAGTCCCAGGTGGATGAGTTACGCAAAAAACTTCAAGAAGATCAGCAGGTTCCCTCACTATTGCTTCTTATCTCTTCCATGTTCCATTCTCTTAATATTTAGACTAAGTTCGATTTTCTTTTATGTGTTTATTTTCAGATTTCTAATCCATTTGAATCATCAAATCCATCTGTGAAGAAGTGCCTTTCATACTCTGATGTGCTATCTCCAAAACTTGATGAGAAGGATCTAGGCCGTAATGATAAGACAAGAAAAACTATGTTGTTAAGGCAGTCTATGAGACAATCATCAACTGCTCCATTCACACTTATGCATGAAATTCGTAAACTTGAACACCTCCAAGAGCAGCTAGGAGAGGAAGCAAATCGTGCTTTAGAAGTACTTCAGAAAGAAGTGGCTTGTCATAGACTAGGCAATCAAGATGCAGCTGAGACAATTGCCAAGCTTCAGGCAGAAATAAGGGAGATGCAATCTGTCCGGTCAATCCCTAAGGAGGTTGAAGTTGGAACTGCTATAGCTCCTAACAAAAGTGTTGGTGCTAATCTCAAGGAAGAGATTACAAGACTTCATTCACAAGGTAGTACAATAGCTAACCTCGAGGAGCAATTAGAGAATGTTCAGAAGTCGATAGACAAACTGGTGATGTCTCTTCCAAGTAATCAAGAATCCAACTGTGAAGCAACCCCCAAAACTAAGAATCAGTCTAAAAAGAAGAAGCTGCTTCCTTTAACTTCTAGTCATGTTGCAAACCGGCAAAATTTTCTAAAGTCTCCATGCTTACCTCTATCAACAACTCAGCAAGTTGTGGAGCCTGAGAATGAAGAAAATAAACCTCCAGAAGATGTAGTCTTGAAAGAGATTAACGCTGAGTCCAAGAAAGGAACACCTGTGAAGAGTGAAGAGGGTGGAGATGTCTCATCTGGCACACCAGGATATAGACGTTCAAGTTCAGTCAACATGAAGAAAATGCAGAAGATGTTTCAAAATGCAGCTGAAGAGAATGTACGAAGTATACAAGCATATGTAACAGAATTGAAAGAGCGTGTTGCTAAACTGCAATACCAGAAGCAGCTTCTTGTTTGTCAGGTAAAATAATTGCCTTTGCTCTTACTAAATGATTTAACTTCCATTTTTTTCTTCCATTTATAGTGAATTTATTTAGTTTTTTACTTGCTTTTAGGTGCTTGAGCTGGAAGCAAATGAAGCATCCGGATACAATGTGGATGATGATGAGAGTGCAATTGAACCAGAGGAACCCCAAGTTGCATGGCATGTAACATTCAGGGAGCAAAGGCAGCAGATCATTGAGTTATGGGATGTCTGCTATGTCTCCATCATCCATAGGACACAGTTTTATCTGTTATTCAAGGGGGATCCTGCCGACCAAATATACATGGAAGTGGAGCTTAGGCGCTTAAATTGGCTGCAGCAGCATTTTGCTGAACTTGGAAATGCAAGCCCAGCAGTAACAGGAGATGAGCCCACAGTGTCATTATCATCAAGGTTCTCTCATTCATTCTCTTATGTCAGCATGCACATCTCTTGTTGCTTCCAGTCGATTACGTTATCTTACTCTGCTTGGATTTTGTCTGTTTTCTTACAGTATCAGGGTGCTGAAGCGTGAAAGGGAATTTCTCGCAAAGAGATTGACGACACGTTTGAGTTTCGATGAGAGAGACGCATTGTACATTAAATGGAACGTACCACTGGATGGAAAGCAGAGAAGGCTTCAGTTCATAAACAAGCTATGGACGGATCCTCATGATCCCAAACACATAGAGGAGAGTGCTCAGATAGTGGCAAAGCTTGTAGGGTTTTGTGAAAGTGACAACTTATCAAAGGAGATGTTTGAGCTCAATTTTGCGTTACCAGCTGATAAGAAGCCCTGGATGGTAGGGTGGAATCAAATTTCAAACCTTCTTAATTTATAAGACAAACTCTTTTTTGTTTGTAATTACTTTTCTCCTTTATGTAAATGTGAATGAATTTTGGAGTCCTTTCTCCAATGTTCTACTTCATTTTCATCCATTATGGTGCCTGGCATTTCGAGCACTCTGTCGTTGTGTATTGTTTGAGTTATTCTTTGTACTCTTCATGTTTCAACAAAGGAATTTTGGTTCATTTGGTGAAATCTTTGTCCTTTCCCCTTCCATTCCATCAGAAATGTTATGCTGGTTCTTGGCTCTGTTTTTGTTAAGGTCCATTGCAACATAGAAAGTGTCACGACCCGGTCGATCCATCAGACCATGTGGTAAGAGCATAATCTAAAATTGTCTTTTTTGATACTCATAACTCTTTCAAAATGTTGACACTGTTTCTTGTCATTCCAATCTGGAACAAAACTTTGAAAGACTTGTACGCACTGAACAACTTAAGATCATGTTATTATATGCATAGTTGTCAGAAACGAATCGGATTTTGAACCTAGAATTGTTGGTTAACTCGGTTGATTTGGTGGGATAAAATCAAAAGTTGTGCAAATGGTTGGAGGATTGCCTCCAACCGCCCCATTCAGTTCTTCCCTGGTCTAACCGATTTGATACCTATCTGATTTTTATCAAATGTCAATAGGATCTTTAAAAAAAAGAGAGTAATAATCCAACACTGATTTCCATTAAATAAGATTACTTCTGCAACAACTGGTAGAATATCTCAGATAGATCACACGGAAACAGTAAACAAAGTGGTGAAATGTGACAATGACAGAGGCTATATAAACTTAGTGCTCTTACTACAGACATCAAAACAAAGATAATCCCACACCACAGCTATAATAAAACCACTTTCCCTCTCTTCACATTCATATTGTGCAGAGAGGTGAAAACTAAAGGTTTTTCAGCACTTTGGGTAGGGAGTCCCACAGGTGGAGGCAACTTTCCTGGCATTTGGTGTGTTGACGAATTTCTTAAGGTTGGGGTTCCTAAGGTATTGGCAGAGGCAAGGCTTCTGTTCCTTGATCTTGGTGCAGCACAGCTTGGACGGTGGAGATGATGATGTTATGGCACTCACGCAAGGGCTTAGCTGCGCCGGGTTGCATGTCGCCGCCCTCGACAGCTCCGCTTCGGTCAGCAGTAGGAGCACCACCACTGCGGCCGCCGCGAACACTGCCGTGTATGGTGTCTTCATTCTTCTATTCCGGTTTGTGTTTGAGTGTAGGTGAGCTTTGTGTGTGTATGGACTCGTGATGTTTGATGCAAAGTATGGTGGAGTTCCCCTTGTAATTTATGGTAGTGGGGGGTTGGTCCAAAGGGAATTTGGGGTGGAAATTAGTGGCAATTTTCATGTGTAATTTATAAGGAATTGTGAAATGTACAATATATATATATTTTAGTTTGGGCCCACTTGTATGATTAATTCGGTGGGGTTTACTAAATGAATAAATTCACACATGTACAAATTAAAACTTTTAATTATCGGTTCATACAGTAAAATATAAAATAAAATTTTATATTTTGATAATGTAAATAAAATATATTATTGAGAGTTTCATTTTATAATATTTTTTATAATATTTAAGTATAAAAATTAGACACCAATTCCATCAGTTTTGACTCGATTTGAATTTATAAGGTTGAGAAATTTAAAAAAATAAATAAATTTGAGTTTAGAGTGAAAACCCCCTACTTAATTCGGTCCGAATCTTTTATAAATTTAGAAATAATTTTAATAATATTTTTCTCTCAATATTTTTTTAGTTAGGTCATTATTTTATTTAATAAAAATATAATATATCTATATATCTATGTCTAGTCGGATGCAAATTTTTACTCGAAAAACCAATCAAATTTTAAGTCGGTGATAGATAGATGAGTAGAATGTCATAATTAGATTCAAGTCCATTAAAATCTGGTCCGATGTAACCTAATTGATCCATATTCATCTCGAACGGTATTTAAATTAAATTAATTGATTAATATATATACAAACTCCTAAGATGTGAGATTTAAGCATGCTACTCGATCTAATGATTTCAACCCACTTTAACAAAGAAAACATTTCGAGAAGTAAGTTTCTTTTTTATCTTCTTTTAATTGGACGAATATTTATTTATTGTGATAAGTGATAAAAGAGTTTAATATTCTTTAAAATAAAAACTTAAATTTTTACTATAAAAAATGATTTGATTTCTCATTAAAAATTATGATCCGATTTAATTTAAATATAATTGATGCATCAAGAGGTATGCAAATTAAGTGTGCTACTAGTGCTTGCTAAGCCTCTTTAAAGTAACCAACACGATTCTTCAAAGGTCACAACAGCCAGCAAAGATCTCTAAGGATAGTCTACAACAAGCTGACAGAATCAAGATTAAACATCAACAGTGTTAAATTAATGAAATATAAATTTCGTTAAATATTTAAATTTAAAATTTAGGAAGACAAATCTTAATTTATCTAATATTTAAGCATATAAAGATCTATATTATTATCGAACAATAAAATTTCACGTGAGACGGATAGGTGGTAAATCTATATATAATTTAAAGTAAGCATGTGTTTATCTTAAATTTCGAATTTTTTATATTAAATTTATGTTTTATCGAATATACCCACCTTAAAATTTTATGTGTCCGCTCTATACGAAGAATTTATATTATTAATACATATGTGTTCATCTTAAAAAAATATTTTTATATCCGCCACTTATACGGATCGTTCCTATCTCCTTTTACTTTGATTCTTGTTTATCTACTGTTGTATTCAAAGAGACTTAATTTTTTTTAAAATGAAATTATCATTTGTTTCAAAAAAATATAAATAAAATTTAAAGTTATTAAAAAAATGTATAAAAACATTTTAAATGTTGGGTATAATTATTGATATTCAATATATTAACCGACTAATCCAGTTTTTTTCATTCGCAAACATTAGGTTTGAACTCCTAATCTTACTTAAAAGATCTTATGCATCATCTCATTAGACCAACTGATTGTCAGTAAACATTTTAAATTTTAAATATATGATAATAATTTATTTTTAAATAATTCTTTTATAAAAGAGTTTATGGTTTAAGATTGGGATGGTGATATGCATAGGAAAGATTTTGTACAAAATGGTGTGGACATATTGAAAAACACTTATAGTTTAGCTAGAAACTCTTTTCAGTAAAAAGTTGGACGGCGATGGGCACCGAAATTTGAGGTTTCCCCCTCCTAGATGTTCCATGTGTTGTAAGCTCACATGTCCAGCGAAATTTGAGGACTGGGGACAATTGGTTTTTCAGTTGATTGAATTTATAAGTATTATTTTATTAATTAAATTTTATTTAAAAAAAATTAAGTCGAGTTTATAGAATTTAACTCAAATCAAATTATATATATTAGTCTAAAGTTTTATTTAAATTTAAGTATAATTATTTATAATGTTATGGTGTTGATTGATTTTAATTTAAATGATTTTATTTAATAATATAAAAGATATATATATATATATACACACACATTTATATATTCATATTCAGATACCTTCTAAAATAATAAAATATATTTATAATGTTATATTTTTAAGAACACATTTTGTGGATAAAATATTGACACGAGTATAGAGGAGTTAATGAATTCATAGAAAGAATAAGTTTGTAAAGAGTTGTAGTTAGAAGATTAAATTAAACTAAATTGAAAAAAAATATGAATTGAAGTTATAAAAGTATTCTAAGTGATTGAGAAGTACGTGCTTCAAATTTAATCAAAATAAACTTAAAATGAATGAATAAGAAAATCAATGATTAAATCATAACATGATCAAATTATTTAGGTAAAGACCAAAACGACATCTTTTGATCAAACTTTATAAACTCAAATTGAACTCGGAATTCGAATAAAAAATCGAAGTTACCTCAAATAACTCAAAATTAAAAAATTAATTTAAAAAAAATCAAATTGAGTTTGACTAATCCATAAATATAATCATAATTTTAATTGACATATTAATTATTAATTAATTAATTATTTATCATGTGGGGCATAGAAATAAAGGAGTTTTACAATAAGTAGGCATGTGAATTAAGAGTGGTAATTAATAAGCATGCTCTTAATTGATTAATTGATTAATTTCTTTTTGCCTAACTTTACATTATTTTCCAAAATCTAATGGTATGTGCTATCGGGCTTATTCATGATGATTATTGGCATGAGCCCATCAACTCTAATGCTATGAGTAAGTCCTCATTGCTAATATTTACCACAATAATTACTTTTTATCTTACTTTTCTTTTTCCATTTTACTACAAGGAAAAACGCTTTGGTGGTCCATCAAATAATTTATTGAATGGATTTAGGCATTATATATGTTAATTAATATATTATTAATTTATAATAATAATAACAGTTCCATTCACATTTTCAATATATATATATATATATATATATATATATAGTAAAAAAGTTTAGGTCATGAATGACTTGCTCAGTTTAGGGCCAGTGCATATCTAATACCTAATTGGATTTACATAGGAATTTACAGATTGTCCACCAAGAGTGACAGTGGTAAGATTCAAACTTGACCTTACAAGTTTAAATTCTTTAATCCCAACCACTTCTACCAACACTCTTTGACACATTTTCAATATTTTAAACAAAATATTATAATGTATTATAATTTATAAAATATTTCATAAAAATATAATCATTGGATGAATCTAAATCAAATTGAAATTAAAATTTTATATATTAACATTATTTTTTCTTCAGTTCTAATTATTCGTTTACATTTAATGATTATATTTTTTACAAAATTAAATAGTTTTATATCTAGAGAATAAATGATAAACATATATTTATAATTTAATTTAACTTTTTGAGTTTATAAACAAAACTTGAATTAGAAAAACCATTCTTCAATTTCAGCTCATAGATTAAATATGCCGACAAAGGATTAGGTGTTTAAACAAAGTCATTTTCAAAGTAAAAACTTGGTTAATTTCTCGTTAGTCCCCAACAACAACAACAACAAAATCCAATTCCCATATGCAATGGGGTAAGGGGGAAATAGGGTAGTAGGCTGCCCCCAACGTCAGGTTGAGAGTAGCTTCCGTGGAAGACCTCCGGCAGTCAGAAAATTAAAAATATAGATAAATTGCAAAGCATGTATAAATAAATACATAAATACATAGTTGAACAGTATTCATATGCAGTCATAAATATCATTAATATTATATGCGCGTTTGAAATGGGAAGTAATCCCTGCAAAAAAATCCCTGCGAAAAAATCTCTGCAAATAGACAGAAACGTAAGACCCGACTAAATTTAAAAGTGAAGAGAATATTACACAGAAGTCCACGATAGCAAGCCCAGTTCTAAGCCTTCATAAATACCAATAACAGAAACGTATAAAAAGTAGACTTATTGCCCGTCCAGCTCAGTTGGTAGAGCGCAAGGCTCTTAACCTTGTGGTCGTGGGATCGAGTCCCTTGGTGGGCAATTCATAATTCTGACTGCCGGAGGTCTTTCACGGAAGCTGCTCTCAACCCGTTGGGGGTAGCCTACTATCTTACCTCCCCCTCACCCCATTACATATTAGAATAGGGTCAACTAATTTATAATTTAAGAACAATACATCAATTAATAGTGGAATTTTAAAGTTTAATAAGCATCAGTTGGATTAGGAATAAAATTTTAAATTTTAAAATTTAAGAGTTAAAAATGACCGAATTAGAATATAAAATAAAAATAATTAGCTGACCCTATTCCCATATGTAACGGGATGAGGGGAGGTAAGATAGTAAACTACCCCCAACACCAGGTTGAGAGCAGCTTACGTAAAATAAAATCCTCTATAATTTATTTATTGTATGAGGACTAATAACAAAATTTGACCTAAAAGCAAAGTTTGCCGCTTGAAATAGTAACTTGGGCCTCTAATTTCACCTTTAATCTTCATGGCTGCCTTGTATAGCTCGAGATTTGCTAGTTTTTCAATGGTGTCTGCAATGATTACCCCACTTTTGGCAAACCCTATCTTAAAACTTTTTTTACAAAGTACAATTATAATTATATTTATAATTAATATATGTAAACGAAAATTAAAATGAATTATTATAGTATATTATTATATTGATAATATAAATATATGTGAATTTTGAATTAAAATGTTGGAACTTTGACATTAGCCATGTGGCCATTTTCTATTGCAGTTTTGGTTTGGTATAAATTATGGTGAAACGAAAGTGTTAAAATCAATATGATTGGATTCTTTGTGAAAAAAAAGAAAATGATTATGTTCACTATGTATCCCGTTTTTATAAGGGTCGAAACCATTTATTATTATTATTACTATTATTATTATTTATTTATTTATTTTATTTTACAAATTACAAGTGACCCAATGACCCAATCAAAGCAAGCCCCAACAATAAGCCTAACAGCAGAACTAATTAAATAAAAAACCCTAAGCCCAACTTTTAGGGCTTATTTTAAAACCCTAGAGAGCTACCTGTTGCCACCGTCAGAGAAGAAAATAGCTACCACCGGAGCCACGTCGCACCGATGTCACTGTCGGTACCATTGTTGCTGATCGATCGTCCTTAATTACTCAGCATCACCATCTCACATCAACAGTGAGAAAAGATGAAATCAGTTAAACAAAATAAAAAATAATCAAATCTAGCACCAAATCTAGACCTAACCCCAAAAAATCAGGAAGTATTAAAAACTTAGATTTTCCTTCATCAAATGGGGAAGATACCCTATTTTAAGGAGGGAACCAGATAAAAAAATGATTCGAACGGAGGAGATATCCGAAACAAAAGAAAAGGGGGAGTTTTTCAGATAAGAAAAAAGGGGAGAGCATATTCAAATAGAATTCGAAGAAGAAAAAAGGAAAAAGAAACCTATTGAGGAGAGAATCGGGAAAGAGAGAGAAATTAGTTTGAAAAAGAACTAAAGAAAAGGGAGAACGATCGAGTTTATCGTCGGGTAAAGAAATAAGACAAAGGGGCGACTTTGGTCCTTTACCGTCATTTAGAGTGGTCGGAGAGAGCTTTGTTCTCTCTCAGTTGAAAGAAATAAGAGAGAGGGGAGAGGAAAAACATAAACGACGAAGGAGAGGAGGAAAAAAAATAAGGCTACGGTTTCTTAAATTCCTTTTAAAATGACGTTGTTTCAAGGTCTAGGGCATCCATGCTTTGTTCTTGTGGGTTAATCACTAAAGGATCCCTCTTATTTTAATATTAATGCATTTTAGTCATTTGAGGTTTTTACATTTATGAATATTGCTTCTTTATTTTTCCCATGTTTCATTTTGGTCTTATTAGCTTATTAATCATGCTTATGTTTCTTTTAATTTTTGGTGTGTTATTTTAAATACTTTTATTTTAGTCCTAAATATTTATGGTTTATTTCCATTTCCTATTATTTGTATGTTATGTTATTTACGTTTAAATTCTTATCCTTGCCATGTTTGATATTTTACCTCTAAAGTTTCTGTTTCTTTTTATTTATTTAATCATAAGATTGTACATTTGATTTGTATACTATTTTATAAAATTATTATATTATTTATATTTATATGATATTCATATATATATATATAATTGTTGCATGTTGTGAGTAATATAAAATTATACGCAAATAATGTGCAAGTATACATAATCGCTCAAACAATGAAGTGATGAGTGAGTATCGTCTCCACAGGGATTGGAGGAAATTAAAAAGTTTAATCAAAACAAAACACTACTCTATCTAAGTATAGTTAGTAATGGTATGCACTAATGAGAGATATCAAGGCAATAAATATTGGTGGGGATGGAATAATGGAATGATATGGCAGCAAATGGTGATGTCGAGGCAAAATGGATGTAAATGTCATCGCAAAATATATTGTGTGTAGTGAAATAAAGTGAAAATATAAAGGTAAAACAAAAGATAAAAAATAGATAGAATGAAATGACTTGATAATCCTCACACAACAAGCTACTACGAGAATGAATAATAGGAGTCACCAAGAAACTTAAGTTTAACCTCTCAAGATGATTGCGTTTCTATGTTTTACTTGCTCGACAGAGTTTACTAAAAGTACCCTATGCTATCTCTAGTCAAGGGACTCGGTAGGTTGAGAATACCATGGAAATACCTATTGGCGTTAGCAGGTACTGGGATCCCATCAGTCTAACAGAATATGTAACGTCAATACCATTCAATATTTGTACTAACATCTACCCTCTCGACCGAGCACTATTCCTTTTAGTCGATTGAAATCCTAGCCTTGTTTAAAGATAGATTAGGCTTAGTTACTACATGAAACCCATTGTTTATGTCGATCCTCCTTAGTTTCTCTCGAACACTAAAGATGAGTTACTTAGTTTCTCTCGAACACTAAGTATTTTCCTAAGGAATGTCTACTCTCATAGATCCTACAACGTTAAGACATTAAGCTCCATAAAAAACAAATAAAAGCATAGAAAAAGAACAATCATCCATTGAAATAAAAACTTAAACATCCATCGTGAACTCCCACCAAATAAAGCTAGTTCATGGTGGGGTTCGAATCATCCATGAAATAATTCATAAAAATCATTCATTCCTTTCAACCCAAATAAAATGACAAATAACAACAAAGGGAAAGGAGTAAAAATCCTTTGACGTGCACTACCGGAGCTCTCATCGACCACCACGAATCGCTTCAGCTTGCTAGCTCCTCTCGGACGCCTAGCTCGCCACTCCTTAGAGCTTGTTCATGGAAAAACACCACTAGAAAAATAAAGGGAAAAGAACAGTGAAGAAGATGAAGGAAATAGAGAATTTTGGGCTGGAGTGTCTCTCCTCTTTTCTCTTTCCTATGTGGTGTCTTTTTATAATAAAAATATCTAAGGGTATTCTTGGGTTTTTGTAATCAAAATATCCATTATATCCCTAAAGTCATCTCTTGTACGTGAAGTCTATCCTCACAGGTTGCAGTGGTCCTCAGCAGGTGGTTATAACCATCAGACACGTTCTTTGCCAGCTTTCATTTTGTTAAAAATATATTTTTGTCATTTTTTGCGTTAGAAATGCCAAGACATTTCTATCTGCTTTATCAACGTGTGATGTCACAGCATTCCTTCCCAGCTCACCCTTTTGCTTGTTATTTCCTTCACATCACTAAAAACCACACCTTCCTCTCATACAACACCTTAACAAAATAAAATAGCATATCCACCACAAATACAACTATATGCAGCTACATGCATATAAAATGACCTAAATGAACCTTTAAAAAATAATAAATTAAGTGAAAAAGGCCTTAAAAGTAGCCTTTTTACGGAGTTATCACACCCCAAACTTAAGCTATTTCTTGTCCTCAAGCAATGAATAACAACTAACACAAATAAAATATCATGGCAATTTTCAATAACAAGACAATCAAGACAAAAATCGAACTTCAACCCTAAAAAAATTGGCTTCAACATGCTTGACTGATAACTCCATAAAAAACTCTATTTCTAGTCTTTTTACTTAAGTTATTTCTCATCTAAACAAAGTGTTCATACCATATTAGTCGCATTTAGTTTCATTTAGGTTATAATTGCATGTGGTGGATAAGTTTTGCCTAGGCAATATTTATTTGGTTTGATTGATGCTGCTTAGGAGATCAGGCTTGTGTGGATTGTGTGTGTAGGAAATTAACTAAGAAGGAACATTTCAGTATTGACAATGTATTTCGCAAGGGCCAGTGGAACACAGAAGACAAAGACAGTGAGGAGTAGATTTATCTCGCCAAGACAATGTTTATCTTGCAAGTCTGAAGAAGATCTGATGAATTGCTTATGTCACATGCAAGCTGTACGACTACCCTCACGTGCAACCAAGCCCCCAAGATTCTGATAACAACTAGCCACCTTTTCTTTTTTAGTATGGACAAGAAAACACGGGTATTTAGGGAATCTTTAATTATGCAAAATCCTAGGAGATATCCTTTTATAAATACTTAGTCATAGCTGCCAAAAAGAGGAAGCAAAGGAAGCAAGAAGAGCTTTAACTAAAGCGTGGAGTGAGCAACTGTAATGCTTTTCCACCGTTCTCCCACCCGACCATCCTTGGTGTCCTCCGTAGCCAGGCTATAGTAGAGCGGCAGTCTCGAGAGAGACTGGCCGCCAGGGCAGACGCGGTGTTGGTCAGAGATGTCACGACAGAGCCCTCTGTTTGGGAGTCGTTCTTCATTTTTTCTTAATTTCTTTACTTTACTTTGGGGTTGTATTAAACGATGATAACTTTGGATGACTTCTTAACAACACCATGTACTGCTTTACTTGGTGTTAGTATTTGTTTTGCCAAAACAATTATTTTATGTTCTATGAATGACGCATTATGATTTTGCTCATGACTGTTTTGTTCATTATTTAAATATTTTTCCTTGACACTGTGTTGAAACAATCCAACAATCAAAATTAAAAACAATCCAAAGTCATTCAAAATGTTGAAACAATAAACTCCATGTTCTATTTCAAAGTACTAAAGCATGACAAATAATCAAGCATCCATAGAAGGATCGGGAGGAGGAAAATGAGCTCGCATAGCGGCCATCTCGTGCGAGAGTGCATTAATGCGTTCATTCATAAAAGCGTTGTTCGCGCGCATCTCCCGGAGAATCTCCAATTGTTGAGCTCCCATTTTGGATAAATGAAACTCTATAGAAGTGAAGCGAGAATCCATGGATGCATACCGAAAATCAAATGTCTCCATAAATGAATGAAAGTATGGAGGCATTTGATCTTCTGGTCGTGCTTGTTCCTTTGGTGGAGCTTGTTCCTCATGCTGTTCTTGCTCATTGTTGGAGTCATCGGCTTCTGGAGGTTGTTCATGAATACGAACCCAAATACCAGTCTCTTCATTGAACTTCCATCCCGATTTGGTTAAAGAGAAGAGGTTCATTTGGTTTTTGAGGGGAAAGGAAGCATCAAGACCAACTCTAAGCCCAACATTTTTAAACAGATTACTAAGAATACAATCGTAAACTAAAGAAGAACATAATTTTTTATTGGGAACAAGATTTACGGTTTCGACAAGTTCAGAAAAGATAATATGTGGAAGGTTGATTTTAAGATTATTTTGGACACAATGTAGCCAAAATAAATCCATGGCTCGGAGAGTAGAGTAACGACCTCGGATGGTCTAAACCACCAAGAGATCATGAGATGAAGAAAACGGTCGTGAAGATCTACCACACTTGCACTATCCCTTCATTTATACTAAGATCCTACCATCAGTTTTTCATTGTCTAACCCTTCATTATCTAATCCTAATACTTTGGCTATGTATTTCGGGTCAAGATGAAAGAATCGTCCTAGAAGATAGGATCGAATTCCTATGGTAAAGGGTTTCTTCCAGTTTTGAATGCAAACGACATTAGAGTAGAAGATACGAACGAGTTGATGGTAGACTATTGGTTCAAGCTCAAAAAGTTTGTCAAATTTCCACTCTTGAAGAGTAGGAAGATGTCGAAAATTGATGTCTAACATGGCTTGAAGAGACGTGATGCGTTCTTCCCGGATTTTGTAGGACTCAAAGTATTGACAAAACCTAAAGTAGAGATTTTGTCTACGACTGGGTTCATTGAAGCAAGAATTGCGAATGGTCATGTTTGGATCATTGGGATTAGGATTAGGAATTTGTTGGATAGGTGGAGGATTTGAAGGTGAGTTTGGAGGTTGGCTAGAACGACTACAGGAAGGTCTAGAACGTTTGTGAGACATGATTTAAGGTAATCGGAATGGAAAGAATAACCTGCAATTTTAAAACACATGTATGCAATTTAATCAATCCCAAAACTCAATTGAGTCCTTAATATCTCAAGGTTCTCTAAACCAATCCTAATGGGCAAAGTTTTTGAAAACTATTGGAAAATAAAGTTTTGAAAATCAATATACGTATAGTTTTCATGCTAATAACATAATTAAATCAAAACACAACAATTTGAATTGTTTTTAATAATTTCGAAAATTTTCAAATTTTTGAAAATTCTTGTGTTTTTGATGAAATTAGTTGTAGAATCTAGTTTCTAATCACTAAACAATCAATACCCGATCTAAAGTTTAACCTAAAACTAATTAAAACTAGTTCTATATTCAAAATTGATGAAATAGAAGTTTTAGAAAAATACCTTGAAGAATTTCAGATTTGAGTGAGATTAGATGAAGTTTGCACGTTTTTGATGATTTCAACAGGTTTAGGAGATGATATTTGAAGAGAATTCCGATTAAAAACGTTGTTTTTGATGAAGTATGGAGATAGGGTGAGAGTAGAGAGGAAAAACGACTAAGAGAGAAGAAGAGAGGGTTTGAGAGTTTGGGGTGTTCTGCCCGTGTTAAAAACCAGAACCCCAGGGGGTATCGATTCCCCTATAGGGGGAATCAATTCCCCTTCAAAGGGGGAATTAGTTCCCCTTCAAGGGGGTATCGATTCTCTCTGTACCAAAACTGATAAAATCTGATTTTAAACACTCAAAATGCTAAATTAATTTTCTCTAATGGTATTGGAAACTCATATATTGAAAATTAATCATGTTCAATCTATCAAATTAATCTTTAATTTACATTTGAACATAAAATTAATTTTCACCAAGAATTATAAACTCCCCCTAAAAGCAATGAATGCAATCAAAAATTACTATAAGCATTTTTCATTTATTTTTAAAAGTGCTAAAATTATTTTAAGCACTAAGTGAAGAGAGGTTAGTTAAACCTAATTCTCTCCTAAGTGTCCAAAAATGTTCCTTGTCTAAAGGCTTTGTAAAGATATCCGCTAATTGATGCAAAGTATCAACAAATTCTAGAACTACATCTTCCTTAGTGACATGGTCTCTAATGAAGTGATGTCTTATTTCAATGTGCTTAGTTCTAGAGTGTTGGATGGGATTTTTAGTGAGACAAATATCACTAGTATTGTCACACTTGATAGGAATGGTACGTACTTCAATTCCATAATCAAAAAGTTGTTGTTTCATCCATAAAACTTGTGCACAACAACTACCAGTTGAAATGTATTCGACTTCAGTGGTAGATAATGCAACACAATTTTATTTCTTTGAAAACCAAGAAATCAGCATATTTCCAAGGAATTGGCAAGTACCGGAGGTGCTTTTCCTATCTAATTTGCATCCTCCATAATCCGCATCAGAAAAGGTATGCAAGCTAAAGCTAGAGTCTCTAGGATAACAAAGTCCTAAACTAGGAGTGTCCTTAAGGTATCTAAAGATTCTCTTAATAGGTAGTAAATGTGATTCCTTAGGGCATGATTGAAATCTAGCACATAAGCAAACACTAAACAAAATGTCTGGTCTACTTGCAGTTAGATAGAGCAAAGAACCAATCATTGAACTATATAATTTAACATCCACACATTTACCTCCTTCATCCAAGTCAAGCTTTGTAGAAGAGCTTATTGGAGTGTCATGAGGTTTCCCATTTTCCAGTCCAAACTTTTTGAGCATATCTTTGACGTATTTAGCTTGATTGATGAAGATGCCATCTTTTCTTTGCTTGATTTGGAGTCCCAAGAAAAATGAGAGCTCCCCCATCATGCTCATCTCGAATTTGCTTTGCATTGGCTTAGAAAATTCTTGGCAAAGAACATCATTAGTAGAACCAAATATTATATCATCAATATAAATTTGAACTACTAATAAATCTTTACCTTTATGCTTTAAAAACAATGTAGTGTAAACCTTCTCTTTTGAAAAACCTTTTTCAATTAAAAAGTTTGACAATCTTTCATACAAAGCTCTAGGAGCTTATTTTAAACCATAAAGAGTTTTTGTCAATTTAAGAACAAGATCCAAAAATTTTGAATCTTCAAAACCTAGAGGTTGTTCCACATACACTTCTTCTTTAATAAAACCATTTAAAATTGCACTTTTAATATCCATTTGATATAATTTAAATTCATGAAAATATGCAAATGCTAATAACATTCTAATTGATTCCATCCTAGCTATGGGAGCGTATGTTTCATCATTGTCTATGCCCTCTTCTTGAGTATACCCTTGAGCAACAAGTCTAGCCTTGTTTCTCACTATATTACCCTCTCATCAAGCTTATACCTAAATACCCATCTAGTACCTACAGTAGATTTATTACTAGGCCTTTCAACTAATGTCCATACTTTAATTCTCTCAAATTGATTTAACTCTTCTTACATAGCCATAATCCAATGCTCATCATTTAATGCTTCTTTAATATTCTTAGGCTCTATGTATGAGATAAATGCAACATAATTACAAATATTTCTAAGAGAAGATCAAATTGTTACCCCTTTGGATGGATCACCTATGATTTCACCATCCTTGACATAGTTGTACTCTATTGGGTAAGATACTTCTCTTTCTTCAATGGTTAGATTCTCGAGAGGATCATGAGTTTCCTCATCTTTCGTTTCTTCCTTTGATGATGGTTCTCCAACGTCATGTCTAACGTTATTTGTATTTATAATACCTACATCATCATTCAAACAAGAATCCTTCATCGGAAGGAGATTATCATCGAAAACAACATGTATAGACTCTTCTACAACTAAAGTTCTTTTATTAAATACTCGATAAGCTTTAGAACTTAAGGAATAACCTAGAAAAATTCCTTCATCACTTTTAGCATCAAATTTGCCAAGATTGTCTTTACCGTTGTTTAAAACAAAATATTTACATACAAAATGATGAAAATAACTAATGTTAGGCTTTTTATTTTTAAAAAGTTCATATGGAGTTTTCTTCAAAATAGGCCTAATCATTACTTGATTAATAACATAACAAGCAGTATTTGTGGCTTCCGCCCAAAAATATTTTGGCAAATTGTTTTCACAAAGCAGGGTTCTAGTCATTTCTTCTAAATTTCAATTTTTCCTTTCAACAACTCCATTTTGTTGAGGGGTTCTAGGTGCTGAAAAATTATAACTAATACCATTAGAATTACAAAATTCAGTAAATCCAAGATTTTCAAATTCAGTTCCATGATCACTCCTAACACTAGTTATAGAGTAACCTTTTTCATTTTGGATTACTTTTGAAAACGTGATGAATTTTTCTAATGCTTCATCTTTAGTACTTAAGAATAGAACCCAAGTATATCTAGAATAGTCATATACCAAGACAAATGCATATTGTTTTCCACCCAAGCTAGTAGTTCTAGATGGCCCAAAAAGATCTAAATGGATCAATTGCAATACTCTACTAGTTGATACATCATTAATGTATTTAAAAGAAACTCGCTTTTGTTTTCCTTTAGCACAAGCATCACAGATTTTATCATTATCAAATTTTAGTTTAGGCAGCCCTCGAACCAATTCTCCTTGAACTAACCGTTGCAAAACACTCATACTAGCATGTCTTAGTCTCCTATGCCATAACCAACTATCATGCTCATCCTTAGCAAATATGCATAAATTAGTCATTTCTATAGAGTCTAAATGACATTGTATATGTTTCCTATTCTATGATCAACAAGCATAATCCGATTATATGCAATGTCAATAACTTTACAACCATTAGTTTCAAATATGACATTGAATCCTTTATCACAAAATTGACTAATGCTCAAAAGATTATACTTTAATCCATTCACATATAAAACATTTCTAATTTGTATGGAAGAGGTATTACCTATTGTACCTATACCTTCGATGTAACCTTTTGAATTATCACCAAAAGCCGCTTCTCCTCCATTTTGGCATTAAGTTCTATGAACTGGCTTTTGTCTCCGGTCATGTCTTGAGCATCCACTATCAAGGTACCATGATTTGAATTTGTTTCTCGTGTCTTGTAGCAATGCTCATTTTCCTATAAACATAGATTAATTTCTAATTTTTGGTACCCAAATTCTTTTGGGTCCATATTCATTAGTTTCCAAAATCGTAGTCCCCTTAGGTATCCATTTATGTAGGATATCTTTATCTTTAGTAGTAATGAGTCCTTTAGGAACCCATATACTTCTAAGGATTTTTCCATTAGAGGTTCTTCGGGGACCTCTATGATTGTAGTTTTTAAAACTTTTTCTAACAAAGTTGGATTTTGAATTTTCTCCATTTTGAAAACGTTTTGTTCCAACTTTATCAAAAGAAGCTTTAAGATCATCAATTTTCTTTTGATGATCATCATTGACCTTTGAAAGTAAATTTTGAAAATCTAAATTTTCTTTTCAAACTCTTCTAATTTGATTTGCAAATCACTAATTTTACTTTCAAAATCATTGTTGGTCTTGGATATGAACTTATTTTCATTTTTCAATTTTGAAACATCATTTTTATATTTTAAAAACAATTACTCATAATATGAAGCCAACCCATTATATTCCTCTAATAACTCATCATAAGATAAATCTTCTAATTCAAATGAGTTAGAGGTTACCTTAGAATCTTCCCCGAATGCCATCAAGCACAAGTTTGCTACTTCTTGTTCCTCTTCATCGAAACCTTCTTCATCGCTCCATGTAGCCACATGAGCCTTGTGCTTATTCTTTGATTGACCCTTTCTCTTCAATTATGGGCAATCATATTTGACATGCCCCGGCTTTTTGCATTCATAGCAAATGATAGGGTCTTCTCTTTTGGTTCATTTTTGAGGCATTCATTCGTTTGAATTTTCTTCCTCGATAAGGTCTCATCATTTTTCTGAACCGTTTGGCAAAAATGCCATTTCCTCATCATCGTCATCTTCATCACTATCATCTTTTGTGGATTTGAGAGCAACTTCAATGTTTTTCTTCTTCTCCTTTATTTTGGTATCTCGTCAATCTTATCGAGGTCCACCTCATCTTCAAGCATCATTTCATGAGTGAGGAGGGAACCGATTAGCTCTTCAGAGTTAAGGACTTTAGGTTCTTAGCCTCGATGATTGCAATCTTCTTGGATTGCCACAATTTTGGAAATGAGTAAACTAACTTCCTCATAAGCTTTTCATTTGGAATGATCTCTCCATATGATTTGAGACCATTGACAATCGTTGAGAATCTATCCGTCATAGCTTTGATATCTTCATTTGGTTTCATCCTGAAATTTTCATAGCTATGTGTTAGAAGACTAATTTTAGATTCTTTTACCTCGTCGGTGCCTTCATGAGTGACTTGTAGTTTATCCCATATTTCTTTGGCAGTTGTAAAAGATGAAATCTTCCATATTCATCTAGTCCAAGAGCACAAAATATGATATGATGGCTTTGGAGTTGAGTTGGAACATTCGTGTCTCTCCTTCACTCCACAATCTTGGATGAGTGAGAGGCTTGATATATCCGTCTTCTACAACGTTCCATGCTCCCATGTCACTTGCTTGAATGAAATACATCATCATATTATTCTAATAGACATAGTTATCTCCATTGAAGAAATGAGGCTTGTTGACGGACATCGAATCGAGATCGAAGTCGGAGTTTGAAGCACCGACCATTGATGACTTGAAAATCGATGTAACTCTTCCCGAATCGATTCAAGAGATGATTAAACCTTCAAATGAGTGAGGCTCTGATACCAATTGTTGAGTTAATCGATCGATGGAGTTGGCCAAGAGGGGGATTGGCAAATAAAAATTTTGGTGGAAGCTTTGCATAAAATTGAAAAGATTTGCACAACGATTTTGAGTGGCTCGACTTTCTCAACCAAAGTCTACGTCCACTACCTTAGCTATCCACACTAAGGATTTTCCATAAATTCACTAATTTGTCTTTCTTTTGAGGAGAAAGAGTAACCTTACAAATCCCTAAAGAATTATACCCCAAATTCTTGAGAACACTCTCTCCCAAAGAGAATAATACAAATTTTGCAAACTTACAAGAAAATCCTCACAAGGCAAGATGTTTGCACAATTCTAGAATAAAGAAAGAACACTCAAGAATAATACAATTGGCACAATAAATGTTCTTGAAAGCAAAAATGAATATTGAATGAAATAGGCTTAAAAATGCTCAAACTTGAGGTTTGATGCTTTCTCTTTGATTCTCTCTTGATTCTTGTTGATTGTTGTTTCTTGTTGTTGATCAATGGCTTCTAAGCTTGTTTAAATACACCTTCAAATGATTCTGAACGTTGGGGATGATTAGTGGAGTCAATAGAGCCATTTTAGTGTGAAATCAATTAATAAAATAGCTTGGAGCGTGGGGGGAATTGGTACCCCCTCATAGGGAATCGGTTCCTTAAGTGTAAAATTCAAATATTTCGACCGTTGAACAGGGGGAATTGGTTCCCTCCGAGTATTATATTTTTCTCGGAGCCAAACCATTCAGGGAGAAATCAGTACCCCTTGGGGGGGAATCGGTTCCCTCTGGACATTCTGGAATTTTTGGCTTTGAAATGGTTCAAAATACTTTGTAAAATTATTTTGAAATTATTTTAAGATTAAAACTTAATTTTACACTTGAGTAAGCATTAAAAATGATATTTGAAAGATTTGGAGTAATATTTTGATATTCGAATAATTATATCGAATATACTTAGAAAATCTTTTGGAAAATCTTAAAATTCATTTATCTTAATTTTGTTATATCGAAATATCAAAATGTTTTTAACACATTGTAAGAGCTTCGAGATATTTCCTGAGGTCTAGGTGAAACACGTATTGAAATTGTAAGAGCTTTGAAAGATTGCCGTTTGTCTAGACATTGATTCTTAGATCGAGAGAATTAAGATAGATCTACGTGAACAATGGAATGGATCCAGAATGATGATGTTCTAACCTGCCTACCTTAGAGATAAGAAGAGGGTTTTAATATACTAAAAGGGATACACGCTAGAGTAGGATAAAAAACTATTATAGTTTACACTGAGAGGTATTGCTACAACAACAGTCTGACAAACCAAGTGTTGTAGTTAACGCTGAGTAGTATTGACATAACAACCGTCTAAGAATACTCAGTAATCCTGTCGGGCAACTTAAGCATATCATAACAAATCATTCCAGACTTAAAATAATTTCTTGTCATAGCAAAAAACTAACATGAGTGCTATGTGAAAAGTCTAAATATGTGAGGTTATTTTGAATATATTTGAATCAACGCTTGTCTTTGCCTTGTTTATTTTAATTCAATAGTTTTGCATATTTACTTTACCTCGACCAAACTTTTCTATAACCATACTTTACAATATTTTCTTGCTTTATTTTGTTTAATCTATTACTAATAGTTTTCTAGTTTGACTAGATTTCAGGAACTAGCTCGTGAAACTAGTTGTAGTTGTGGTGAAATATCAAAAGTCCAACTATTCCCTGAGGAGACGATAACTCACTTACCCTTTATTACTTGATTCAACCGTGCATACTTGCATATATTTTCTTTCCTTAGCATATACATTTCCAAGCAATCATGTTTTTGGCACCGTTATCGGGGATTGGCAACTGATGAAATTTTTAAAATTTTGCCATAACAATTTTTTCTTGTCACCTTTCACTTAGTTAGTTTAACTCGTTTAATTATTATTTATTTACTTTGAAGGTTTTTATTGTTTCATGACCATGAGATCTGCTGGTAAATCATTAAAGCCATTTGATCATGAAATTGAACAATCTTTCAGAGAAAGGCGACGTAACTAACGAGGAAGGCAATATATGAACCAACTACAGTTTCAAGGCAACAACAATATGGGAGATTAGGCAAATCCTGACGTAGCACCAAATAATTTTGCTCGAGAAGTTACAAGACCATTAGCAATACGAGACCACTTGAACTTAATTCTTGGTGATCTCAATCCAAGCATCATGGAGAATGAAATACATGCAACCCATTTTGAGCTTAAACTGATTATGTTTAACATGATAAACTCATCGGTCAATTTGGTGGCTCGCCTAATGAGGATGCTAGACAACTTATCTGTGCCTTTATCGAAGTGTGCGATTCATTCCAGCAACAAGGAGTGCATAAAGATGTGCTAAAGCTTAAACTTTCCCTTATTACCTACGCGATAGAGCGAGAACTTGGCTCAGTGGAGTTCCTTCGGGCTTATTGGAATCTTAGGCGATATATGTAAAAGTTTCTTACTTTGATACAATCCACCCAATATGAACACACAACTACATAATGACATTGCAATTTTTCACCAAGGAGACGATGAATCCATGTACGAGTGTTGGGATATATATAAAAGTATGATTCGTAAGTGTGTAAACCATAAATTTTATGACTAGACTCAAGTCGTGAAGTTTTACAATGGAGTTAATGAGCCTACTCGAATTATGTTGGATGCCTCAGCAAATGGTAATTTGCTTGATAAATCACCCAAGGAAGCCTTCGATATCCTCAATAGGATAGTAAATAATGACTATCAATTCCCGACTACAGGGCTGGGAACCGGTAGAAAAGTGTCTGGAGCATATGAAATTGAGGGTAAGGATTCAGTAGCTGCTTAAATTTATGCCATAACTAATATGTTGGAAAACTTGCAGCGTCCTAATGAGGTGAGAGACGTTAAAGCAACCATTAATGCATGTATTTTCTGTCACGACAACCATCATGAGAGTGAATGTCAAGAAAACTAGGAGTCCATCAATTTTGTGGGTAACTATAACTGAAACAATAACAACCCTACTCAAATACATATAATCCTGGATGACGACAACATCTGAATTTTTCATGGGGTAATCAAGGGAAAAACAACAACAATTAGGCAGGAATCTATAACAGGTCATAACAGATTAATTCAGAACATCAAAATTTTTAGAATCAGTATCAGCAGATGCCCTGGCAACACACTAAGGTACAACTTCTTCCTCTAATACAAACTCTAATTCTAATTCCTTGAAAGCTTCACTGCAAGAATTTATGGCCTCGACAAAAGATTTCATGGCTTCAACAAAACTTTGATGCACAAGCACTCATCAACAATAAAAAACCAAGGTAATTTGTTGCAAAGTCAAGCAGCTCTTTTACAAAGCCATAGTTCATTCTTGAGAGCATTGGAAAACCAAGTGGGTCAAATCACCACGACATTACATTCACACCTACAAGGAAGTCTCCCTAGTGATACAGAAGTCATTAAACATAATGGAAAGGAGCAGTGTACTTACACTGAGGAGTGGTACCCAGATTAACCAGAATGACAAGTTTGGGGGACGAAATCGAAGATTCTAGCCAATGTATTACACAACCTGAGGATCGAGCTAAAACTGTTGAACATAAGGGATTGCCTGAAGAGAAGGAAAATGATGAATATTCAGAAGCTCGTCAAACAGATAATGGGAAACTTATAGCCAAGGCCAGAGTTTCCTCACCACTTATAACAGATGACATAAGACCTCTACATCCTTTCCTCAACGATTGAAGAAACATAATGACGAAATCCAATTCAATAAATTTTTTGATGTTCTGGATCAGTTGTATATCAATGTACCTTACTTGAAGCCATCGAGCAGATGCCTTCCTATGAAAAGTTTCTAAAAGACATTGTCACAAAAAAGAGGAAGATATAAAATGTTATCTTGACAAAAGAAATATGCTCTGCATTAAGCAAACTCCCACCAAAGCAAAAAGATCCTGGCAATTTTGTGATACCATGTTCAATCGGTGACAACTTTGTAGGACGAGCTCTTGTTGACTTAAGTTCAAGCGTAAATTTGATGCCAAAGTCCATATTTTAAAACTAGAAATGTGTAACGCCTTCCCAACCACAATTATCTTACAGTTAGCTGATCGATCTTATGTTTTTCTGAGGGAAGAATTGAAGATGTCATTGTAAAGGTGGATAAATTTTATTTCCAGTTGATTTCTTAATATTAGATTGTGAAGCCGATGAAAATTCACCCATCATTCTTAGATTACCCTTTTTGGCCACTGGTTGCGAGAAGGGAGAGTTCACGATGTGGGTAAGAGATCAAAGCGTTACAATCAATGTCTTCAACTCCATGAGATATATGGATGATTCAGAAGAATGCCAATGCATTAAAGACATGGAATCAATGGAGGAAGAGGAAACATAAAATCTTGTCCAAAACAAAATTTTACAAATCAATGAATACAACACTCTGTGCTAAGACTTGATTTCTCTGATGCATGAACACTAAAATTGTGGCCCATGCGAAAAATTATTAGAAGAGGATTTTGATACTTTGTGCCTCGGCAACAAACTTTTGAATAAAGCAATTGACGGATTCCGTGACAATGACACCAAAGCATAATATGGAGGTAAATCAGAGGAACAATCTAGCTTCCTTCATGCCAGACCAAGTATGAAATTCGAGCCTTTAGATTTCAATGAAGTTAGTCCCCCAAAATCATCATTACAACATGCATTAATATTGAAACTTAAAACTTTGCCATCGCGTTTGAAATACGCTTATTTAGGTAGTAATGAGACTTTACCGATGATAATTTCTTCCAGTCTAACCTCCGAATAGGAGAACAATTTGTTAAATGTTTTGTTGCAACACAAAAAAGCTCTCGGGTAGACCATGATAGACTTTAAGGGAGTCAACCCTATCATATGCATGCATAAAATCAACTTAGAAGATAATCATAGCAATTCGGTGGAACCACAAAGAAGACTCAACCCGATTATGAATAAAGTAGTAATGAAGGAAATCATAAAATGGTTGGATGCTGAAGTAATTTATCCAATATCCGATAGCTCATGGGTCAGTCCGATATAGTGCATGCCAAAGAAAGGTGGTGTGACTGTGGTTAAGAATGAAAATAATGAGCTTTTAACTACGAGAACAACCACGGGCTAGTGAATATGTATGAACTATAGGAAGCTAAATAGACCCACAAAGAAAGACCATTTTCCCTTCATTTTATTGATCAAATGCTTGATAGGCTAGCAGGAAAAGAATTTTACTGCTTCCTTAATGGATATTCAGGATACAATCAGATAGCTATAGCATCGGAGGATTAAGAGAAGACTACTTTCACATGTCTATACGTTACCTATGCTTTTAAATAATGCTGTTTGGGCTATGTAATGCTCCAACAACCTTTCAGAGATGTATGATGGCCATTTTTTCGGATATGGTGGAAGATTGCATGGAAATTTTTATGGACGACTTCTCAGTCTCGGGCGACAACTTCAACCAATTCCTCGGTAATTTATCTAAAGTGTTGAAGTGATGTGAAGAAACCAACTTAATATTGAATTGGGAGAAATGTCATTTTATGGTAACCCAGGGAATAGTATTGGGACACAAGATTTCTTATCAAGGCATTGAAGTCGATAGAGCCAAGGTGGAAATAATTGAGAATCTACCTTCACCCACCAATGTGAAAGGCATAAGTAATTTTCTTGGACATGCATACTCTTATAGGTAGTTCATAAATGATTTTTCTCACATCTCAAAACCCTTGTGTCTTTTTCTTCAACAAAATCAATCATTTGTGTTTAATGATGCCTGTTTAAATGCTTTTACAGATTTGAAGAAAAACTTTCATCGGCACCAATCGTTGTTCCACCAGACTGAATGCACCTTTTGAGCTCATGTGTGATGCTAGTGACTATGCAGTTGGGGCAGTGCTAGGACAACAAAAAAGTAAACTCTTTCATGTTATCTACTATTCTAGTCGTACTCTTAATGATGCATAAATAAGTTATACCACAACTGAAAAGGAACTTTTTGCAGTAATATTTGTATTCGATAAGTTTAGGCCATATCTCATAGGAACTAAAGTCATTTGCATACGGATCACTAGACCATTAAATATTTAATCAATAAAAAAGATGCAAAGCCTAGGCTCATCTGATGGATATTATTACTACAAGAGTTCGATTTAGAGGTGAATGATAGGAAGAGTACTGAAAACCAAGTAGCAGATAATCTTTCTAGACTGGAAAACAAAAACATTTGTCATGACATAAGGGACATCCAGGAGGATTTCCCTAATGAGAAAATATTATTTGTCAAGGTTGTGCTATATTATGTTGACATGGTCAACTTTCTTGTTAGTGGTATTATACCTCCAGATATATCTAGCCAAGGCCAAAAAATTTAGACATGATATGTGACACTATTACTGGGATGAACTATTCATGTTCAAGCAATGTGGCGACCAAATAATCAGGATATGTGTCCCAGAAGAAGAACACATAGAAATTCTACTTCACTGCCACTCATCATCATATGAAGGACATTTCAGTGGAATGAGGACAACGATGAAGGTTCTTCAATTCGGGTTTTATTGGCCCAACTTGTTCAAATATGCACACGAATTCTACAAGTTGTGTGATAGATGCCAACACACAGGGAACATATTGAAGAGACATGAGATGCCATGTCAAAACATTCTGGAGGTTGAACATTTTGACGTGTTTCCCACATCTTTTGGTGACCTATACATTCTCTTGGCAGTGGACTATGTGTCCAAGTGGGTAGAATCCATCTCAACACCTAAGAATGATTCTAAGACCGTGCTAAAATTCTTGTACAAGAACATATTCACGCATTTTGGAACACCGTGAGCTATTATCAGTGATGAAGGCACACACTTTGACAACAAATTAATTGCCAAGGCGCTGAAAAGATACGGAGTACGACATCGAATAAGCATAAAATATCACCCCCAGATCAATGGACAGGCTGAAGTCTCTAACAGGGAAATCAAATAGATCCTTGAGAAAGTGGTCAACCTAAGCCGAAAATAATGGTCTCAAAATCTAGATGAAACATAATGGGCCTATCGTACAACATTCAAGACACCGCTAGGAATGTCCCCTTTCAAACTAGTATACGGTAAGGAGTGACATTTTCATGTGGAACTTGAACATAAAGCATATTGGGACATCAAGAAATTGAAAATGGATGCTCAGCTTGTTGGAGAAAGAAAACTCTTGGAACTTAACGAAATGGATGAATTCAAAGCTCACACTTATGAAAATGCCCGCCTATAAAAAAGAGAAAAACAAAACGATAGCATGATAGAAAAATTTTACCAAGGAAATTTTATTTTGGACAACAAGTGTTACTCTATAATTCACGACTAAAATTGTTTCCAAGCAAGCTAAAATCCAGATGGTCAGGACCGTTCATCGTACACCAAGTCTATAGCAACGGAGCAATAGAAATCAAGAACCAAGATGATGGATCCATCTTCAAGGTGAATGGTCAGAGAATAAAGGAATACAAAGGAGCACCAGTCATGCACGATAAACCGACATCAACACACACGATACCCAAGATTTTTCTTTACTTACCTAAACAATTTTCGTTACATAGGCAACAAAAATCTGAATTTTGTATGTAAATAAATTAAGGTATTTTATGCACTAGTTATTTGTTTTATTTTATTTCTGTTTTTATTTCTTTTTGGCATGCAATGTACACGTGGCAGCATAGGGTGAGAACTCACGCATGGGAGGAAGAAAAACCCTAATATAAATAGTTTTGGTGGTAATTGTGAAGAGAAAAGATATATTTCCCCACTTTATGTCAAATCAAATATTTCGTCATTAATACCATATCTTTTTCCACCTCACTTTGACCATTTTGCCTTAAATAAACCACCCATTATCTTCCCTAAAAAACCAACTTACACTCCATCTTCCTCATCGTTTACACAATTTATTTTCCTTCAAAATTTTTTCTTAAATATTTTCCCCTCAATGCCACCGCAAAACACCCTGTACAAACAAAAATCATGGCCAAATCAAATAAAAATCTAGCCTAGCATCAGGATTTGAGTGTTTTTAAACTGCTGAAGCTGAAGCATGGTTCAAAAACCTCAAAAAATGAAAAGTATATTTGGAGGATGGTTTTGTTTTTCCAGTAGAAAGTGATGAGCCATTCAAACCAGAAGTAATGGATGTGGTTAGAAAGCATAAACGGGAGAAATTTGCTCGACATCCTAAGGTTGTGGCACCGACAATGGTTCGTGAATTTTATGCACATCTTGGAGACCCATCTCAACATTCTGTCTATGTGAGAGGGAAACTCATTCATTTTTCCCCATTAGCCCTCAACTACTATTTTAAGTTGGGTAAGATGGAAGATCAACACAAGAAATTTATGGCTGAGGCAGATCAAGAAACCTACGACGGAGTCCTTGATGACCCTGCTTCGGATGGCCAAATTTAAAGCTAACAAGCCAATGCACAAATGAGTAGATCACCGAGCCCTCAAGCTGGTGGTAAAGCTATGGAACCACTTCCTAAAGGGCAAGTTGATGCCAACCTCACACAACACAACCGTATTAGTGAAGAGGTTAATGCTGCTGCACTCGATTATTTATGAACGAAAGATCGACGTAGGAGAAATCATCTTCGAGCAAATCCATGACTGCGCAAAGAGGAACAGAGGTAATCTTCTTTTTAATAACCTGATAACTACTTTGTGTAGCAAGAAAAAATCCCGATAAACCATTCGAGGACTTTATCAAGTCAAAGGAAGGAATAACCAAGAAGAAAGTGCCAGAACTCATGAGCTTCGATGATAATACCCCACATGAGGGCCTGAAAAGAGGAGCCAAATCTGTTTTCACAGCCATAATAGCAGTCGTGGTCACATATACGTGAGAAGCACGTGAGAAGATCGAGCGCATGGAAAGTTACATGGAGATTTTCTTTGGTTATGTCAAGGCGAGGGATGCACAATTCAATGCCTTTTTCAAGGAGATGCTTCCAATCACTAATGAAGATCTGCTGCCCTTTCCTAATGAAATTCTAAACACACTGTAGGCGACAATACAATCAATGCATCGGCACAAAATACTCCCCCAGAGTTCCATGCAGATGTCCCTCTACTTGCCACTCATGTCTTTCCTGTACTTGAAGAAGGCCACGGCAAAACAGATGAATATATGAGCTCCTTCTTCTCTTTCTCTGAAAGCACTCAGGAAATTTCACCTGAATTCTTTTTCGATGATGATTTCATTCCAGTCCCCGGTTAGCCCGAAAACGAGCAAGTAACTGAACAGTCCCCTGTTTGTTACTCAACACCAGTTCCCGAACTAGATCAAAGCTAGACTCCAGCAACACCTACACAACTCACCTATGCTGAAGAACAACAAACACCAGCACGCGCCCCAAGCACTAAGCGACGCATTAAGTGAATAACATGTCATGTCCTTCATCCCTCTCCCTCGTATATTCCATCAGAAGATACAAGATCCGAGATTCCCTCCTCCAAAATGACGCAGATCATACGCGTACAGTCAAGTTGCCCCACCATAGTAAGTTCATATTCTTTTTTTATATTTTCATTTGTATTTAGTTTCATGTAGTTTTATTTTTCATGCATTGAGGACAATGCATCCCTCAAGTTTGGGGGAGGTATTGCGTCTCACACTTTGTTAATAGAAAATGATGATAATTGTTTAAAATTTTGGTTGTCATGATATAAGTATGTCAAGTCTATTGTTTGTAATAAATTGAGGATGCCTGATGATGAAAACATAATCTAATTGCCTAGGCCAGAATTATTAGACTAGACTATCGAAAGGAGAGAATCGACCTTAGGCTTGATTCTTTGCAAGCTGATAAACACGATTGTATGTTGTCCCTATTTAAGGTGATTAGTAAATTATTAGGAAAGAACTCTCTGCATGACGAGACATCTAAGAATTGTTAGGCTCAAGTTGAACTTTTTAGGGCTGAAACTTTGTAGAATAAAAGGGACACTCCTCTATCTAATGGCTAACCGAAAAACTCCATAAAAAATTAAGGGTTGCCTAGGCATATGAGTGAATAAAGTAATCACAAGATGACTCTACTCGACTAGCTTGGGGTAGAAGGTATGCTCCATTTCACCTAGAGTGTAGAAGGGTAGGTGTGATGAGCTGACTCCCCATAAAAATGAAATGAATAAATAGAGTGGAAACTGTGCTTGACAAATAATTTGACGCCTTGATAAAATAGAAGTACTTACTTGAAGTTTTCTAATTATGTTAATGCATAGACTAATTACAATCATGCACACACACTAGAAAAGAATCCTGACTCAGGAAAGTACTTGAATTATATGACAGTTAAGCATGTTGAGTCTAAACTTTTTATTGAGGGCTGGAATTTTAAAGCACATGATTTTCTTAATATTACTTTGCCATGACAATTCTAATTTTTTTCTTTAACTATTATCATTGCTTGAGGATAATCAATAACTTAAGTTTGGGGGTGTGATAACTCCATAAAAAGACTCTATTTCTAGTCATTTTACTTAAGTTATTGCTCGTCTAAACAAAGTGTTCATAGCATATTAGTCGCATTTAGGTTATAATTGCATGTGGTGGATAAGTTTTGCATAGGCACGATTAATTTGGTTTGACTGATGCTGCTGAGGAGAAAAGGCTTGTGTGGATTTTATGTGTGCAAGAAAATAACTAAGGAGGAACATTTCAGTTGTGACAATGTATTTCGCAAGGGCCAGTGGAACACAGAAGATAAAGACAGTGAAGAGAATATTTATCTAGCCAAGGCAAGGTTTATCTTGTAATTCTGAAGCGGACCTGACGAATTGCTTATGTCACATGTCAACTGTACGACTACCCTCATGTGCAACCAACCCCCAAGATTCTGACATCAGCCAGTCAATATTCTTTTTTAGCCTAGATAAGAAAACACGGGTATTTAGGGAATCTTTAATTATATGAAACCCTAAGAGATCTCCCTTTATAAATACCAGTCATTGCCGCCAAAAGAGGAGGCAAATAAATCAAGAAGAGCTTTAAATGAAGTGTGGAGTGATAAACTACAATGCTTATCCACCATTCTCCCACCCAACCATCCTTGGTGTCCTCCATAGCCAGACAATAGCATAGCGGCGGTCATGCCTTGAGAGAGGTTGGCCGCCAGGGTAGACGCGGCGCTGGTCAGAGATGTCACAACAGAGTCCCCTGTTTGGGAGTCGTTCTTCCTTTGTTCTTAAATTTTTACTTTACTTTGGGGTTGTATTAAATGATGATAACTTTCGATGACTTCTTGATAACACCATGAACTATTTACTTGGTGTTAGTGTTTGATTTGCCAAAAAATTGTTTTATGTTCTATGAATGACATATTATGATTTTGCTCATGATTGTTTTGTTCATTGTTTAAATATTTTGCCTTGAAACTGTAAGTGCTTCGAGAGATTTCCTGGGGTCTGGGTGAATCACGTCTTTACATTTAAGAGCTTTGATAGATTACGATTTGTCTAGACATTGATTCTTAGATTCGAGAGAATTAAGATAGATATACATGAACAATGGAATGGATCCGAGATGATGATGTTCTAACTTACCTACCTTAGAGATAAGGAGAGGGTTTCAATCGAATAAAAGGATAGATGCTATAGTAAGATAGACAACGATTATAGTTCACATTGAGAGGTATTGCTACAACAACAGTCTGACAAACCAAGGGTTAACATTGAGTAGTATTGCCATAACAACCGTCTAAGAATACTTAGTAATCCTGACGGGCAGCTTAATATCATAACAAATCATTCCAGACTTAGAATAATTACTTGTCATAGCAAAAGACTAACATGAGTGCTCTGTGAAAAGTCTGAATATGTGAGGTTGTTTTGAATATATTTGAATCAACGCTTGTCTTTGCCTTGTTTATTTTAATTTGATAGTTTTTCATATTTACTTTGCCTCGACCAAAATTTTCTATAACCATACTTTATAATATTTTCTTTCTTTATTTTGTTTAATCTATTACTAATAGTTTTCTAGTTTGACAAGATTTTAAGAACTAGCTCGTGACAACTAGTTCTAGTTATGGTGAAATATCAAAAGTCCTACCAATCCCTAAGGAGACGATAACTCACTTACCCTTTATTACTTGATTCCACTGTGTTCTTGCACAAATTTTCTTACCTTAGCATATACATTTCCAAGCGATCATAGACATATCAAGAAACAAAGTGCTTTTCCCTAGGTCAAGATTCTTTGTGGTTGTGTGTGTGAATGATTGTATCTAATCTATACTTAACAAATTTAATCAATTTCTAATTAAACTCCCTTGTTTTGTCTTGGCATTTACTTATTCATTAAGCACATTTATACTCCTTTTTTTCATACTGCTATGAGGGGAGTCAACCCATCACCTACATCCCACACTCTAGGTGAAAAGGAGTATACCTTCCACCCCAAGCTAGTCAAGTAGAGTCATCTCGTGATTGCTTTCATTCACTCATACGCACATGACTGCCATTTATTAAAGAAAAGTCTAGGCACTACCACGACAAAGAGGAGTATACCTCTATAGCTATGCCAAATAATTTATTCATAATTTATACATCAGAGAGTTCTCATTGATTTATCATTCCAACATAGTTCTAAATTTTAATACCAAGGCTAACTAGAGTTCTTTCATAAAAATTTCCTCAATTCCTTAAGTATAGAGGACATATAATCGTGTAAGAATAATTCATAAAGCATCAAACCC
Organism: Hibiscus syriacus; assembly: GCF_006381635.1. Classification (NCBI taxonomy): domain Eukaryota; kingdom Viridiplantae; phylum Streptophyta; class Magnoliopsida; order Malvales; family Malvaceae; genus Hibiscus; species Hibiscus syriacus. Next base: position 45,137 of record NW_024063367.1, on the reverse strand, counting down.
TGATTCAGTTATATCATTCTCAATAATCATTTACATTCAATTTCTAGCCTAAAAAGTTCATCATCATCGGGTATCACCAAAACATTTTGTCTAATTGTCCTACCATTTACTAATGTCATGGCATAATATCATGCTAACACTATCATGCAAATGTTCTACAAAGAACACTACCTCTCTCAAACTTAAGGGAAATAGTGTCCTCAATGTTTAAGACAACTAATTACTTACTTAAACTAAATGCAATGTTATGAAATGCAAAATGAATGCAAAGGGAGGTACCTCAATTTTTATAGTGGTGGCGGTATTGCAGTTGAAGTGCTGGTAGCTCCTCGTTTTGTTCTCTTTCAGAGGGGTACAGGTGGGCAAAATTAACACACCCTGCCAAGGTCTTAGTACGACGACTTATCAGGTGGGTGGATGGAGGTGCAGGTATAACAACTGGACTAGGGGTTGATTCGGTTAGCGCCACAGGAGAATCTGGAGTAGGGGACTGGTGGGCATGATTTGGGATTGGCTCAACAACAAGATGGTCAACATCATCAGGCTTAGTGTATACTTCAACATCAAATACCGACAGAATTTCATCTAGGAAACCCAGGAAATTTTGTTCGATGTGGGGAATCATCTCTTGAAACATAGATTCCATCACAACATCCCTGTGCTTAACATAACCAAAGAAATTTCTTATATCACAATGTAAATCATGCAAATGAGTATGTGTATACTGGAAATCTTCTTCGAGAGCAAGAAGCAGTCTTTCATCTGCATTGGATGGTTTTTTCATCTCCAGACTCTTAATTTGCAGTTGATTTATACTTATGGTTATCCAAACCCAAAATAAATGGAAACCGGGCTTTTGTTATGTCTAAGACACCATAAAAAACTACATCAAAGCTACTCTCACTAACCTTTTTCTTATGACATAATGTTGTAATACGATTTGGAAAGACCAATGCACTAGCTTGCACTAGCTTTCTTACTTAAGCAATCATGCACTTGTTTAACTATTATTTTACGCACATCAATAGAATGTGTAACCATAATAGAGTGTAAAATCATTAATCGTGGGAGGGTTACCGTTGTGTTATGGGCGGTCGACATGAGTTTATGCTTCATAAAATGGTTCCACCATTTTTCTCATGGTTAAAGACGTTCCCTATTAATGGAGTAATGATTGGTTTTCGACCATTTCAAGAGGTTTTCAAAAAACAAAAATCCTACAAGAATCCGTCATAAGTAACACTGTCGTTATCTCTCTCAAAGTTTGCATGTTGATATTCAACACCCTGCAAATGAAAATAGGATTAATGGAAGACGATGTGAAATGAATATATTTACCTCGGACAAAAACGGAATGTTGATTAGGTTTGGAAATATTGGAATAAAACTCCTTCACTAAAGAAGCATTAACGAGACCGGGGTGACTTCCAAACTTGTTCCATTTTAATGGCTCAATAATGTCCATCACATTGGGCCCAAAGCCACCATCTTGATCATTAGTGAAAACGAACCCTAACTTAAATAAAAGCTTATGGTTTTTAAAATTTTGAAATAATTTCTTTGATGCATCGTCAACAAACTATTGAGGAATGGTAGTTTCAGCCTTCGAGGGTTTTGTGCGCACCATTCTTGTATCGATTTGAGAGTGAAAAAAAGAAAAAAAGGTGAGAGCTTTTCTTTCTTGAAAAGTTTCTTCTATGGAGTAAAATGGTAGGAGAAAAATATGAAAAGGAAAAGTTAAAAGAAATAATGGGAGAGATGGAGTGAGTGGACCGTTAAAAGAAAATGAGTGGATGGGGGTAAATGGGAAGGTGGGAAAAATAAAAAGTAATCTGTAAAAATTAATGTGATGTGAAAGGACAATGGAGAGGGAAAAATAAAAAAGGAAATAAAATAAAAGAAAGGAATAAAGTAAAAAGAATATTTTCCCCCTTAATTGTTTTTGTATTTTCCTCCCTTGATAACCTCTCCTTTGTACAAGCTCAGTACTAGTGGTTCCCTGTAGTACAAAACAAACTGTAATTATCCAGGAAAAATAAATAAAAATAAAAATAAAGATGATAATAAAAATAAATTCATTATTTATACACAATCAATGGAATTCAATGTCGTGCCATTGAATTTTGGTTTACTGGGAAAACACACTCAAGTGTCGTGCAGATAAAACACTAACATGTCGCACAAAGGTGTAGCTCTGTTGTAAGCTTTCAGACATTTACCATTGTCTTTAAAGTTTGTCCCATCATCTACATTTTTGACATCAACTGTTCTATGGGGATAAACATGATGCACTTCAAATGGTTCTGACCATCCAGATTTGAGCTTTCCAGGGAAAAACTTAAGTCTGGAATTGTAAAGTAATACTTGTTAGCCAACATGAAAATGCCATGGCATCAGTTTTTGGTCGTACAACTTTTTAGTATTTTTTCTTTATATCCTGGCATTATCATATGCTTGTGCTCTATACTCTTCCATCCCATTGAGTTCCAGCAATTTTTTCTCCCAAACTAAATGAGCATCAAAATTTAACTTCTTAATGACCCATTATGCTTTATGTTCTAGCTCGACAGGGAGGTGACAGGTCTTCCCATACGCCAACTTGAAGGGTGACATACCCAAAGGAGTTTTGAAAGATGTTCTATATTCCCAGAGTGCCTTATCTAAGTTCGGTGACCAATCCTTCAGCCTTGAGTTCACCAGTTTCTCCAATATCTGCTTTATCTCACTGTTGGATATTTCAGCTTGGTTATTCATCTGTGGATGGTATGCCGTGATAATCTTGTGACAAACTCCATATCTCCTCAATGCCTTAGAAATTAACTTGTTATCAAAGTGGGTTCCCTCATCACTAATGATGGCTCGTGGTACTCAAAACCGAGTGAAGATATATTTATGCAAAACCTTAAGAACAATTTTGGAATCATTCTTTGATGTTGCACTTGACTCCACCCACTTGGAAACGTAATCCACAACAAGCAAGATGTAAAGATCACCACCAGAAGATGAGAATGGTCCCATGAAATCAATGCCCCAAACGTCAAACAACTCAATTTCCAAAATGCCTTGTAGTGGCATTTTATGTTGCCTGTATATGTTCCCAGTGCATTAGCATCCATCACATGACTTGTAAAATGCCTGAACATCATTGAAAAGAGTTAGCCTGTAACACCCTCAACCCATTTCTGACCCGGATCCGAGTCCGAGGTGTCACATTGACTTTTTAAAACCTTTACATGTATGTAATAATTAAAAATTTTCCTTAATATTAAATAAAACATCATATTCTTCCAATATAAAATGGTTTACAAAACTTATCAGAGCTTATAAATATAATTCAAAACATTTATCTTACATTCCAACTACAATTCCAAATAATCAAATACATATTAATAAAAGACTTTCTGATCTGATAATCAGGAAGGAGAAGCTGACCTGTCTTGATGCGTCTATCATTGCTCTTTGCTCCTCTAAGCTTCTCGAAACCTACGTGTGAAACACTCACATGCTAAATCTATGACTTAGTGAGGCATTAAACTTATAAGAGAAACTCTAACTATTTAAACATGCATGAACATATCATCTCATGATGCCGCACAAAACAATATAACATTAAATATAATGTAATGTATACATATACATATCAAACATTGTTTCAATCACAATCTTTATTATCATTTATATCTTATAATCATATCCTCTTATACCTAACCTTTTTAATCAACATATGCTTCATTTAACCAAGCAATGCACCCATCATCATATAAATCATATAATACAATTCATAGCACAGAAACATATACAACATATGTTATCTCTTTATTAGCCCATGTACACATGTGAGAACTGTAGATATGTGAGTATATTGAGATTGTGCACTATGTTGTCACCACAGCTCGTAGGGGGTTCCACTAGGGGCATATGAATTTATCCCGAAGGACCACTATGAAATATCCCGAAAGACCACGTAGAACCTCGACTCTTGGCATGCCAACTATACCTCTAGCCCTCATGACATATAACATGGGCATTATTATTTATCATTTCACATATTCATATAAACATATCACATTTCATATAAGCTCATAGCTTCGTTCACATATACATGTAATCATGTAGTTTCTTTTTACATAGTTCATGTCAATTCTCATATTCATAAGTCACATGGTTCAGATCACTTTGCATGGTCTCACACATATATTTTTCATATAACTCGTATCATATGATTCATATCTTATTCTTATTTCATCATATGTATCATCTATGTTTATTCACTTAATCTCTTATGTTCATAGATATCATAAAATTTCTTTAACTTATAGTTTAAATCACATGTTCAATCTCTTTCAATAATTTATTTAATATTCTTATATTATCATTTAGGTTAACTCTACTTATTTTATTTCACTTAAAATCTAATTCATATAATTGATACCTTATCAGCATACCATTACCTATACCCATTGCACATGAAATCACATGTAACACCTATGATTATATCCATGTATTCATACATATATAATAATCATATCACCCATATTAACATTCATAAAATCATGCAATCAAATATTAGAAATAGACTCATCATGAGTCTTTTTCCATAGACATCATGTTCCAATGCATATGCACTCACCTGGCCTCACTATTCAATATTGATCTCTTATCGCTTCTTGATAGCCATTACTTGACACTTTGTCCGGATATTGCTTTCGATTGATATCTACACAATCACACGTATCATATACATATCAGCATTTCACTTGTCATACTCTAATCTTTCATTTCTTAAACTAAAAGAAAGATGATTTCCATTTTCCTTTATAAGTGTATCGGTACACACTATAGTGTATCGGTATATTCCTTAACGTGTGTATCGATACACAAATTACATTCAAAGTTTTTCTTGTTAAAGGGGGTATCGATACACTCCTGGATGTATCGGTACACTTTGAACATCTTCCGAGATTTTACTCTTGATGTATCGGTGCCTATTGAATGTGTACCGATACACTCTTGCCCAAAAATCAATTTTAAGCACGAAAATCACCTCAAATCCTCTCAAACAATTCATGATTCATCCCCTATCATATTCTTAACTCACATAAACATACTTAAACTCATTAATATCCATTCATCACATTTTAAACCTCAAAATCCTATCCACCACATGGAATTTAAGAATTAAACTCAATTTTCAACATGTTCTAATTTAAATCTAATGCTTTATACTTATTAATCCTTCTTATGACAAGTCAAAAATCTCATCAAAACTCTAAAAACCAAGCCATATCAAAATTCATCTTAAAACTCATTTTACAAATCACATCCTAATTCACCCATCTTATTGTTTTAAGCGTATATAAGCTTTCCTTAAGCTTATATAACACACAATTACTCTAATCCAACATATAAATTCAAGGAATTAACAAGCTGAAATCAACTTACCTTTGTGGCTAGAGCAACATGAGGAAAAAGGAAAAAAGAAGAAATGATTCTGGAAAACTCTCATCTCTTTTCACGTGTAAAACTCTTATTAAAGGGAATAAAAATATCTTTTAAACTAAAATTACCATAATGTCCTTCACTCTTTCCATAATTATAATTTAATCCAATACTGAAATATTGCTAATTAATTCCTTGAACTTTTCAATTTTCTTAAATTGATCCCTAAATTTTAAAAGTTCTCATTTTGGCCACTGACCCGGATTCCAGGATGTTACAAATCTCCCATTCTTTTAAGAAAATTCGTCCTTGAATTTTCATTGCACACATTGATAAGAACATATCTTCTAAGGTTCTCATATTACCTCTTTAATTTAATTTTTCATTTCTTTAGTTCTTCAACTACCTTTTTCCCTTATATAGTCATCTACTGTCACTTATCATATAAACAATAATCAATACTCTCAATCCATTTCTGTCTTTTCTCTTCTTCAATTCTGCATTTTCCTTTGACCTTCTAAAATCCATATAATGTCACTCATCATGTAGACAGTAACATCCATTTTCATCACTCAACATCATAAATCCATCTCTAATTACCTTATAACATTAACCAAACTCTTATTCCATCATCATTTGACCAAGAACATAACCTTAAATCTTCTTCAAAAGTGATTAAACATATACTTTACAGAATCAAATAATCTTTTCACATTACCTTGCACATTTTCTTACTTCTATATTGAACTTATCATCTACACTTCCCTAAACCTTTATCATATCTGATCCTTTAAGCTCAATCCTTTTATAGTCAAGATCTCCTTATACACAACTAAATCATATCTTTCACCCGTGTTTTCATACTCTTTTCATATCACTTATATTTATTCCTGATTATCAATCTCTATTACATCTTCATAACTCTTATAATCCTTATGAACTGCCCAAAATCTTGTTCTCATAGCAAATCCTTATCTTTTTTTACATACTCAGAATATCCTACCAAAACCAAATCCACATCATACTCGATTAACTCAGTCTTATATCTTTTCCAAATCTTACATCTATATGACCTTTATTATTATAGCTAATCAATAATAACTGTTCAATATAGTGCTCAAGCCTTAATCAACCAATCATATACATCTGACCTTTATAAATCCATATACTGTTACTCATTATATAGATAGAAAAATCCAATCCTTACTTCTCAATATCACAACTCAATTGATTTCTTTTCTTATTCTCTAATTGCTTCACCACATAAACTCAACCTTTACTCATTTCTTAATCCTTGTATGTACTATAATACACGTGATCTTTTCATATTACTTTACCCACTTTTCTTATTTCTATATCAAACTTATAATCAATACTTCTTATATAACCCTTGTCATATATGATTCTATAAACTCTATCATTTCCTTTCCTTATTCCATTATTTTCCATAAATCAAATATCCTTATAACATTAGTCATATATTTTCTTTCATACTCCCTTACTCTTTTCATATTACCCTACACTTTTCTATCAATCCTTAATTTCCCTTAAACATAAGAATCCTTATCTCATTCACTACATCACATTCATATGATCAAATATACAACCGTATCTAGATCCACTTCATCTTTGGTTATCTTATCCTGACAATATCTTAAAATCTTATAATTGCAATACATTTTTCATCACGTAATCTTGTAGCCAACGCTAACTCTTTCCATTTAAAATACAACCCTTATCATATCCAAACTCTTGCTTATACGCAATACTATCTCTTTGTTTCAATTTCATAACTCTGGTTTCATTTATCTTATAAACTTGTCAGTGATTCACTTATTCTTGAACTCTTCTATAAATTCTAACCACATCATTAGATCTTTTAACTTTCTTATGGTGACACTTGTTCACCATATTCTATCTTATCTACGAAATAACAAAATACTCCACATCACTTTTCTGATTCAAAACTGTGAAAACCTTCTATCATTATTTAGATATGATTCCAACCTTTCGAAATCAACCTTTATTCTTACAAGTTACTTTCTGAGGTGTCCGCTCTTCCTCCTGCCTGGCCAGGGCAGGTGAATTGCTACCACCAGCAGGTTTACCTCTCATTTTTCATCGAAAATTCCCATAATCAAATTTCTACTATATCATACTAATCTTATTCTATTAGCAAGACATCATACTCCTTATCCTATCAGATCAGAAATTTTCCACTCTAAGTTGGCATGTACACGTTTCAAAACTCATTCAACTTCAGTTTAAACCTAGAATAGACTAAACCTTAGCTCTGATACCATTAAATGTAACACCCCAACCCGTGTCTGACCTGGATCCGAGTCTGAGGTGTCATATTGACTTTTCAAAACCATTACTTGTATATAATAATTAAAATTTTTCCTTAATATTAAATAAAACATCATATTGTTCCAATATAAAATGGTTTACAAAACTTACCAGAGGTTATAAATATAATTCAAAACCTTTATCTTACATGCCAACTACAATTCCAAATAATCAAATACATATTAATAAGTAAGCAAGTATATCTGTCCCTCCGTTTCAGAGGGGTCATTTCCTAGTCTTATCTATTTGTTCAGGTTGAGAAATCACTGGTTCAGAAATGACTACGGAAGAAACAGAATACCGGTATGCTCTGGAGCCCGTTACCACTACCCCATTTAGAAAAATGTTGCACTAACGGCACTGAGAGAGTGTTTTCAAAACAAGACTTAATCAGGAAGAAGAAGCTGACTTGTCTTGCTGCGTCTATCATTGCTTTGCTCCTCTATCGCTTCTCGGAACATACGTGTGAAACACTCATACACTAAGTCTATTACTTAGTGAGGTATTAAACTTATAAGAGAAACTCTAGCTATTTAAACATGCATGAACATATCATCTCATGATGCCACACAAAACAATATAACATTAAATATAATGTAATGTATACATATACATATCAAACATTGTTTCCATCAAAATCCTTATTATCATTTATATCTTATAATCATATCCTCTTATACCTAACCTTTTTAATCAACATATGCTTCATTTAACCAAGCAATACACCCATCATCATATAAATCATATAATACAATTCATAGCACAAAAACATATACAACATATGTTATCTCTTTATTAGCCCATGTACACATGTGAGAACTGTAGACATGTGAGTCTATTAAGGTTGTGCACTATGTTGTCATAACAACTCGTAGGGGGTTGCACTAGGGGCATATGAATTTGTCCCGAAGGACCACTATGAAATGTCCTGAAAGACCACGTAGAACCCTCGACTCTTGGCATGCCAACTATACCTCTAGCCCTCATGACATATAACATGAGCATTATTATTTATCATTTCACATATTCATATAAACATATCACATTTCATATAAGCTTATTCGTACACATATACATGTAATCACGTAGTTTCTTTTTACATAGTTCATGTCAATTCTCATATTCATATGTCACATGGTTCATATCACTTTGCATGGTCTCACACATATATTTTCCATATAAATCATATCATACGATTCATCTCTTATTCTTATTTCATCATATGTATCATCTATGTTTATTCACTTAATCTCTTATGTTCATAGATATCATAAAATTTCTTTAACTTATAGTTTAAATCACATGTTCAATCTCTTTCAATAATTTATTTCATATTCTTATATTATCATTTAGGTCAACTCTACTTATTTTATTTTACTTAAAATATAATTCATATAATTGATACCTTATCAGCATACCATTACCTATACCCATTGCACATGAAATCACATGTAACACCTATGATTATATCTATGTATTCATACATATCTAATAATCATATCACCCATATTAACATTCATAAAATCATGCAATCAAATATTAGAAATAGACTCATCACGAGTCTTTTTCCATACACATCATGTTCCAATGCATATGCACTTACCTGGCCTCACTATCCTTAACGTGTGTATCGATACACAAATTACATTCAAAAGTTTTTCCTGTTCAAGGGGGTATCGATACACTCCTGAATTTATCGGTACACTTTGAACATCTTCCCAGATTTTACTCTTGATGTATTGGTACCTATTGAATGTGTACCGATACACTTTTGCCCAGAAATCAATTTTAAGCACGAAAATCACCTCAAATCCTCTCAAACACTTCATGATTCATCCCTTATCATATTCTTAACTCACATACACATACTTAAACTCATTAATATCCATTCATCACATTTTAAACCTCAAAATCCTATCCACCACATGGAATTTAAGAATTAAACTCAATTTTCAACATGTTCTAATTCAATTCTAATGCTTTATACTTCTTAATCCTTCTTAAGACAAGTCAAAAATCTCATCAAAACTCTAAAAACCCAAACCATATCAAAATTCATCTTAAAACTCATTTTACAAATCACATCCTAATTCACTCATCTTATTGTTTTAAGCGTATATAAGCTTTCCTTAAGCTTATATAACACACAATTACTCCAACCCAACATATAAATTCAAGGAATTAACAAGATGAAATCAATTTACCTTTGTGGCTAGAGCAACGAGAGGAAGAAGAAAGAAGGAATAAATGATTCTGGAAAACTCTCATCCCTTTCACGTGTAAAACTCTTATTAAAGGGAATAAAAATATCTTTAAAACTGAAATTACCATTATGTCCTTCAATCTTTCCATAATTATAATTTAATCCAATATTGAAATATTCCTAATTAATTCCTTGAACTTTTTAATTTTCTTAAATGATCCTTAAATTTGAAAAGATCTCATTTTAGTCACTGACCCGGATTCCAGGATATTACATAGCCAATAAAAGCATAACTGTAAAACCTTAGCAGCGATCCTTGCTCCTCCAAAATGACCTCCACTTGGAGCTGTGAGATAATGGTATAAAATGTCTCGTTGTTCATCTTCAGGTACACATCGTCTAATGAGCCGATTAACACAATGCTTGAATAAATATGGCTTATCCCAAAAGTAGAATCTGACAACGTGCTTGAATTTCTTTTTGCCCTGGATTTTCAAATCAAAAGGAAATATTCCACTAACAAGAAAATTAACATGGTCAGGTACCACGGAATTGTCGTGACATATAAAATTTTCTCATCAGGGAATTCCTCTTGAAATTCTACATTGTCATGACATTCATAATTTTTCTCTAGCCTAGATAAATGATCAACAACTTGGTTCTGAGTACCTTTTCTATCTACAACCTCTAAGTCGAATTCTTACGAAAGTAAGATCCAAATAATAAGTCTAGGCTTGACATCCTTTTTGTTCACTAAATATTTTATAACTAAGTGACCAGTGTGAAATATAACTTTAGTGCCTATTATGTATGATCTAAATTTATCAAATACAAAAACTACAACAAGTTATTCTTTCTCGGTGGTTATGTAATTCAATTGTGCCTCATTCAAGGTACGACTAGCATAAAATATGACATGAAAAATTTTACCTTGTTGTTGCCCTAAAATAGCTCCTACGACATAATCACTTACATCACACATTAACTCAAATGGTGATGTCCAGTCGAGAGGAACTACAATGGGTGCTGAAATCAGTCATTACTTCATGTCAGTGAATGCACCTAGACATAATTCATCGAACACAAAGGGTTGGTTGTGTTGAAGCAAGGTGCATAAGGGCTTAAAGATTTTGGAGAAGTCATTGATAAATCTTTTATAAAGTCAGCGTGTCCAAGAAAACTTCTTATGCCCTTGACAGAAGTAGGCGGTTGGCATTTTAATTACTTCAATTTTCGCTTTATCCATCTCAATACCCTTGCAAGATATCTTGTGCCCAATGCAATGCCTTCAGCCACCATGAAGTGATATTTCTCCCAGTTTAAAACCAGATCAGCCTCCCCACATCTCTTGAGAATTTTTGCCATATTGCCAAGGTATCTCCTAAAGTCGTCTCCAGAAACGGAGAAATCATCCATGAATATCTCAAGGAAGTCCTCAACCATATCAGAAAAGATAACATGCATGCAACGCTGAAAGGTTGTCGGGACACTACAGAGTCCAAAATGAATCCTCCTAAAGGCATAAGTTCCATAGGGACAAGTGAATGTAGTTTTCTCCTGGTCCTCTGGTGCGATGGCAATTTGATTGTACCTAGAATACCTATCTATGAAATAATAGAATTCTTTGCCTTCCAATCGATCCAACATTTGACCGATGAATAGTAGAGGAAAATGGTCATTCTTTGTAGCTTTGTTGAGCTTACGATAATCTATACATATCCTCCATCTAATGATAGTACGTGTGGGTAATAGTTCATTATTCTCATTGGTAACTACGGTCATTCCACTTTTCTTTGGCACACATTGGATATGGCTCACCCATGAGCTATTAGATATAGGGTAAATTACTCCAACATCAAGCCATTTAAGTATCTTATTCATTACCACTTTCTTCATAACATGGTTGAGTCTTCATTGTGGTTTTATCGAGTTGCCATGACATTCTTTTATCATAATCTTGTGCATGTAAATCATGGGACTAATCCCCTTTAAATCAGCCATACTCTAACCATGCACTTTCTTATGTTGCGACAAAACACTTAACAAGCATTGGTCTTGGTTATTATTAAAGTTAGAGGAAATGATCACATGTAAAGTATTATCACTACAAAAAATAAAAATATTTTAGATGCCCTGGCAAGGGTTTAAGCTCTAGGATAGGTGCATGCAATAATGATGGCTTAGGAGGAATAAATTCAATAAAATTCAAGGGTTCAAAGTTCATACCTGATCTAGCTAGTAGTATGTAACACCCCCAACCCGTATCTGGCCCGGATACGAGTCCGATGTGTCACATTGACTTTTCAAAACTTTGACTTTTACAAAAGAATGAAAATAATTTCAAATTAACATTTAAATCAAAACTGAATAATTTACATTAAATAAAAGCAATTGGTTTTATAAAAATCTCAGAGCACAATCAACTCAAATCTCTTATTACATACCAACTATGTGCAAAATAACCAAAATACATATAGTTTAAATTCTTTTCTGATCTGATATATTGGAAAGGAGGGACTGACTTGTCTTATCCATCTTTGCTCCTCAATCTTCTCGAAACCCTAAGTGTGAAACATTCACACGCTAAGTCTATGACTTAGTGAGACGGATAAAACATATAATATATGTCGAAACCGTTTTCACCCGGGCGGGGAAAGACCGATACCGACTCGGGGTTTTCTATTTGAAAATATTTTTGAAATGTGAGGAGTCACCACCAATCGTTTAAGGTGAGATTGGAACATCGTAAAAACTGGATGATTTTAATAAAATATTTTATTAAAATAAAATACCAAGTTTTAGGGTCTGCGAAAATCCATAAATCAGGTTCAGGAGTCGATTACGCGTGGGGAAGGATTAACACCCCCATAATCGCCCAAAAATTGGTACCCAGTTGAATACCCTATATTTAAAATAAAAATTTTTTGAGTTCATTCTATTTAACTTAAAAATCATTAAGGATGCAAAGTTGAAAATGTATTCATTTTTCGAGACCGATAGCATTCGCCCCCGAGCGTAAATGCGAGAGATCAACTATTGTGTCTAACCGAACATGCCTTGTTTTTAGAAAACCATGATGCAATTTTGAAAAGGATGTTAACTTATTTAGAGAATTACCACTAGTCACCCCCTGAGCATGATCGTGGGAGATATACTATTAATTCATTAATAAGTGAATAGTGCCTTCAATTTATAAAAATAATGCGATTAAGCAAAATTTTATTTATCCTAATTATACTAAAAGTAAATTAAGGTTTTTTCTAACTTACGAAGACAAATTATGAAAATTAAAGAACCTAGGGGCTTAAATCTAAAAAACGTAGGCTCTAATATTAATCATATTTAATTTTAATCGATTATTGAGTTGAATAACCGAAATGGTCCCTCGAGCTTTTAAGCGAGAGCCACTTCGAATTATCCCCTAAATTAAGAGACTAATTTGAAATTTAAGTTAAAATAGAGGCTCTATTTTATCCTATTTAATTATGTCAGTATTAAAAGCCTAATCAAAATTTAGGGATTAAAAGGTCAAAGGACTAAAATATCGGAGTTCTAAAAGATTCGAGCAATCGATTCGAGTAATCGGATATCTTATGCGAAAACTCGACTCGAATTGCTCCCTAATTAAAACTAATGTGAAATACTACTTTCTAAGCTTGATTAATATTAATATAATTTAAAACTAAATCTAACAAAATAAATCATGAAACAAAATAATTAAAAATAAACTTAATTAAAAAAAGAAATCGAATACTTTTATAATGAATGAAAACCACAACTTTAAATAAAACAAATTCTTATGTGATGGTAAACGAAAATTGCTATAATTGGTGCAGACTTTAATTGGTTTTATTATTATTTTCTCTTATCAATAAAGGTTACACCTTTTTAATAATTATAAAAAATGAAAAAACAATCTCTACCCGTTACTTTTTTTAATAATTAAAAAATAATAATAATTATTAATTTAAAGGTTAATTCAAAATAATAAAAATAGATTTAGGGATTAAAATGTAAAACAAGGTGAAAATTAAAGGAACTAAGAAGAAAATCGCCCAAAAATGCATAACATACATAGCAAAAAAAGAAAAGAAAAGAAATATTCATGTCATCACCTATAAAAAGGGGAAATAACTAAATTAGCCCCCTCTAGGACTGAAATGTAAAACACAGAACAAAGAAAGGGGACCTAAAACGAAATATCCCATTAAGTTTAACTATATATCATACTTTCACCCATTTTTTCATTTTAAGCTTAAAGCCGAACAAATTTAACTTTTCTCTCAACTCTCCCTCTCCCTATTGGTTGAGAACTCAACCGAAGACCAGCGCCGCCACTTCACCCGTCACTCCGACCACCACACGCGTGTGGTGGTCGGAGCCCCTAAACCATAAAAAATATTAATTTTTCTCCGATCAACCTTCTCAAACCAAATTGAACACATAAAAATCCCAAAGAGACCCCTAAACTACTCGAAAAATGGCCTAACTTTTCATGTTCATCATACTCCGACGACCCTCGACGGCGGAGCAGACCCTAACCACCACGAAACTTCATATCTCCTCTCTTAAAACCTAGATCTAGGCAAAAATCTAACACGCAAGAACCCTTGAGACCCCTAAGGTTCTTTCGACGCTCGACCTCCTCACCGACGACCTACCTCGGTGGCCCAACTCCGGTGAGACCTTTCATTTTCTCGGTATTTTCTAGACCTTCTTATTTATTTTTTTATTGTAAAATGCATATTATTTATCCTTTTTTTGTTATTATTTCGAGAAAAAAATAAACCAAATATTTTTTTAAAATAAAAGAAAAAAACTAAAGAACTAACTACCATTAAACATTGCTTTGTATTTATGCTGGAAACCGAAAAAACCCATGCTCCTTATATTTTTGTTCGGGTATTTATAGACCCAATTTACACTGTTTTCACTTGTTTTTTCTTTCTTTTTTCTGCTTTTTTTCTTCAAAAATGTTTAAAGTCAAAATAGTTGGTATCATTGTTTGTTCTATGGATCCAGCTGTGGCTTTCGGCTGGTGGAGGAAACGGTGATAGTGGAGAAATCGGTGGCCTACTGGGTGGGATAAGTTCCGGGTCAGATCTGGGTCGTACCTTGGGCCTGGTATGGGGTTGAAAATTAGTGATTATAGTTGCCTCTCTTTGCTCGTTACTGTGAAACAATAATAGAGAAAAGACGTAAAGCACCAATTTTCATTTGTTTGTTCCATCAGTGAAATTTTGAGTTCCAAGTTCTTCTCATTATGAACTTTTAACTCTTCTGTTCGGATGAGTTTTTTTATTATGAACTATTCCATTAAAATGTTGATCCACCTCTTTTTGTGACAGAATCGAACGAGATGTCGTTGTTGATCTACCTCCTTCTGTGATAGAATCGATAAAAAATTGAAGTTGATCCAACTCCTTAGGTGCTGGATGAAAATGTTTATCCACCTCCTTATGTGATGGAATCCAATAAGATCTTGGTGCTAATCTACCTCCTTATGTGATAGAATCGAATAAAAAGTTGATGCTGATCCAACTCCTTTGCGATGGATTTGAGCAAAATAAAAATGTTGATCCACCTTCTTTTGTGATAGAATCGAATGAGATATCGGTGCTGATCTACCTCATTTTGTGATAGAATCGAGCAAAATGTTGGTGCTAATTTACCTCATTATGTGATAGAATCGAGTAAAAAGTTGAACACGTTCTTGTCATTATGAACTTCTTCTCCCTCGGATGAATTCTTCTCATTATGAACTCTCCTATGATAACTAGTTTACCCTATCTAAGAAGTTTTCAATAGTCTTCAAATTTGTTGCAATCCATAAAAGATATGGACTGATTCTTTACAGAAGTTGTGAAATGAATATTTCGTTGACTCTTTGAGTTTCTGTCATGTTTTCAAAACTTGATGTAAATGTATGCATATGCTTCTATTCAATGAATGCATGAGTATGCATGGTGTATTTTTTGGGTTTTTAGGGTTTCGTAAGCCTTTTTTTTTCCCATTTTTATCATGTCGAATCCCTTTTTTTTTGACTCTTTGTTTGATTCGGAATCCTTCTCATTATTTTCTGTGTTATTCGGGCTACAATCATTTCTTGTTTCGCCCTTTCATCAATCCTTTGCTTTAATTAGTGCAAATATCTACCGAATGGACGACCTTGGATTCCCATCATTTTACATCTCAATCAAAAGTAATACCGAGAAATTTATGGAATTTTTATTATGCTAGGTTACTTGCGGCACAAATAAAAGAATGAGTTGAAGATTGAAATGATACTCATAAAATTTATTGACAAAAGAGAAGTTCTATACAAATTCATGGCAATCGACAAAATTGAACAAATACTCTGGAAACAAATTAGCATATATCCTAATGAATTCTAGCACAATTATTCCTGCACCATTTGATTTGACACCCCGAGGTGGTCCTCTTTATAGGAGATCTCAATGTGGTAAAGCTATTTGCAGAAGTGAAGTCCTTCATGAACTACTAATCTCTCGAGGGATTTACTTGTCAGATACCTTCATATCAAAATGTATTTGAGCCGCCCTTTTCGGGGTTTCAACTTAAAACCTCCTTTGGTTTTAAGGCGCCCTTTATGGGTTTTCACCTTGAACCTCTCATTTTATTTCTCTTTCTCTTTTTCTTTTCTTTTTCTTTTTCTTTTTTCTTTTTCTTTTTTTTATTTTTATTTTATTTTTTCCTCTCAGGCGTAGTATGTCTTGATAGATTATGAATTTATAGGGTTTTTCAGTACTCTTCCATTCATCTCCGCCAAAATTAAAGCTCCTTCAAAGAAGGTCTTTTTGACAACATAGGGTCCCTCCCAATTAGGCATCCATTTTCTGTGGAAATCCTTCTGGATTGGCAAAATCTTTTTCAATATTAGATCTCCCTATTTGAACTCTCTTGGGCGTATCTTCTTTTCGTGGGATCTCATCATCCTCTTTTGATACATTTTCCCATGACATATAGCTTTTAATCTTTTCTCTTCAATAAGATTAAACTAATCAAGGCGAGATTGGATCCACTCTGCTTTGTGCAATTTCAATTTTTTAAGACTCGAAGTGATGGGATCTCAACCTCAATTGGTACGACTGCCTCTGTTCCGTAAACCTTAGAGAAAGGTGTTGCCCCTGTCGATGTACGCACAGTCATTTTATATCCATATAGGGCAAATGGTAACTTATCGTGTCAATCTCTATAAGTTTTTGCAGTCTTTGTGATTATCTTTTTGATGTTCTTGTTTGATGCTTTTACTGCCTCATTCATTTTTGGTCGATAGGTTACAGAGTTGGCTTGTTTTATCATGAACTGCGCACAATTCTCATCCATCATCTTGTTGTTCAGATTAGTAATATTATCTGTGATGATTCTTTCTGGTAATCTATATCGGTAGATTATTTCCCTCTTTATGAATCTACATACTATAGATTTCATGATACTGGAATAGGAAGCAACCTCTACCCATTTTGTGAAGTAACCGATTGCCACTAAGATGAGTCGGTGCCCATTTGAAACTTTTGGCGTGATTGCCCAATGAAGTCAATGCCCCACATAGAGAACGGACAGGGTGAGATCATGACGTGTAAAGGTAACGGTGTTGCCTGAATTTTATATAAATATATCTGGCATTTATGACATCTTCTCACGTAATTGACGCAATCTGTATGCATCGTGGCCCAATAATACCCATATCTCATGATTTTTCTAGCCATCGAAAAATCATTTTCACGAGTTCCGCACATTCTTCCATGCACTTCTTTCATCACATTCTTTTCTTCGTTGGTAGTTATACATCTCAGTAAAACTTGGTCACTTCCCCTTCAACACATGATTTCCCCATCGAGGAAATACCTGACTGCCATTCTTTTGATGGTTTCTTGTCAATTTCAGATGCACTGGGAGGATGAGTCTGGTATCTCATATACTATAAAATATTGTGGTACCATGTATGACCATCTATTTCTTCTTCTAAGTGATAGCAGTGGGCTGGGGTTTCATATACTTGCATTGTTATGGGCATCATGTCTGCTTTTTTATTAGCTTTAAACATTGCTGCTAAGGTAGCTAAAGTATCTGCCACTTGATTGTCCTCTCGGGGGAGATACTTGAATGTGACATTCTTAAATTCCTTCAGTAATTCGAGGACCAAATTTTGATATTCGACTAGATTTTGGTCCTTTGTTTCCCACTCTCCCCTTAGTAATGTGAAATCTCAGTATATTTTGAGTGTTTTGACCTTTCTTTCAATGGTTACTTTTAACCCCATAATGCAAGCTTCGTATTTGGCCATGTTGTTGGTGCAAACAAATTCTAGTCTGCTTGTGAAAGGATAGTATATCTCCTCTGGAGAAATCAACACTGCCCCAATTCCATTTCCTAAAGCATTAGAGGCTCCATCAAAGTACAAAGTCTAAGATTCGCTACCCCCAGAGTTCTTTTCATCGGTGGAGATGCACATCAAATCCTTATCCGAAAAATTAAAGTTCAGAGATTCGTAGTCCTGCGAGGCACGACTTGCAAGAAAGTCTGCTATGACACTTCCTTTTATTGCCTTTTGGCTCACATAGACAATATCAAACTCAGATAAAAACATCTTCCATCTAGCTAGTCTGCCAGTCAGAGCGAGGGACTCCATCAAATATTTTAGTGGATCCATCCTTGATATCAACCATACGGTATGGTATAACATGTACTGCCTGAGCCTTCGGGTAGCCCACACTAAAGCACAACATAGCTTTTGAATCGGTGGGTATCGATTCTCGCAAACGGTAAACTTCTTGCTCAAGTAATAAATAGCTCTTTCTTTTCTTCTTGATTCGTCATGTTGCCCCAGTACACAACCCATTGAATTCTCGAAAACTTTTAAGTAGAGAATTAGCAGTCTGTCGGGTACTGGTGATACTAGTATGGGGGTATTTGATAGATATTTCTTGATGATTTCCATAGTCTCTTGGCATTCGTTATTCCATACCTCAGGATTATTCTTTTTGAGCAATTTGAATATCATATCACATTTATCAGTAAGCTGAGAAATGAATCGCGATATATAATTTAACCTTCATAGGAACCCTCAAACTTCTTTCTATGTACATGGTGCTGGAAGGTCTTGAATTACCTTAACCTTATCCGGATCTATCTCGATTCCTTTCTGGCTCACCAATAAGCCCAATAATTTCCCAGATTTTACTCTGAACATGCATTTGGATGGATTGAGCTTTAATTGGTACTTCCTTAATCGTTGAAATAACTTTCTCAAATTTTGTACATGCTCTTCTTCCGTTCTGGAGTTGACAATCATGTCATCCACGTATACTTCTATCTCTTTATGCATCATATAATGGAAAAGAGTTACCATGGTTCTTTGATAGGTTACCCCAACATTCTTCAACCTGAATGACATTACTTTATAGCATAAAGCTCCCCACATAGTTATAAACGTCATTTTCTCCATGTCTTCAGGGTTCATTTGGATCTGATTATACAATACGAAGCCATCCATGAAGGAAAACCATGAATGCCCCGCAGTATTATTTACCAGGGTGTCTATATGAGGTAAGGGAAAATTGTCCTTTGGGCTAGCCTTGTTAAGGTCTCGATATTCTAGGCACACGCGGACCTTCTCATTCTTCTTAAGTATCGGCACTATATTGGCTACCCACTCAGGATATTTTGCCTCCTGAAGAAAATATGATCGATTTGTTTTGTTACCTCTTCTTTAATCTCAAATAATGTCTCTGGTTTTATTCTTATGAGTTTTTGTTGGACTGGCATGCATTCTGGTTTAATGGGCAATGTGTGGACTACTATATTAGTACTTAGCCTTTTATATCTTGATACGACCAAGCAAAGACATCTTTGAATTCCTGGAGCAAACTTATCAACTCTGGTTTTTTTTAAGATAGAGTAGTGCAAATCTTTCTCTCTCTGCGCTTCCACGGTCCCCAAATTTACAAGTTATATTCCTTCCTTATAGGGTAGGATATGTTTCTCATATCTTTCCACCAATCTTAATAGCTTACTAGGGACTTCACAATATTCTTCGTCTTCATATTCATTGACTACTTTCAGACACAGTGGTCGCTTGAAATCTATCTTGCAACTGGCCACAGGAACAATTATGATAGTATTATTGTGACATCTGCATGAAATTTGACTCAGATATATTGGAAAGTAAAGAATAAAGAATATGATGTAATGAAAAATGAGAAAATGAAAATGATTGCCATATGAGAAAAATAACTTTTATTGATTTATGGGATAAGCATGAAGTTTTACAAAAATTTCAACACATATTTTTTAGATGCTAATACAAATTATTTCTGGGCATTACTTTGGATTGACCTTAAAAACTACAACGATGTCCTCAGCTGTCTAATTGTCAAGTTTTTCACCAGGTAAGCACGAACATATTTCATCTAGAAACTTCCCAGGTTGGTTGCCCCCAGAAATCATGTTGATTGACAATTATGTTAGAGTTTCTCCTGTCATCCCAGTTTCAATGGTACTAAAATATTGGTGTTCTAAAAGATTTAAAAGTTTGGGACCTAAATTAATAATTTCTAAAGTCGATGACTAATTAAAAACCTAATTAATCTAAATTATTAAACCTAAATTTTTTTAGAAAATATTAATTATTAATAAATTTTACGATTCGAGTAATCGGACATCTTATGCGAAAACTCGACTCCAAATGCTCCCTAATTAAAACTAATGTGAAATCCTAATTTCTAATCTTGATTAATATTAATCTAATTTAAAACTAAATCTAACAAAATAAATCATGAAACAAAAACAAATAATAATAAACTTAATTCAAAAATAACAACAATCGAATATTTTTATAATGAATAAAAACTACAACTTTCAATAAAAACAAATTCCTACGTGTTGGTAACCGAAAATTGCTATAATTGGTGCAGGCTTTATTTGGTTCTATTATTATTTTCTCTTATCAATAAAGGCTACACCTTTTAATAATTAAAAAAAATGTAAAAACAATCTATGCCTGTTACTTTTTTTTAATAATTAAATAATAATAATAATAATAATAATTATTATTATTAATTTAAAGGTTAATTCAAAATAATAATAAAACAAATTTAGGGATTAAAATGTAAAACAACCTGGAAATTAAAGGGACTAATAAGTAAATCACCAAAAAATGCAAAATGTATATAGCAAAAAAAAAGAAATATTCATGTCAACGCCTATAAAAGGGAAAATATCTAAACTAGCCCTTCGCTAGGACTAAAATGTAAAACACGGAATAAAGAAAGGGGACCTAAAACGAAATATCCCATTAAGTGTAACTATATATCATAGTTTCACCCTTTTTTCATTTTAAGCTTAAAACCAAAAATATAACTTTTCTCAACTCTCCCTCTCTCTATCCCTATCGGTTAAGAACTCCCAGCGCCGCCACTTCACCCGTCGCTCCAGCCACCACACGCAGTGGTCGAAGCCCCTAAACCATCCAAAAAACACTAATTTTTCCCTGATGTACCCTCTCAAACCGAACCCAACACATAAAAATCCCAAATAGACCCCTAAATTGCTCGAAAAATGTCTTGACTTTCGTGTTCATCAAACTCTGACGACCCTCGATGGTGGAGCAGACCCTAACCACCACGAAACTTCATATCTCCTATCTTAAAACCTAGATCTAGGCAAAAATCTAACATGCAAGAACCCTTGAAACCCCTAAGGTTCCTTCGACGCTCGACCTCCTCACCGACAACCTACCTCGGTGACCCAAAACCGGTGAGACCTTTCATTTTCTCAGGTATTTTCTAGACCTTCTTATTTATTTTTTATTGTAAAATGCATATTATTTATGTTTTTTTGTTATTATTTTGAGAAAAAAATAAACCGAATATTGTTTCGAAATAAAAGAAAAACTGAAGAACTAACTACCTTTAAACATTGCTTTGTATTTATGCTGGAAACTGAAAAAAACTTGTGCTCCTTACATTTTTATTGGGTATTTATATATCCGATTTACAGTGTTTTTCACTTGTTTTTTTCTTTCTTTTTTCTTACTTTTTTTCTTCAAAAATGTTAAAAGTCAAAATAGTTGGTAGCATTGTTTGTTCTGTGGACCCAGCTGTGGCTTTCGGCTGGTGGAAGAAATGGTGATAGTGGAGAAATCGATGGCCTACTGGGTCGGGTCAATTCTGGGTCGGATCTGGGTCGTACCTTGGGCCTGGTATGGGGTTGAAAATTGGTTATTACAATATAAACTTTAACTACTAACAATACATGAACATTTCACACTATCTTATCACACAAAATCATATAATGTTTCATATAGAAAAATATATGCATAAACATAGATCATCATTATCCTCACTAATATTCTTATCATTATCATTAATACCATTTATCATATAATCTTATACTTATTATTTATAAAATCCATATAACGCGTTTCACCAAGAAATACACAACAACACATACACTTTATTTACACTATATCGTTTAATTGCCCATGGTACACTTGTGAGAACCAAAGATATGTGAGTACATAGAGGTTGTGTACATATGTTGTCACCACAACTCGTATAATTCCAACTTAATGGCATATGAAATTTATCCCGAATGACCTCATGTATGTCCCGAATGACCTATGTATATATCCCAAAGGACCTATATAACCCTCGACTCTTGGAATGCCAACTATACCCCTAGCTCTCTTATCACGTAACATGGGCTTAATCACTTATGTCATTTCACATATTCATATAGGCATATGGTTCACTTACACATACAACATTCTCATATGATTCACATTCACATATCATATATCTTATCACATATGCTTGTATTATTTTTCATATAATCACATAGTCATATAATATCTTATATGTCCACTTACATCATCATATATATCTTTTCTCATATATCTCATTTTCATGTATCACATATATCTTGTCACATGACTTATCTTTTACGATCATATAAATACATATCTTATATTATATTCTCATATTATCACATAATAGTATATTTACATAAATCATATAGCACATACAAGAACATATCAACACATATAATCATGCATGCATACAAATAATGTCATTCACATGCTTGCATTTATGAATTAATGCACTATAATTATAGGAAATAGACTTATTGCAAGTCCAATTTCCATATAATCATATATCAAAATAAAATGCACTCACCTGGCCTCACTAGTAAATACCGATCTCTTATCTCTTTCTCGATAACTATTATTTGGTCAACTTGTCCGGACTTTACTCTCGATCATTATCTACACAAAAATAAAATCCAATAGATATCGGAATTCGAATTACTCGAAAAAATTCTTAATAATATAAACAAAACAAAACACTGATTTTTAATTTCCAGCTTAAGTAGTATCGGTACTACAAGAACATTACTGATACCTCTATGCTTGTAGTATCAATATCACCCTACAGTATCGATATCCATTTTGGATTCTGAAATTTCATTGCTAGAATGGTATCGATACCCATGGTACCGATACTATCACTTCAGTATCGATACCCCATAAAGCTTTTATCCCACTATTTCTTTATGGTATTGATACTGTTCATGCAGTATCAATACCCTACACATAATTTTCACATATTTTACCTTGTAGTATCGGTACTTACTCAACCGGTACCGATACTACTAGCCTAGAATATGCTTCACTAACCAAAAATTTACCAAATTTTACTTAAATCTCTCATTTTTAACTCATTTCATACTATTAACTTCAATTATACTTACTCATATCATCTTATATTCATATAACACACCATCATATTCAATATCTCATTATAATTATTGAAATTAAAAATCTTACCAAATTTCCAACATGTTCTTATTTCACTTCTATTACTTCTAACTTCTTAATTAGACCCCTTACAAGTCAAATTCAACTTAAAAATCCATTTACTCCTTTTATTTCAATAATTTACTCAAAAACTCATTTTATTTAATCTCTCACAACTCATCCATCTTTGAGTTTTAAACCAATTTAAGCTTTCCTTAAGCTTTCCTAGTACCTCAAGAATCAAAACCATAACTAAAGTGCAAGAATTAACCAACTAGAAAGATTTCTCACCTTAGTTGTGGAGTCACGATGGAGAAGAAGAAAATAGCTCTCCAATTCTCCATATATTTTTCCCACTTTCCTCATCATCTCCACGTGTTAAATATAACACATTTAACGAGTTTTTAATTATTTCTTTGTCAAATGACCATTATGTCATTTCAGCTTTCAAACTTGACTATTAAATCATACATAATTATATTCCAATTAAGTACCTAAACTTTTCAATTTTTCAAAATTAAACCTCAAAGTTTCAAAACTTACATTTTAGTTGCTAGCCTAGATTTTGGGATGTTACAAATCTTCCCTCCTTTAGGAAAATTCATCATCGAATTTTCACTGCACACATCGATAAAAACATATCTTCTAATGTTCTCATGTTGCTTCTTTTACTTAATCTCTCATGTTATCTCTAGTAGACTTACCTTTTCCCCCATTCAATTCTTCA
This sequence comes from Hibiscus syriacus, assembly GCF_006381635.1. Classification (NCBI taxonomy): domain Eukaryota; kingdom Viridiplantae; phylum Streptophyta; class Magnoliopsida; order Malvales; family Malvaceae; genus Hibiscus; species Hibiscus syriacus. Next base: position 20,600 of record NW_024063367.1, on the reverse strand, counting down.
TATGCATCTGACCTTTATAAATCCATATAATGTTACTCATTATATAGACAGTAACTTCAATCTTTACTACTCCATGTCATGAATCAATTGATTTTCTTTCATCATTCTCTAATTGCTTTGCAACATAAACCAAACCTTTACTTATTTCTAAATCCTTATTTGTATTACGACACATACAATATTTTCATATAATTTTACTTACTTGTCCAAAGAATAATCACTCCTTTATAATAAAAAGTGCTAACTTACTCCATTTCCTTATACAAATCCCAATTATTCTTGAACGTAATTATGATACATAACTTATAACGACTCTTTCTCGTTCCACTAAGAATTTAAAATTTTCATACTTCAATATCAAACTTATAATCTACCCTCCATATAATCCTTGTCATATTTGATCCTTTAAACTCCATCTTTTACTTTCCCCATCCATTTATTTCTTCAAAAATCAAGATATCCTTGTAACATAGGTCGTATATTTTCCTTCTTGTTCACATATTCTTTCCATATCACTTATACTTATCTCTAATTACCAATATTTATCGCATCTTCATAACTTTGATAGTCAACTTTACTTATACACATCCTCATTCTTTATCATCTCTTGTACTTGTATTTCCTCCACTAATTCATCAAGTACCAAATCCAAATAATCACTTAATCCATTAAAATACTTGTTCTACATCATATCTATATGATCAGAATACACAACCATATCCAGATCCACATCATACTTAATTAACTTAACAATATATCTTTTTCAAATCTTACAATTCTGTTACCCTTACCATTATAGTTAATCAATAACAACTTTTCAATCTAGGGCATAAGCCCTAATCAAACCAATCATATACATCATTTTCAGTCGAAATCAACTCAGTGTAATTTACTCAACTTATCCAACTCACACTCTTATTCATACACATTACTATTCCCCTGTTTCAAACTCATAAACTCTGGCTTCATTTGTCTTATAAACTTATCACTGATGTACTTATTCTTGAACTCTTCTACAAATTCTAACCACATCATTTGATCTTTTAACGCTCTTATAGTGACATTTGTCCACCATATTCTATGTTATCCACATAATAATGAACTACTCCATATAACTTCTCCGATTCAAAGAATAGGAGACCCTTTAACGATATTCTAACATATTTTCAACTTTCTGAAAACAACATTTGCTCTCACAAAGAACTTCCTGAGGTGTCCGCTTTTTATCCTGCTTGGTCAGGGCAGGTGAATTACTACCACCATCAGCTTTATCACCTCTCACTTCACTTCGACAATTCTCATAATCAAATTTCTACTATATCATACTAATTTTATTTTATTAGCAAGACATCATACTCTTTACACTATCATATCAGAAAATTTTTTCACTTTGTGATGGCATGTACACATTTTAAAACTCTTTCGACTTCGTTTTAAACCTAGAATCGGCTAAACCTTAGCTCTGATATCATTAAATATAATACCCCCATTCCGTATCCGACCCGGATACAAGTCGAGGTGTCACATTGACTTTTCAAAACATTTACTTTTTATAAAAGAATGAAAATAATTTTGAATTCACCTTTAAATCAAAACTGAATAATTTACATTAAATAAAAGCAATTGGTTTTACAAAACATCTCAAAACACAATCAACTCAAATCTCTTATTACATGCATACAATGTTCAAAATAACCAAAATACATATAGTTTAAATTATTTTCTGATTTGATCTATTGGAAAGGAGAGGATGGCATGTCTTATCTATCTTTGCTCATCAATCTTCTCGAAACCCTACGTCTGCAACATTCACACACTAAGTTTATGACTTAATAACACAAATAAAACATATTATATAAACTTTAACTACTAACAATGCATGAACATTTCACACTATCTTATCACACAAAATCATATAATGTTTCATATAACAAAATTTATACATACACATAGATCATCATTATCCTCACTAATATTCATATCATTATCATTAATATCATTTATCAATCTTATACTTATCATTTATAAAATCCATATAACGTATTTCACCAAGAAACACACAACAACACATACACTTTATTCAATTATATCCTTTAATTACCCATGGTACACTTGTGAGAACTAAAGATATGTGAGTACATAGAGGTTGTGCACATATGTTGTCACCATAACTCGTATAATTCCCACATAGTGGTATATGAAATTTGTCTCGAAGAACCTCGTGTATGTCCCGAAGGACTTATGTATATATCCCGAAGAACATATGTAACCCTCGACTCTTGGTATGCCAACTATACCCCTAGCTCTCTTATCACGTAACATGGGCTTGATCATTTATGTCATTTCACATATTCATATAGGCATATGGTTTACTTACATATACAACATTCTCATATGATTCACATTCACATATCATATAGCTTATCACATATGCTTGTATTCTTTTTCATATAATCAAATAGTCATATAATATCTCATATGTTCACTTAGATCATCACATATACCTTTTCTCATATATCTTATTTTCATGTATCACATATATCTTGTCACATGACTTATCTCTTATGATCATATAATTACATATCTTATATTATATTCTCATATTATCACATAATATTATATTTACATAAATCATATAACACATATAAGAACATATCAACACATATAATCATGCATGCATACAAATCATGTCATTCACATACTTGTATTTATGACTTCATGCACTTTAATTATAGGAAATAGACTTATCGCAAGTCAAATTTCCATATAATCCTATATCAAAATAAAATGCACTCACCTAGCCTCACTAGTCAATATCGATCTCTTATCTCTTTCTTGATGACTATTATTTGGTCAACTTGTCCAGACTTTGCTCTCGGTCGTTATCTACACAAATATACAATCCAGTAAATATCAAAATTTGAATTACTCAGAAATATTCTTACTAATATAAACTAAACAAAGCATTGATTTCTAATTTCCAACATAAGTAGTATCGGTACTACAAGCACAATATCGATACCTCTATGCTTGGAGTTTCGATACGACCCTACGGTATCAATATCCATTTTTGATTCAGAAATTTCATTGCCAGAATGGTATCGATACCTCCCTGTTGGTATCGATACCCATGATACCGATACTATCACTTCAGTATCGATACCCCATGAAGCTTTTATCCCACTATTACCTTATGGTATCGATACTGTTCATGCAGTATCGATACCCTACATATAATTTTCACATATTTTACCTTGTAGTATCGGTACTTACTCAATAGGTACCGATACTACTAGCCCATAATATGCTTAATTAACCCAAAAATTTTCCAAAGTTTAGTTAAACATCTCATTTTTAACTCCTTTCATACCATTAAGTTCAACTATACTTACTCATATCATCTTATATTCATATAACACACCATTAGCTTCAATATCTCATTGTAAATCTTGAAATTAAAAATCTTACCAAATTTCCAACATGTTCTTAATTCACTTCTATTACTTCTAACTTCTTAATTAGATACTTGAACAGTCAAATTCAACTTAAAAATCCATTTACTCCTTCTATTTCAATAATTCACTTAAAAACTCATTTTATTTAATCTCTCATAACTCATCAATCTTTGAGTTTTAAACCACTTTAAGCTTTCCTAGCACCTCAAGAATTAAAACCATAACTAAAGTGCAAGAATTAACCAACTAGAACGATTTCTCACCTTAGATATGGAGTCACGGTGGAGAAGAAGAAGATAGCTCTCCAATTCTCCATATATTTATTTCCCCTTTTTCTACTCATCTCCACGTGTTAAATATAACACATCCAATGATTTTTTAATTATTTCTTTGTCAAATGACCATTATGCCCTTTTATATTTCAAACTTTACTATTCAATCATACACAATTATATTCCAATTAAGTCCCTAAACTTTTCAATTTTTTGAAATTAGACCTAAAAGTTTCAAAACTTACATTCTAGTCACTAGCCCAGATTTTGGGATGTTACATAGTAAGCTAGATTGTTCCACTGTAGTTGATAATTTGTCACTCTCCTCTAAGCTTTCATCATCAATCGAGCATTCCTTGTCTGCTAGCTGAATAAAATTATTCTGGAAAAGTTGTTTGGTTTCTTCTTTAATCAATGAATTCAGTTCGAAAATGCCTTGGCATTCTTCAGGGTCATCATCATTGTAATATCCCAAATATTAGGTCAGTGACTAAAGTGTAAGAATTTAAAATTTATTGGTTTGATTTTGATAAATTAAAATGTTCAAGGATTGATTTAGAAACTTTTGTTTAGGATATTTTATTAAAGATTGAAGGATAGAATGGAAAACTGGTCTTTTGGCATGAAATAAATTTAAAATTCATTTTAATGTTATATTAACATGTGAGGAAATAGGGAAAAAGGAAAAGAAAAGCCTAGAAGCTCTATATTCATCTTCTTTTATTCTCTTCTACCGTGAACTTCCATTACTAAGGTAAGTGATTTTGAAGTTGGTTATTTCTTTCATTTTTGAATTGGTTTTGAGTCTTTGGGTGGTATAAAAGCTTAAGAAAGCTTAAGAAAGCTTAAAGATGATTAGAAGTTATGAGATTGATGAGTTAATGATGATTTGGTAAATTGGGTTTTAAGGGAGTTGATGAAAATTGATTAGTATTGGGATTTTAAAGATATATTTGACTTGCCAAAGGTCTAAATAAGGTGTTCGAGGTATTAGAAAGAATTGGAGACATGTTTGAAGAATGGGTGTGATTTTTAGTTTTAAGTGTTCTAGTGAAACTTTTGGATGTTATATGGAATTTAATTGATATAAGTTGGTTGTGATATGTGTTATTGAGTTTAAGGGCATAAATGGAGTTAGAAGTATGAGATTTAGGTGAGTTTTAGGTAAAATTCGAAATGAAATAAGTGAATTCTTGGCAAGGGTATCGGTACTGGAAAAACAATATTGATACTATATGAATCAGATGAACAGAATAGATACAGAAAGGGTAGTATCGATATTGGGGGTATCGATACCAATAGTAGGGTACTGATACTATAATTAAAGAGAAAATTCCAGAATGCTAATTGGGTATCAATGCTGAGGTAGGTATCGGTACCGTAGAAGGGAAGTATAAGTACTGTGTATAGAGTACCGATATTGTTCAATATGAAATTGTGAATTAGGTGTTTTATTTAGTTTATGTAAATGATTATTGATTAACAATTATTTGAGCTCTAATATTCATTTTAGTCATTGTTGGCAATTCTATCCAAAATAGCAAACGCCTCAGTAGGTGATTTATCCAGAAATGTCCTATTTTTCGAGGAATCAAGCATCATCCTCGTGTGTGCATTGACTCAATTATAAAACATAACTACTTGAGTCCAGTCTTGAAAACCATGATTTGAACACTTTCGAAATAAAATCTTGTAACGGTCCCAAGATTTATACATAGATTCGTCATCTCCTTAGTGAAAGGATACTATGTCATTCCTTAGTTGAGTGTTCATATTCGGCGGGTTATAGCGCAATAGGAAACTTTTTCAAAGATCAACCCATGATTCCATTGAACCAGATGGAACACCACTAAACCAAGACCTGCTCGATCATACAAAGTGTATGGAAATAACTTTAATTCCAACACATCCTCATGCACTCCTTGTTAGCGGAAAGAATCTCAAACCTCTAAAACAAGTACGAATATGTTGCCTGGCATCTTCAGTTGGCATGCCCCTAAATTGCCCCATGGAATTTAGTATATTAAACATGACTGGTTTAACCTCAAAATGGGCTGCTTGAATTTTGAGTGCCACAATTCCAGGATTCAGATCATCCAGTATAGGATTCAAATTATCACGAATAGCACGAGGCCTATCAGCAGGTTCAACATTTTGGAATGCTTCAGAATTCTGATTTCTGTCATCTTGACCAATGCCCTGGTTCTCAATTTGATACATATTTTCTCGAGCACATTGAGCATGCCAATATCTCTCAATCTCAATTTCAATTGGTTCCAATGGCTCGTCAGAATGTCTTCTAAGCATACACCAAATAAGCCTGAAAAAGAATAAAAAAGAATATAAAGTAAACTATACAAAAATTAAGAAGCAAAAATAAAATGCTCTAGCAAAACAAATTAACTTCACATTGCCAATCCCTGACAACGGCGCCAAAAACTTGTTGCGTGTTATAAGTATTATAACATTATACGCAAAATAATGTGCAAGTATACACAATCACTCAAGTAATAAAGTGATGAGTGAGTATCGTCTCCACATGGATTGGTGTAAATTACAAAGTTTAACCAAAGCAAAGCATTACTCTATCTAAGTATAGTTAGTAATGGTATGCACTAATGATAGATGTCAAGGAAATAGATATTGGTGAGGATGGAATGATGGCTTGATGTGGCAGCAAATGGTGATGTCGAAGCAAAATGGATGTAAATGTCATGGCAAAATATATTGTGTGTAGTGAAATAAAGTGAAAATATAAAGGCAAAACAAAAGATAAAAACAGATAAAATAAAATGACTTGATAATCCTCACACAATAAGCTACTACGGGAATATTTTATTGGAATATTATCTGGGTAGGTTGGAGTATGGAGGTTCAACTCTGATCAAGCTGGTAAATCCTTACGAACCTAAGGTGGCCCTTGGGTAGGCTTCAAGGCCCCGAGAAACTTTCTTGGATAGGCTCTCAGGCCCCAAGGCACTCCCTTGGGTAAATCATGGGACTGCATATGGTGTACGGGTGGAGGGCAGTTATGTGGTTTATTTCATTATAACTCTTACGAGATTTTACTAGATCACGATCATGATATTACAGTTTACTAATAAATCTGATTTCTACTAGATACTGTATGGGTAGGATTTTGGAGTATGGAGATTCAACTCTGATCAAGTTGGTAAATCCTTACAGACCTAAGGAGACCCTTGAATAGGCCCATAGGCCCCAAGATACTCCCTTAGGGTGGCTCCTTTGTTGTGTGCTTAGGGTAAGTCATTATGGATGCAGTTCTTAGGAACTGCAAACGGTGTTCGGTTGGAGGGTATTACTATGTTCTTAAAATATGTTTTAAACTATACACGTTTTAATGGATTTATATACGTTACTTTATTTTGTTGGAACACATTAGACATCATATTCTAATCTCCTGAACTTGGTCCTCTGAATGTTTCCTCTGAAATGAAATCTTCATGTCCTTTACTCAAAGAAATACCAGTACAACCACAGCTCATCTCGAGAACCTGTAGACATCTGAATCAACAAGGAAATTTTATTACTTTCCATTTATCTATATGTCTTTTAGCATCATTTGGTAGTTCTGTATTACTGAGCTTCCCAAAGCCCACTCCTTCTCTTTTACTTTCAGGAGAATTGATTCCAGTGCAATTATCTACATCTGTAATGGGAGTTCCATTGGCTTGGGTTGAAGGGTACGATACAAGGGAAAATTTTGGGGCATGTAGGTCAGAATTGACTTATATTTTATACTGAGTTTGGAACTTGTATTTATTTATAAATTATTTTATGATTTTACATGTTTTAACAAAAAAATTAATTTTTCTGGGATTTTTACGGTGGGTCACTCCGGTGGCCCTAATGTGACACCTCAGATCAGATCGGGTCACTCGCATCGGTCTGAGGGTGTTACAAGAACCTTTGGTATATATAAACCTAAAATATATATTTAAATATTATATAATTAAATTGGAAATCAATCCATTAATATATAATTTGAATAAATAAAGTATAAAATTAGATCAAATCCATTAGACCACTCCTTTATTACTTCGTAAATCATCTCCTTTATATAATTTGACTTATATCTTTTGATGTTGGACGTCATTCTGAAGGGAATGTTTCATTTTTCTTTGTATCTTTGAGTTTACTATTTTTATTTTTAATATGATTTTTGTGTGACTATTATCCCATTTTTTCTCCCTATACTTGCGTTGTAATTTCGATTCCTTCTATTATTTTTATTAATAAAATCATGTTTTCATTATTAAAAAAATAATTCAAACTTAAAAGAAAATATTCTTACAAGGTTAAGTTATATCTTCTTACAAGTTTAAGCAGACATGAACTATTATCACAAGCAAAACATATAAATATTAATGTAAGATTATCAACAATTTTTAGACTAAGCAGTTAAAAGATCTCAGTTGAAATCTCTCTTCTCTCCTAGGTTGCGAATTTAATATGCATTAGAAGTAAAATTTCTCTTTTCCCTCTCCTTAGGTAGAAATTGTTTAAAAAACTATTAATATAAATTTAAATTAATTATACATAATTTGATAGATGAAATTATTGTTAAAATTATTTTTGGTAATTACCCCAAACAATAAAATGTCTAATTTTACACTTCCGGCACTGACTATATACACAAAATTAAATTATCTTAAAAGTCAAATTGTATATATTGTAAATTAATTACATATTAATGTAGGTGATAAATATACTTGGACCATCTGCCAAGTCTATTTGGCCCAATAGTATGATTGTTCATTCTTTAGCCTTACTATTTTGATTCTATAAAGAGTTTTGAGGGGGGCCCTTAGTCAAAGAATTATTTTGCAATTAAAATCAGTCTTGTAATTTAAGTATCCTAATGACAGGGGAATGCACTTATAGCCCATGTTTTCTTTTATTTCTTGTAAAATTGTAATTTAGTGATATTAGTTGGGGGTGGGTTATACTTTTGTCCCAACCCTAAAGTAATTATAATGAACTTTATATTTAAAATGTATAAATTCACTGAACCAAATGACTTCGGTAATAAATGAATTATTGTAATTTCTTGAGGCTTCGGGTTCGAGTACTATGAATGCCAGGGGTTTAAGTGTTCAATGTAATGGTTGGGAGTTATTTTTATTCGGAAAAATACGAATAAAAATAATGACCTAACTGAAAAAAAAGTTATAGAGAGATGTATTATAACAATTATCTATAATATATAAAATAAATCATACTAATTATCTTAGGTTGAATAGAGATTTTTCACCATAAACTTAATCCAACATGATTTCATCCTTTATAAAACTCGACCTGAACTCAATTTTTTTTTAAAAAAAAAACTTAACTTTATCATGTCAAATCGAGTTGAATCGAATACGAGTCAAATTATCATCCCAATTACATGGTAATTCTCTTATTAGTTAAAAAAATATACCCTGACAATGAATTTTTTGGTATCATACGTTAATTTTTTTTTTAATTTACAAGTATATTTACAAATACAATATCAGTTATAATTACAATATAATAATTAAAATTCAAATCAATCATTACTATATATAATAATATTAATGATAAAAATATATTTAAATTTATAATAAAATAAATTAGGATAATTTATATATAATGAATAAATCTAGCTTCGAATTCACAGTTTATATTTATCCACGGTAAAGCTCAATTTAGTAGGTCTAGACTTAAGTAGTCCACTTGTTAACGTGTTTCGATACCTAAACAATGACTTTAGTTTTATCAAGCAGTTGGCTACATTAAATTTCCCAACTCCTTCAATTTATAGCTTCGAAATCACTGAACTTGAATTGAAAACCCCATCTTTTTCTTAATAAAATTAGGTCAAATTTTCATCTGTTTGCAGTTCGTTGATCATTAACTCTTCTTTCAATATACAATCCCACAGTTTTTGCTTTATATTCTTGTCATTTGTTCAATGCCATTGTCCACCTTAATATCTTTCTTTCAGTTCCCAGCTTGGCTGAGTATGAAGAGGTACACGAGGAGGAAGAAGTACCAATGAAACATACGAGGACCCGGCTCAAAGACGACGGAGATGAGACGGTTTTGATGTCGGGAGAGCGTCGTCGTCGTCATCGTCATCGACGGGAGATTGTCAAAGGCAACGTACTAGTGGAGGTTGAGGCGCCATTGAGGAAATGGAGAGATGCATATGTGGAGAGATGCTTGATTTTGCTGGAAATGTTACGCCGCTCAACAATGGTAGTGTTCACTTGTTAATTCCCAATGTTTTGGAGATTATTATGTTAATTTTTAATTAATAGTAGGCTTCAAGCAAATTATCGACTCTTTTTTGTTAATCAAGTATGTGATCAGGGATTCAAATAGCGGAACGCAACAGTAATAGCGGCCGCTATTTCGCAGTAGCGTCGTCGTCCGAAACCGATATTCGAGAAAATTGCGGTGGGTAACGAGATCACGGCAATAGCGGTCCGTCACGGCCGCAATTTTACGTTTAACAGTAAATAACGTCGATAAAGGGACGCTATTCCCGTTATTCAACCATGAGTTAAAAAAACAGAACAAGCAAAACTGAAATTTTCAGCCAAAAGCACAAGGAATATATTCTCTGCAATCTACACTCTGTAAAAGTAAAAAATGGCAGCAAAAGCTAATTGAAAATAAAAAAAAATTCTATAAAACGAGTACAAAAGAAAGAAATCCAAAGTTTCAAACAAAAAGCTTTGTAAACTCAAAAAAAAATAGAGCAATCAAGAAAGCAAGACTCGCCATTCACCAAAGCAAAGACCAAACTGGGAAGAGAACAAGCCAAGAAGAAGTTGAGCAGACTAAGAACGAACGAGCTTTGGCTTCCATTTGGCAAGGTAAGAAATCTCTAGATCTATCATCTAAGTTTAGAAGAATTACAAAAAAATCAGAACGCAAAAAAGAATAAAAAAAAGTGAGCTATAAATATAAGAAGAAGAAAAATAGAAATAGTAGATCAAAATATCAAATAGACGCTAAAAAATTTCCTAAAACATTATTATTTCTTAATGTTTCTGGTAAAAATTTACCTAAAACATTTCTGGTAAAAATTTACCTAAAACATTATTATTTCTACCGGAAATGTTATTTTTGGGCGCTTTATCGGGTTTGTTAACATATCCGGTAAAGCGCTACAGAAAATATTATTTTTTTCTACCGGAAATGTTAATATTTGGTACTTTACCGGAGATGTTAAAAAATATTAATATTTTAGGTAAAAAAATAGTTTAGGTAATTTTTTACTTAACACTTATTCATAAATGCTACCTAAAACATTATTTTTCTACCGGAAATGTTAATTTCGCTACTTAATTTCTGGTAGAAAATTTTCACTACAAAAATAATTTTTAGGTAGAGCCCAATATTAACATTTCCTGTAGAAAAATAATATTTTAGGTAGCGTTTTACCGGAAATGTTAAAAAAATAATAACATTTCCGATAGCGACTTTTCGATAGAAAAATAATGTTTTAGTGCCTAATATTTACATTTCCAGTAGAAAAATATTGATTTAGGTAGCGCTTTACCGGAAATGTTAAAAAAATAATAACATTTCCGGTAGCACCCTATTGATAGAAAAATAATATTTTAGGTAGCGCTCAATATTAACATTTATAGTATAAAAATAATGATTTAGGTAGAGCTTTACCGGAAATGTTAAAAATAATAACATTTCTGGTTTATCCTAAAACATTATTCTTTAGAGTAAAAGACAAAAATTAATATAAACAACTAAAATATATATGCCATACGTGTAAACAAAATGGAGAATTAGAGAGTTTTTTAATTATTTTAAACAATTTCTAGGATATATTTTTAAGGAATATTGTAATTTGTTATCCTCCCACCTTTAAGAATTTATAATTTAATCCTTATTTTAGAATGTAAACTTTAGTTTTTATTTAATTTAATCCTAATTTAACTAATCTAAAATTCTTTAATTTAAATTTCTTTAACTTGATGTATGTACAAATTTTAGTTTTTGTTGAATTGAAGCATGCTACCACGTACAGAAAAATTCCCTACTGAAGGATTAGAAGGTGCACCAAGTAAAGATATAAGTTGGCACTTTGGAGATTCAGTCACAAATTCGAAAAGAAATGTTGTATGTAAACTTTGTGGCAAAGTTACGAAAGGAGGAATAACACGTTTTAAAGAGCACATTGCTCATAAAATCGGTGAAGTTGCACCATGCCCTAATGTTACTGGTTTGTAATACTTTATTATTATTTTTTGACACATATTCTTTATAATTATTTTTAAATGTTAACAATAAATATTATACATAATTACTAATGTGAATTCTCTTTATTTTATTACAGGTATAATTAGAGAAAGCATGATGAAATTACTTAAAGAAGTCAAGGAAAAGAAAATGGATAAAAGAAAAAGAACATATGAATTCTTATCGTAATTAAGGGAAAAGGAACATAAATTCATTGATGATGTTTCTACTATGAGACAAGCCACTCGAGAAAGTATCCAATCACAACACGAGTGACATAGAAAAGAAGAATTCAGACGAAGTACAGGTGATTGGGGTAACATTTATGAAGAAGGACGATCTTCTTCTCATGGATCATTTGAAAGATATCGTGGAGAAAGATCCATCTCAAGCGAGACTGAATTTACTTTAAGGGGAACTATACCTGAATTGTTAAGAGCAAAAGCTCAAGACAACCAAAGGTTAGCGAGTCTATTTTGAAGACACTGCGTAAAAAGATGGATCAAGCGGTCTCAAATTTTTTAATATATGATCAACTTCATTTCCAATTAGCAATGTCGCCTTGTTTATATAACTTAATTCAAGTATTAATGGAAATTGGACAAGGTGTAAAGCTCCCAACACCTTATGAGATTTCAGATGTGTATTTGACATCAAGTATGAACAAGTTCGTGAATGGGTAAATGGATTAAAGACTCATTGGAAACAATTGGGTGCAACTCTGATGTGTGATGGTTGGAACAATAATTTAAATCAAATGCACGCCATCAACTTCATTGTTTACTGTAGTAAATGACCCATATTTTGGAAATATGTGGATGTCTCAAGCATTTGTAGTAGAGATGCTTAATTCTACTACAATTTGCTAGATAAAGTTGTGGAAGAAATTGGGAAATAGTACATTATCCAAATAGTGACTGACAACAAAGCAACAATGAAAATCGCTGGAAAACAATTAATTTTGAAAAGAAACCATCTTTATTGGACCTTATGTGTAGCTCACTGCTTAGATTTATATCTTGAGAATATTGGAAAAAAGTTTAACGTAGCAAAAGTTTTAGAGGAAGCGAAGAAAGTGACTTGCTTAATATATAATCACATTTGGACCATTGATTTGATGAAGAATAATACTCACGGTAAACAGATTCTTCTCCCTTCTCTTACTCGATTCGCTACTCATTTCATACAACTTGAGGAGATAACAAGGCAAAAACAAGATCTGAGAGAAATGTTCAACTCAAAGGTTAGTATTTTTTATAATTAGTTAATATTTAATGATTTTATTAGTTTCAATTTTTAAATAAGATAAATTATGCTATTGATTTTTTCTTATAAAAATGTAGAAATTTAGAGAATCAAAATGGGGACAACAAAATCAGGATCATCTTACGAAGCCAAAAATATTATTTTGGGAAAAGATTTTTGGGAAAAGCCATTGACATCATTAAAGTTTACAAACCTCTAGTCAAAGTGTTGAGACTTGTTGATAGTGATGAAAAACCAACCATGGGCTTTATTTATGAGTCCGTTGATAGAGCCAAACGTGCACTTAAGGAAAATTATTGATATTTCACCGAGTATGAAAGAATTATTGACAATAGGTAGAATTTTATGCATTCCGATTTGCATTCACCTGGTAAGATAAAATATTTCATATAATCAAGAGTTATTTCCTCAATCATGAATTGAGCATATTCTTATAAATTATGATTAGATTATTTTCTCAATCCTCAATTTCAATTTGGGGTGGAGCATTCTGAGAATGTATTGGCATAAACATTACAAGGTACAAGATCAGTGATTGAAAGATTATAACCTTCTATTGATAATCAAATCAGAATGGTTAATCAGGTTAGATTCAAGTACAATATTTGTAACTTAGTTAAATAATTTGAAATTAAATTATTTTTTTCATTTTAATCAAACTTTTATTTAAGCAGTTGTTACTATTTTGAAGTAAACACAAGACATTCGGTACTCCACAAGCACAAAGAGCTTGGAATCAAATGAATCCGGGTAAATAGTTAATTAAATTATATATTTTATATTATTTAATTATATTATACATTTTGATGTTAGTTTGAAATTTAAATAATATTATGCAGCTGAGTGGTGGATGATATATGACACATGCACTCCTGAATTACAACGATTAGCAATTAAAGTGCTTAGTCAAACAACTTCTGCATCAAATTGTGAACGAAACTGGAGCACATTCAGCTATATTCACACCAAATCAAGAAACAGATTGAAGTACAAAAAACTTGAGAAACTAGTGTTTACGTATTACAATATGAGGCTTAAAATGAGGCATCAAAAAAGAATGAGCATTTGTGATATAAACGCTAGTTACAATCCTATCAGCCTTGATTACATCTTTGAAGATGTTAATCTACTATCAGAATGGCTTCAAGAGAGAGAATCAATTACTAGATGGTGAAAATACTGGTGTGTTGCCTATGGATACCCCAGATGAAGAAATGAATGTTGATAGTTAGTCTCAACAACAACATTTATCTCGTTCAAGTTCTAGTACAACGCCAAGTCAGAGTGGTGGACCCTATGTTGGTGGTTTAGCTCTAATTGATGATGATGTCAGACAAAGTGGTGATGGAGGTGAAATTAGATCCTTTGATCGATATGGAGAGGAATATGAGGTTCATATTCGTAGTGGACATTTCTATGAAAGGTCAGAATTTGGAGGAAATATATCTATTGCATCTAGTAGAGAAAGAAGTGAATCCAAACCTCGATCAAAAGAAAAAGGGAAAGGCACCAAAAAACATACGTCTGAAGGTTCTTCTTCCGGCAGAAGATCGACTTCTAGTTACCCTGGGTATAGTGATTCATCTACTAGCACTCATGATTTTTATCCACCATGACAATCTTCATATTTTCAACCTTCACACGGTTATTATCCACCATTTCCTCATTATGGTATGTCATATCAGCCTCAAATGTATCCTCCACCACCTATGTATCATCCTCATCAAATATATCCTCCATCTCAATTATTTGAAAATCAAGGTGAAAATGTTACATTTTTTGATATTTTTGGACAAAGACCACAGAGATCAAGTGAAGATCACTCTCAAGGTGAAGCTGAAGGTGAAGGATCTGATCTTCCTCGTCATTCCACTAATTGGTGAAACTACTACTACCCCATTTCTAAGGTATGTTTTACCTACCAAAAGAATATATTTCTCTATGTCATTTAGTTAATTAATATTTTTAAAATTTTAATGTATTTTACTTGATTGGTTTCAGACTAAAAGAGAGACATCCATAATGAAGATTCTTGAACATCTTAACATAGTTAGGTTGCATAAATTATGTGTTGTTTTAATTATTGTACATCATACTTTTATAATTTAATTATTACGTGAGGTATTTGTTGTTTTTCTTTCTTATAGTGTTGATATATATTATTTATATATATATATATATCATTTTCGCTTAAAAACATTCTAAAAGTCATTAAAAATAACTCCTTAATATTATAATTATAATTATTATGTTTTAGGATAAATTGTGTGAAATTTAAAAAAAATAACTACCGTGACACCCGTAGTGACCACGATGGCATCCGTTATGTCTGCAACTGCGATAAACATGACGCGACCGCGAATGCTATTTAAATACATGTATGTGATGTAATGATAATCGACATAATTGAGTTTTGATTAACATTAAGTCTCGATTCAGTTCCGAATTAACATGTGATGTAACTGTAATATTTGTACCATGAAATTCGAATGTTAGTCTTGTAAATTTTTTTTTTGGTCTGGATGACCAATAATTTTATTTCATTAAAATATAATAGGGTTCTTCAATTTCATTAAAATACAACATCCGGAAAAATAATATATTTTCAATTATTGAAGATTGTGACTAACAAACAAAAAATCCCTCAACAAATTGGAATGTTTAAAATATTTCCCGTAACATATTACATGCATCACAAGATATATCAATCTAATTAAATAGGATAATTATTTATTTAACATATAGAATATAAAATTCATTTAGTAATATGTAAAATATTTAAAAATGATTTTTTTAATGAAGTATCGTTTTCATAAATAAAATAAAGCATTACATATAAAAAAGATTGTTTCCCAATGAGAGGAAGTTAGGTATACACATCTAAGGGTGGTTATATTATTGTGAAAGCAATCCCTTAACAACAACTTATTCTTCTGTCTAATAAATCTCTGATTAAGATACTAATATTACATTTAATTAAACACACGTTGATTGTTCAAAGTTTTGGACAGCAAAGCAAATTTTTAATTTCAAAGCCCTATCCTACTCCGATCATGCATCCAACCATGACCGAGGAGACAGATCTTGTTAACATGTCTTAATCGAACCTAAAGAAAAAACAACATATTTGGTTGCCTCTAAATTGAAACTCAACTACCATTGAAAATTGTGATTATTTTAGCTGCTTTACATACCCTTCCATGTTCATGCAGTCCATAGCAGACTCTTAATCCTGAAAAAAATAATCAACAAACTAATTATTGTAAACATTTTATATATATATATATATATATAATGATTCTTTATTTTCATCAAAGTTGAATACAATTTAAGTTTGAAAATGATGTATGATACAATTTTGGCTAGAAGCTTTAGTAAGTACGACCAAAAGAAGTTGGGATATGGTGCATTTCTTGCTTGTTTTCTCATTGGATTGAGCTTATGCACTGTCTTTGTTAAAAGTTTCAAAGTTTGGCAACCAACTTTGAAAAATATTTTTTTAAAGTTTGGTAAATGTTTCTTTGAAAAATGTTTTTCAAAGTTTGGTAAAATTTTGGTAGATGTTTGTTGAAAATAGGAATGGGTAAATTCACTTTAGTCATTGCACTTTAGGGTATTTTCAAAGATTAGTCCCTAAGTTTCTACTATAAATACCCTTACCCATTTAGCTTCAAAATCATCCCAAAAATCATTTTCTTTCTCCCAATACTAGAGAGCTTTCTTGTGAGTAGTGAGTGTTTTATAAATACCTGTAAATTTTCTCTCTCAGTAAACGATCTGCAGCAGTCCGGAGACATAAGCACAATTGGCTGAACTCCGTTATCAATTTCGGGTATTATTTTTCCGCTTTTATTTCACATTCTCACTAATCTGGTTATAGGGAAATTACTTGTACTCGGTTTATTTCCTAACAACTGGTATCAGAGCTTTTGGTTGTGAATTTTGTCAAATTTTCTGCGAGGTTACTATTCATTACTATTCATGTGAATAGTGAATTTCGTGAATAGTGAAATTCAGTCGGCGATACTAGTTTGTCGACGGTGGTGTTCTAATACACGGTGATTTGCAAGAATTGTCAGAAACGATCCAAACGAAGCCAGATTCGAGTGGGAGCGATGGCTGCAGACGAAGGGAATGTGAAAATTGAAAAGTTCGATGGTGCGAACTTTAGCTTTTGGAAGATGCATATTGAAGATTTTTTGTACCAGAAAAATCTATATCAACCTCTCTCAGGAAAGCAACCAGAGGGCATGAAGGATGAAGATTGGGCTCTTCTCGACAGACAAGCCCTCGGAGTTATCCGACTGACGTTATCCCGCAATGTTGCTTTTAACATAGCAAAGGAAAAGACCACGGCGGGTCTTATGGTGGCTCTCTCCAGTATGTACGAGAAGCCATCGGCCTCAAACAAAGTTCATTTGATGAGGCGATTATTCAATTTGCGGATGGCGGAAGGGGCATCGGTGGCACAACACGTAAATGAACTCAACACAATCACAACCCAGTTGAGTTCAGTGGAAATTGAGTTCGATGATGAAGTTCGAGCTTTAATTCTCTTATCATCTACCAGACAGTTGGAATGCTACTGTTACAGCAGTCCAGCAGTTCGTCGGGAAACAGCAAATTAAAATTTGACGATGTTCGGGATCTGGTATTGAGTGAAGAAATTCGACGAAGAGAATCGGGTGAAGCATCAACCTCCTCAGCCTTGCACACGGAGTCTAGAGGGAGAACTTCAGAAAGAAATTTAAATCGTGGCAGATCAAAATCCAGAAGGGGCAAATCAAGAACAGGAAATAAAGATTTTACCTGTTATAATTGCGGTAATAAGGGTCACTTCAAAAGAGATTGCCGAGCACCGAAGAAAAATACCGGCACACAGGAATCTGCCAACATGACGGAGGAGACAGGTGATGCCATGATTTTAAGCGTCAACAGTCCGATTGAATCATGGATCTTGGATTCAGGGGCATCTTTCCACTCTACCCATGCCGAGAATCATGGAGAACTATCAGTGTGATTTGGGAAGGTTCATCTAGCTGATGATGAAACCTTGAAGATCGTCGGAAAAGGAGACATCCGACTAAAGCTGCCAAACCAGACCACTTGGAAGCTGATAGGAGTGAGACATATTCCTGGCCTCAAAAGAAATCTGATTTCTGTTGGACAGCTTGATGGAGAAGGATATAGTACAACTTTTTCAGGCTGTGAATGGAAGATTACCAAAGGAGCACTCGTCATTGCTCGTGGTAAGAAGATCGGTACTCTCTATGTAACCTCAAATTTAGAGAATATCATTGCAGTAGCAGATGCTGATGGAAAATCAAACCTATGGCACCAAAGGCTCGGCCATATGAGCGAGAAAGGAATGAAGATACTTCTGTCAAAAGGGAAGCTGCCGAATCTAAAGAATGTAGATGTCGGACTATGAGAGGATTGCATCTTTGGAAAATAAAAGAAAGTCAGTTTTACAAAGATTGGCAAGACTCCCAAGGCAGAAAGGTTAGAATTGGTTCATACTGATGTATGGGGACCATCCCCTGTTCCATCTTTTGCAGGCTCACTATATTATATCACCTTCATCGATGATTCAACAAGGAAGGTGTGGGTTTATTTTCTGAAGAAGAAATCAGAAGTCTTTGATACCTTCAGAAAATGGAAGGCCATGGTGGAAAATGAGACTGGTTTGAAAGTCAAGCGGTTGAGGTCTGACAATGGAGGAGAGTACAGAGACAGTAGTTTCAGAGATTTCTGCACAAACAATGGGATCAAGATGGAGACAACAGTTCCCATAACACCGCAGCAGAATGGCGTAGCAGAGAGCATGAACAGAACTCTGAATGAACGTGCCAGAAGCATGAGGATACATGTCGGATTGCCCAAATTTCTATGGGCTGAAGCTATCAATACTGCAGCTTACCTGATCAACCGTGGGCCCTCAGTTCCTTTGGATGGCGGAATACCAGAGGAAGCTTGGAGCAAGAAAGAAATAAACCTTTCACACTTAAGAGTGTTTGGCTGTATTTCTTATGTACACATAAACTCTGCTGAAAGAAGTAAACTTGATGCCAAGTCCAACAAATACGTCTTTGTTGGTTACGGTGGTGATGAGTTCGGTTACCGGTTTTGGGACTACGAAAATCGAAAGATCATCAGAAGCAGAGACGTCATTTTCAATGAAAATGTGATGTACAAAGATAGGTCAACCGAAGAATCAAGTAATACCGAAGCTGAAACAAAGGAATTTGCTGAGTTCGAGGAGATTTATGGAAATGATGTTCATATCAATCCTGAAGCAGTTCAAGAAGAACCACACACACCAGAACTGAGACGCTCCTCCAGAATTCCTAAACCAACCCAACGGTATTCGCCTTCTTTGCACTATTTGTTGCTGACTGACAATGGTGAACCAGAGTGCTATGATGAAGCAATGCAGGTGGAGGATTCAGTCAAGTGGGAGTCTTCCATGAAAGATGAGATGGACTCGCTTATGTTAAATCAGACGTGGGAATTAGCTGAATTACCACCAGGCAAGAAAGCGCTCCATAACAAGTGGATTTACAGGATCAAAAAAGAACATGATGGGAGAAAACGCTACAAAGCAAGATTGGTTGTCAAAGGTTTTCAGCGAAAAAAAGGTATTGACTACAATGAAATTTTCTCTCCAGTCGTAAAACTGTCTACAATCAAACTGTTGTTGAAAATTGTAGCTGCGGAGAATTTACATCTTGAGCAGTTAGATGTAAAGACAGCTTTCCTTCATGGTGATTTGGAGGAAGAGATTTATATGAGGCAACCAGAAGGCTTCATAGAGGCAGGCAAGAAAAACCTGGTATGCAGGTTGAAGAAGAGCTTGTATGGTTTAAAACAAGCTCCTAGACAGTGGTACAAGAAGTTCGATAGTTTCATGAGTAACAGTGGTTTTACCAGATGCCAAGCAGATCATTGTTGCTACATCAAGAGGTTCGACAATAGTTCATTATTTTATTGTTGTACGTTGATGACATGCTCGTTGCAGGCTCAAACATGCAAGAGATCATAAACTTGAAGCAAAAATTGTCGAAGCAGTTTGCTATGAAGGATCTGGGCGCTGCAAAGTAGATTCTTGGGATGAGGATCAAGAGAGACACAAAGACGGGGACTTTGATGTTATCACAGGCTGAGTACATCAACAAAGTACTCTCCAGGTTCAACATGCAAGATGCTAAACCAGTAAGTACACCTTTAGGTGTTCATTTCAGACTCTCCAAAGACCAATCACCAAAGACGGAGGAAGAACGTGCACACATGGTGAAGGTGCCGTATGCCTCAGCAATTGAAAGTCTGATGTATGTCATGGTTTGTACCAGACCAG